>NC_048224.1:119447037-119603278 GCF_002007445.2 Ailuropoda melanoleuca
TCTACTTAGAAGTTTTCTTGTATCTATTTCTTCCAATTTCTACTGATAAGATTTGTCACTCATAATTTGCTCCATAACTTTTGTCATTTTCTACCAAAGATGAGAAGGAACCCATCTTGGCATCAAGTTCTCATTCTGTTTTCCCATTCCTTTCTTTTTCTTGCCCCAAAAAGTGCTTTAGCTGTCATGTTTTATGTTTCTGAAAGGAAATCTGGGACACAATGATAACTGAAAATAACACATAGTCAAATTGCCAAACCTGATTCACAGGAATCAGTATCAAACTTATCCTGCTTTGCCTTCACCTCACAAGTAGTCAAGATGCAATGGCAGATTGGGAAGAAGTTCAGGACGACCACCAACAGATTGGAAGATTCATATATAACTAGAGAATTGTATAGCAAAATTCAGTCTTGCCTACAAAACCAATGGGAGTAGTTGGGGTGAAATAGTCTTCAAATTTTGAAAAGTTAGATTATTTGGCTTGATTCCAGGATCACTGCTCTGATTAAGGAAATGGTTATAGTAACTATTTTTATTCCACAAACTATTTTTAACAGTCTTCTCACCAGTATGTTAACTTGATAGTTTTTTTACTATAAGCTGGCTGATATAGCTAATTATAGTCCATTTGAAATACCATGCATGGGTAGTTTGTTACTAGACATGGTCAAAATTGCTCCCATTGAGTAAAGGCATCAGATAATTCTGAGGCCAGGGATACTAATCGTATTTCGTGTGATGTTAGGTATTAAATCAGGGAGAAAGAATATCAAAAAAGTTTCCTTGTAAACTAAAAGTACAATAGTCAAAAATCTCTAATAAGGCAAAGTTGGTAAAAGGGATCAAAGCATACACAAGCAAATTGCTTTATTGTCCATGGGACCAAATATAGGGCCAACCACAAACCTCGCTGCCCCCATTGCTATATGTGGTCTGAACCTTTTATTTCATTGTTAGTTAAGGCAAAAAGCTGTTTATTTAACTAGCAAGAGTGTCTTTATTGAAAATCACATTGATTTTTGGTAATCAGAAGGAATGGGACCTACTGGTGGAGTGAATAAACAGAATAAGTTGGACCGACAGCATTTAGGCAGACTCACAATAAACAAAGATTGGAATCTGTTCTAACCCAACCAGGATTCTAAGGCTTACCATCTAGCTAGAAGGCTGAGTTGAAGACGGTCATGAGCAGTGACCCAAACTTACAAAGTTTCCTTTTGGGGAGCTCCAGCAATTTTAAATGACAGCTTCTTTCCAGGGGTACTATGTGTGACCCTGGCTTGTACCTCTCATGTAGAAGCAAAGTATTAACTTCCTTCCTTCCCTGAAACATGATGACTTATTCTAAAGTATGATTGTAGGAGAGATTCAGTTATTTAAAGAAACAGCATTAATAGATTATGTAGCCTACAGATGATTACAAAGATATTTACAAAGGCTACACTTGGTTAATTGGCAGAGTTTCCTATAGAGATTACTGATTTACTGATGTGCACCCTATCTTTACAACAGAAGTCATCCAAGTAGACCTTTACTTCTGACTTTAAATGAAATGATAAATGATGCCACTTTGGCCCTGGGAGACATTTAGCTCATACTCAGCTTAGTTTATAAGTTTGTTATGGATGAAAGAATGGTCTTAGACTTCCTCCCTATCAGCCAAGGCAGAGTCTGTCTGGTTGTTAATACATCTTGCTATACATGGATTAATGCCTTTCCGTCCACAGAAAGGTCAACACAGAAACAGGGAGAAAGGCATCTGGCTTTCTAAGGTAAATCCATATGATCTAAAAGGGGATTTGTTCGGGTTGTTTGGTCTGAGACCCTGGAATGCATGATTGAAGTAAAAAATGCAAGTTGACCTTATGCTTTTGGGAGACCTTTTAGTAGTAGACTTAATTAAATACTTTATGGACAAACTGAATGGATTTTTTTCCATCTCTGCCATATAAATTAGAGCAGCCGACAAAATGAAAAATTCTCCAGAAGACAAGACAGTATAGCAACAAAAGTGAAGTTTGGGAGAGAAAATTCTCCATAGACCTTACCCATGTCTGCATGTTTTACAAGTAAGGTACCAGCTGCCTTCTGTTCTGCAAAACCTGTTCAAGAATATTCGTATAGTGAACTCTTTTGGAAGATAGCGTCTCCCTCAGTAACCAGGGAGAATTTGTTTATAGGCTTGGAGATGGAGATAATGTAACCATTTGGAGCAAAGGTTAAGGATAATCAAATTCATAATAAAATATCCGATTCTCTGAGATCAGAATTCCTCTTCTCTAAAACGAACCCCTCTGCAAGGACATGTGTCATCTGGCTGTCCTTCCATCACCCTGTAGGAACTGGGGCTCAAGGAATAAATGCAAAACTCCTGATGCTCAAGCTATTGCCTTTGCTGTGAACAATAACCTTTCCTTTATCTCTGACCAAGGAGTCTCTTATCTTTTACTGGAATCCATGAAATTATGGCAAATATGTTTGTTGTAAGTAGAGTAAAATTTCTAACTCTCAGAGATATTTACAACTAAAAATTCCACCGGATGATTCAACAAAAAGAAACAGCTTCACTCCCCCCCACCACCATCCTCCATGATCTTAACTACCAGTGTCTGACTACAGCTGCCATTAAGTTCTCATCTATAGGCAATGAGTAAATAAACCAATGGGATTACTCTAATGGAACATCATACCCGTTGATAATGCCAGAAGTGTGCTTAAACCTTCACCCAGGAAAGACTATTGATATTCTAAATAGTGTGGAACAGAATGCTTTCAAAGGTTAGAATTGCTAAGAGGTAAAAGTGGTCATTTATGGTCTCTCAGTGAAGGACATCTCTGGACAGTGTGGTTTTAACCTTTATTCTCAAGTGGCACTGGCAACACAGACTGAAAAGGGAATTTGACTTTTCTATGGAGCAGCTGGTTGGAATTGGGCAGAGAAAGGAATAATTTCATGTTATTATTAAAGTTGATGAGTAGTGATATTATATCACATGAAGTCACCATTTATAAAACATGTTCTAGACATCTGGAATATGGATGTGTTCACAAACTGTTACAATGTAGAATTACTCATCAATGGCATCTGGTTTCTACCCAGTCACTAAAAATATGTAGTTAATGGCCAAAGGTCACTTCTGCTAGAAAAAAATAAGAATAATATTGTAATTTTAATTGAAGTTTAATGCATGAAATAATACTTTTCATCATTCTGCAGTATGTATATATTATAACAAAAGGGTTATAAGTTCATTGCTTAGAATTGAATGAAAATCAAACTTATGTAGGAATGACTCATAGGATGAAAGAATATTTCTGGAAGCTCATTTGAAGCCTCTAATGAATATAAAACCTATAGAGAATTATTGGTCACAAAAAAATTAAAAGTGACTATAGAAAAGTTACATAATCTAGTACAATCTTACAAATGTTCAAACACCTTTGGATGACAAAAAATAAAAACAGAGAAATTGAGGTTTAAATAAACTGTGAAAGTCCTCAGAAAGAATACAGCTGCTATCACCATTCTTAGTAGTAATAATTCCTGATGCCCATTATATGCTTCGAATCCAGATGTTAAGAGGCTTATTCTTTTGAAAGAAATATTGCAGAAAGTGTTTTAAGACAAATTATAAAAAGACAACTGAGACATACGTGTCAAGCGTATATATATATATTTTAAAGATTTTATTTATTTATCTGACAGAGAGAGAGAGCACAAGCAAGGGGAGCAGCAGAGGGAGAGGAAGAAGCAGGCTGCCCACTGAGCAGAAAGCATGACACCAGGCTTTATCCCAGGACCCTGGTATCATGACCTGAGCTGAAGGCAGACACTTAACCAACTGAGCCACCCAGGTGACCAAGTGTCAAGGGTATATTGACAGAAGTCAGAGGGTGTTTTGAGAAGAAAAGAATTACCCAGAGATCTACAACTCATTCTGGTCAAATCTCTTTGAAAATATGCTAATGACAGGTAAATTTCACAAGTGCCTCAATGGTGTTTCCTAACAGAATGTGCCCAGTTTAACTCCTATCGCTAATAAATGACACACAAACCTATAATCCATAGATGGGGGCTGTGTACAGCTCCCTGGAATATGCCACAGAAACTATTGACATATAAGTTGAATACGCCTCATTATGAAAAGAGCTACTGTAGCTCTCCAGATTCTGTAATCAATGATGGCATGTATCACCTAGAAAACTGATATATTATATATGGAACTCAGTATTTCCTAATGAGGTAAGTATGAAAATGGGAAACTAGGTCTGTAGTCTAGATATACTGCTGCTGAACCTGGTGCCTCACGACTACTCCTGTCTTTGAAATTATAGTTACAGTATTGTGTAAGATCTCAAATTCTTGTGTGTGATTTGATGATCTGAAAAGTCATGTTATCTCAGTGTATAATCTATTGAAAGTCAGTATACATTCAACCTGAATGGCTTGAATGGAATTTTTCTCTTTTGTTGGACAAATCAATAACCTAATTTATTCTTGAAAATCTATTTTATTATAATATGCTAAAAATTGACTCCTACCTGTAGGTGAATAAAATCTGATTTTTTTTTTGTTAAAAAAAAGAGAAGGGTTTATTTTCCTATGCCAAGAGTTTTAAAACAGACGCCTTCCATTTTGCTTATCGTTAAACAGAAAATTGGCACCTGATAAAAGAAGTTGTATTTACTTTTCTTGAAAGAATTTCCATTTGGATTTTTTTGAATTACCTGAAGCAGCACAGCATTTTCAAATGTAAAAATAAAACATTTGGATGCATCTCTCACACCAGATTAAAATCCTCCTCTTTGTATGTTTAACACTTTATGAGCCTGCCAGGCATCGGATTTGGTTCTCATTGTTTGATCTGATTGTTAACTACCGTTTATCTCAGAACGTTGATTAACCTAATTTTTCATTTCTCCGAATCCCTTGTTTTAGATGAGACACTTCAAGTGCAGTCGCGGAGACTAAGTACATTTAGCGCCGTGTGCTCGGCACAGGGTCCTTCCAGAGCCTAGTGTCGTGAGCATCACTGAAGAAGAAAAAAAGGGAGAAGGAAGAGTAGAAGAAAAAAGAGGAGGAGGAGGAGAAAAGATGAAGATGACAGAGAGGCTAAAGCCACATGATATCCAGCTTTCTCATGGATGCTGCAAGACTAGAATTGAAGTTTTGTCTTGCAGACTTTTTATATGCTATTCCTGGAATATATGAGCCTTAAAGCACATTTTAGGAGGCTTGGTTATTTTCCCCTAGACTCTGAATTAAGGGCCAGCACAATTTCATATTGCATAAAATTGCCACCTCGGGCTCCAGACTCTTCTTTTCCTGTCCTTTCCCTAGTCAATGGCTCACATTTTCTGTCCTCTCCTCTCTCCAGATACCTTCACTGTCATTATTGATTCACACTTTAAAGTCGAAGTATGATTTTTTCCCATTCTCTAACAATATTGTATTTCTCTCAATAATCTTAAGCCTTGCTCTAAGATGGAGCCTCAGAGTAAAATTGTTCTAATTACTTTGTCCAAGCCTGGGGACAGGGAGGCGAAAACCGAAGATTCAAAAGTTTCTCCCCATTCACTCATATTCAGTTTCTTGACCAAAGAATAGCAAGGTTGGGTTTTTTTGTGTGTTCTTTATTTGTTTGTTTCATTGGTTTATTTGTTTGTTGGCATAAGAAGCTATCATGCACTAAAGGATCGTGTAGAAATGTGCTTGCTACAACACCAAATTATATGCTCATTTCTTGGAACAAATAAGGAATAGAAAAAGCTGTACAACAGAATTGCTGAATCTCCCTTATCAATTTCTAGCCACAGAAGCAAGTCTACCAGTTAGTATAATGATTTCCTATAATTTACTCTATATGAAGAGCCTTCCTGGAAGAACCCATGATTTTCTTAGAGCCTAATGATTAGGCCTGCCTGGGCCTTTACCATATTTTATTATCTGGATTACGCAATGTATGGAGCACTCATCCCCTGTTTCACTGTGTCGTGTGCTCCTCGAGATCAGTGAGTCTTCTATCTCAAAGAGGGTCAGCATTTGCAATTCGATTAAATAATCAAAACACGTTCAAGCATTTAACAAGCTTGACAATATTAACAATACTTTTTTAAAATAAACTCTACCCCCAATGTGGGGCTCAAACTCACAAGCCCAAGAGCAATAGTCACAAGTAAGCCAGCCAGGCACCCCTCTTCTCACAAATAATCCTAGGCAGAAACCAACCTGCCACAAGACATCTTAGAGGTTTGCTGGTATCCCAAGAATTTAGGCCTATAAGTAAAATAATAAATGTAAATTCCGGAGTACAAAGGCAGGGGGATGAGAACAAATGTAACATACAATACTCCCTTCTTACCCATGGTTTTGCTTTCCACAGTTTTGGTTACCTGCAGATAACTGTGATCCAGAAGCAGATAAGCCTCCTTCTGATGAATCATCAGGTCAATAGTAACCTAATTCTAGGTCACAGTGCCTCCATCATTCACCTCACTTTATCTCCTTATGTAGGCATTGCATCATCTCACAACCTCACAAGAAGAAGAGTGAATACAATACAAGAGAGACAGACGACATTCACATAATTTTTATTTCAAGGTAGTATTATAATTGTCCTATTTTATTATAACTTACTGTTCTTAATATTTTATTGAGCTTAATTTTAAACTTTATCTAGGTATGTGTATGTAGGAAAAAATTTATAGTATATATAGTACTCGGGCATCTACTGGGGGTCATGGAATATATCTGCTGCAGATAATGGGGGACTTCGCTATTGATCTACTGTGTGCCCAACCCTTCGTATATGTTCGCTGAAGTATTTAGCTTTAGAGAGTAGTCATTTTATTATTAGTAATGAATGAATTGACTCTCAGAGAGTTAAAGTCAAAATTGGATTTTAAGCCTTTAAATTGCCTCCTAGTATATCCAGTGGTGGCTGGAAGTAAAGTTTGAGAATAAATTCACTAATAGAAATCCATATTGAGCAATTAAGTAACTTTAAGGAAAATTATTATGATCACCAAAACAGCAGTTCAACATTGCGAAAATTGTGGGTTAAGTTGTAAAGATATCATTGGCAAAAATATTGAAGTAGGACCATTATCTGGAGGATTATTTAAAAAAATAAACAAAAGTCAAAGTACCATCTCATCTATAAACAAAGCTATGAACATTTTGCTTCTATTAGGTAATCTCGATTGGCCCCAAAGGCTCATTTGAAACAGTTCATGAATGCCGAGTGAAGAATCTGGACTTGATAATGCCACACTCAGATGGAACCCTTCTTATATTTCCTTAGACACATTTTTAAAGCATGTATTTTTATTATTAAATTATTAATACATTAAAATCAATGTAGCTGATTATTCACAACTTCTGAAGCAGGCCAATTACTCCTGCAACTTCTAAAACTGAGTTAAGTGGCAAAAGGGAAGCTGATGCTAAGTCTATAATGTAAGAAGCTACATTGTTTCCTTTACACCTCCCTCAAATCTATGTGTTTCATTTGCGTTCTTAAAGCTAAATACCCTCTATTGCCATTGACAAGTGTTAAATATAAATCCTACAACAATCACTGCAAACCATGTAGTCACTGTCTTCTGCACTTTGTCAGTTCATCAAGCTATTCTCTACAGCACAAGAGCCATGAAATAAGCTACTGTGAAAATGTACAGCTCTTTTTTTTAAAACTATGGTTAAAAGTAGTTTCAGGTTGCAAATTATACTAAACTTAGATGTAAGGAAGTGTATAAATTTATGATGCCCAATTAGCTTTATGCAAATTTAAAGTATTATAGGCACAGAATTAAATCTAGATTGGACACAACATGAGTTAATTATCTTTATTCTCACTCCAGAATGAAACCAAAATAAGATAATTTTCCCTATACATATGTATATATATGTACATATATATACAAAAACATAGTAACTGTGCCATCCATTAATTCTTTCTAATATATTTTTATATGTAATTCACAAAGAAAGAAAATTACCCACAAAAAGGATTGAAAATGTGTCGTCTGTGACCAAAAACAATCTGTAAGTACGTGGGTAAATCTAAACCCATGTTGACACTATAAAACTGGAATGTCCCCATTAGTGATAACCAGAAGATTAAAATCAGAAGAGTGGACAATAATATCTGTTAGTAAGAGACAGGACAGGGACATTCTTAGATGCAGTATTATGAGGACATCAAATTGTTTGAAGAGAAGGTGGAGAAATTTATTCACTTAAACTTTTAGTGAAATGGATTTGATAATTTCAATAACAGCCACATAAAAGGTAGAAATAGAGGATATAATTTCCATGATGCTAAGAAAAACATGTAATGAACATGTAATCTGCATGCAGAAAAATATAGAATAACATGGAAATGAAAAATATTACGGGAGAAATAAATCTTAGTATGTAATATTTTCATATTAATGAAAATGCAAGATTACTTAATACTGAATAATAATGCAAATACTACTATTGTAGATTATGGGATGCAGCCCAAATGGTACTTAGACAAATATTTATACTTTTAAAAGCCTCTATAAAAAAAAGACAATTTATTGCACTTAAGGGATTACATTTGAAAAACAAATAGGCTAATATATTCATGAAATAGAAATCTGATTTAAATAGCAAGAAAAAGATAAACTATACCTAAAGAAGGAAACTGTACGTAAATTACTGAAAATAGCTGAAACAGAAAACAAATACATAATGGAGATGATCAACAAAGCCAAAGACTGCTCTTTATAAATCAGTGTTTGTGAACAGCAATTTTATAACGTCATTGTCGAATTATTTTTCTGCGAATATTCCTTTGGACACATAAGTGACAACAACATTTTGTGTTCTTCCATCCGTGCTTTATATATATTCTTCCCTTCAACCCAACCTTCTGGATCGAAGTAGGGCAAACAGCACGGTTTTCTGTGCATATACCAAAATTCAAGTATATTTCCTTAAAGGCACAGATCTGAGATGGAGTTGAATCCAGAATCCATCCACTTTGGTTGTATGGAGTATAGACCAAACTGCTTTATCAGGCATTAGGACACAAGCGGTCTAAATCTAAACTGATGATTGGGACGCTGGGTTTTGCATTCGGAAGGAAGATAGCAGTCAAAATAAATGGGAAAATGCAGGGGGAGGCAGAAAGGGCAAGTACATTTACAGCATTGCCAATAGCTGACCCCAAACTATAGTTGGCTCTGACTCTTAAGTTTCTACCGTGCACAGGGCTCCAGGAAATGCTTAAGAGGCAGCCAGTAATTTACAGGATGAGGCTTTGAAATCAAATCTAGCCAACAGTGGAGCCCTTGCTTTTCCCTCTGAAATACTCTTAGAAGACAGGAATGTGATTCTGATTTTTGGTATGTTTTGACTGAGTCTCACCTTAATGACTCAGATTTAGAAGGCTTCTCTTTTTAAGATTTCCAGAAAAGAATGCTTGACAAGTTAGACAGCAACCATGTATCTCATTAGCTTCTAGCAAATGTCAGATTTATTTACACATTCAGAGAGTTAATGATGCATTTCTGGATGTTTTCTTATAAGTAACTATTTTCTACCTAATTTTAGAACACCTTGGAAGTTCTGTTGTTTTGTGACTTGTGAAAATTCAATATTCTTATACTTTCAGAAAACATACTTTCTGTGAATGTGTGGAAAGTAATATATACATAAATGTATTTGTGAACACATGGAGAGTAGTATATAATATTATCCTTTCTACTGTACATGCTGTGCACTTTATATACTCTTTATAATCTATGCTATCTATATTATCTATACTCTATACATTGTTATAGATATTATATATCATATATATAATATAATGTTTTTCTGACAGAGGAGATATGCGTGATAAGACTTCATATATGGACCATGTAAACCTGCCTCTTCTTAGAATTGTGATTAATATCATACTTCTTAAGCATATAGAAACCACGTGACAAAAAGACAATGTTATAAGTTAATTATTTCCACGCACTCCATCTGTCTCTTATCCAGTGTAAAGCAGACTTTTTCTTTACCATTACAATTCTGTTGACCCGTTCACTTGAAAAGAATAGCAATAAAAAAAATAGCAATCAGCCCATATTTTCCCAAGCAGTTTTATTATGATAGACTGAACTGCTGGAAAACAAACAAACAAAAAAAAAAACAATGCCTTAGGTTAATGGAAGTTTAGCTCATGCACATGGAACAATTAAAGTCCAAAGAGCCTAGGCAAGTGAGGCTTTGCTCTGCGATTTGTTTCCTACGGCTTCGTTTTCTCCCCATGGAATACTCCACCTTTCTCCCAGAAGTTGCCTTCCTCAAGACGGTTGATGATGAACTTCTGCCACATCCACGTTTCAGTCCCTAGGCAGGAAAAAAAGAGGAGGAACAGGGTAAGATCTTCTAAATGCCTCTCATTTGTGTTCATATTTTACCGATGAGAACTGGAGTACAGAAGCAGTCAGCTGTATGAGGATGAGAGAAGCAGTTTACAGCTGCGCAGACTTGTGCCCAGAAAGAAGGGAACGGATTTTGTTGCACAGCCTGCAGACTGCCAGGGTCCTTCCTTCTTGTGGCCACCAAATACCTGAGCACATTTCTTCCAACAAATTTAACTCATTCTCCAGCTGAGGGACAAAGCCCAAGGTCCTGTCCAACGGCCACATTCAGTCGAAGCCTCTAACACGTGGCCAATGGACATTGCTGTCCATTATGACCAGTTGTGGATTCTCTCCTACCTGGCGACTTGCAAACTAACAGAAGAATGATCTGCCCTTTCTACTCATCCTCACCCACCACACACACATTTGTACACACCCCAGCCTTCCTGGGGACAGAAGCATGAATATAAATAGTTTACATAGCATGTGCCAAAATCCTTAAAAATTCTAAATCAAGCAAATGGATTATTAAATAACTTATATCCACCTTTGAGAAATTCGGAATTCTCAGACTCGTTTGTCCATCCGGAGTGTGGTAACACAGACATACATGCCCCCACCTCCTAACCCTTTATGCCATTCCATCTTTTCACATCCCTCTTTTTGGTCAATTGCATGACACTCGGCCCGCACGTCCAGAGTACAGTCAACCTCCCCTGAAGAGCTGCCCATTAGCCAGTTCTTGGGCTTAAGCTAAGGCCCACAGTGGGGCGGGCAGCTCCCAGGAAGAGGATGTGGATAAAATGTCTGTGCAAAATATGGAGGCCCATGTGAGACTGTTTGGACGGGGTATCCTGGAGTCCCAGGTATCCAAAACATAGCCTAGAATGGAACATGGGTTCCAGCTGAGCACTGTTGCTACTCGGCCTGTAGAATTCTCACCTTGATGATTGGAGCAAGGCTGAAGGATGAAGGAGTCAGGCCCACCAGTGCATGGAGCCCAAGGCAGCACTCCCTCTTGCCTGGGTCCAAAACTGACAGGGAGAATAATATATGATGATGGAAAAGGAACAAACAAATGCTACTGAAAAAAAAAAAAAAAAAGCCCACCGAGAAAAAAGAATGAAAAACAAGTCCATCAGTCCATGACAATGCTGAAATCCTGGGCAGAAACGGTAAAGGCTGGTTTTGCTGAATGTTGCAGAAATTCATTGGTTAGATTCTTTCTGATCTGTGAGAAAAACCACCTTGTTTTCAGTCTTCCTTGGCACTTGACTCTGATTTCTGGGAGGTTCTTCATTGTGTCCATAATCTCCTGTGGCCTGATCTGAAGAAAGTGTATATACTTCCGGGAGATGCAATTTCACAAATGCCTTGCTGTTGCAATTCTAGGAGGCTGAAAACTCTTTTAGAAATAAACAATCAGATTTTTGTAGGCCAGACTTGTAACTCCTTTGTAATTATTCTCTCAAAAGTTATTGGGCTTCTGATTTATTACCTCCCCCCAGTACAATATTTGAGGAACAAACCACAGTGTTTATTTATGAATATTGTTCCAAGTCTGGCTTAAGATTTTATTTTGTGGGACCATTTCTTCCTAACTTGTCTGAATGAAGGTAACTTGAAGACGTCTTGATACAATAGGGCTAGAGTAAAGGCAACACTCATTTTCTAACCATCACCCTGAGTTTAGGTAAATTTCTTGGCTGAGGAATCATAAACAGAGGGCTTGATAAATGTTCTGAATAACATTTTTATTCTCCTGTGTTTGAAGACTACAAAATGAGTTATATTTTCAAACTCTGCAAAGCCTCATATTTCTGGACTTTCCCTTTCTTCTTGTTTTGAAAGTAAGTCAAATCTTGCCTGAGGTGTTTTCTTGATTGTAATAATTTGCATAAAGCAGCAAGATTCAGACAATATACAATCACATTATGGCTCTTTACAACCATTTCCACAGAGGTTGGGGAGCTGAGACTCGATACCCATGTGTTCTGCTTCACAAGTTATCAAAGACAGCAGGTCACCAATGATGACGGCATCACGAGGGTCATGACCTTTCCAATCTTCATGGGTCCACACATATTTTAGGTTTCTGTTATAGCTTGGGATTTTAATGTCTGTTTTGTTTTGACTAAAGTTTAGGCAATAGCAAGAAGTCTCCAAATATAATAACATAAATAAAAGAACTACAATTTCTAGTCTTGCCAGCAGCTAGGTGCAACCATATGCCCAGGAAAACTGGGGGAGTGTATTTGGGGATAATAACTGGCATAACACTTTAACTTTAAAAACTGAAATGCCACTGTGACTGCAAAAAAGTACTCTGCACAGGTCAATGATGGTCACCTAATGATTAAAATCAATAACATCCTTTTGCCCAAATCCTCTTCCCCTGAACTCATTTCCTACTCTTTCATTCCTCTTTCTTACACCTCTGCATTGGACAATAACCCTCATATCTTTTTTTTTTTTTTTTTTAAAGTTTTTTTTTATTTATTTGACAGAGATAGAGACAGCCAGCGAGAGAGGGAACACAAGCAGGGGGAGGGGAGAGGAAGAAGCAGGCTCATAGCGGAAGAGCCCTGACGTGGGGCTCGATCCCAGAATGCCGGGATCACGCCCTGAGCCGAAGGCAGATTCTTAACCGCTGTGCCACCCAGGCGCCCCAATAACCCTCATATCTTGAGCATCTGTTCTCTTTTTATTCAACAGAGATTCAACTCTTTAACTCTTCCTCTCTTTTCCACAGTTTTTGCCCTCACTTTCACAAGCTCTAGATCTCTTTGGCTGTCTGTTTTTCTTACTCCGTGTTGTGTAGTCAATTTTTAATTTTTATCTCTACCTCCTAGATTTCTCTTTAAAACTCCACTCCCAATTTTGGATTGCCTGCAAGATGTCTCTACATAAGATCTCCACTTCCCTAGTTTAATTTTCCACTTTTCCTCCAGAGTCAACTAAAGGAAACTGTCTATTCTTTCTAGTCCAGGCTGTGCCATTCCTCATGGTATCTCCTTCTTCATTTTGCATAATATCTTTGTTTTGCTATTTCTTTTTGTCAACACATTGACACATTATGCCATGTTTCTGTCAAATGCTCATGGGGCACCTGGGTGGCTCAGTTGGTTAAGCGTCTGCCTTTGGCTCAGGTCATGATCCTAGGGTCCTGGGATCCAGTCCCATGTCCAGCTCCCTGCTCAGCAGGGAGTCTGCTTCTCCCTCTCCCTCGGCTTCTCCCTGATTGTGCTGCTTTCTGTCAAATAAATAAATAAAATCTTTTAAAAAATAAAATGTCCATAGAAACTCAATGTCGTATGAAGATTCCATCCTTTAAGCTTCCATACAACTCCACATCTTCTTTTGGGACTCAGACATTAACCAAAGTTCTTGGCCCTACTCCCCTCTTCAAAGGTCATCCTCCCATAAAAAGGAATGTGCCGTACTAGGATTTGTCTGACATCATTCCAGGCACCTGCTATTTTGCAAATCATGCTTCTGTTCCCTGTTTCTAACTCTATGATGAGCAAGTCTATTCAGAGCAAATGCTTCCTGAGCCTTCCCAAAGTGATGCAAGCGTCTCCGAGAAGACACCAGTGGAGACTTAGAGGTGGCTGGTTCACTTTCCTTTATGACCCTGCAATCTTAGTGTGCACAGTAGCAATGTGCAAGTTTGTCATCTGTACAAATTTTGCAGTGGTTTCATAATTCAGGAAAATTAAATTGAAAGAGAAAAAATTAGAATTTTTCTAAGTTGCTTTCATAGATCATAAAAATGCATACAGACTAAAACATTAAATATGATTGCTTGTGCTATCAAACCCCAGTTTCAAGACTTGCTTTCTCTCCCTTCGGTTTCATATCTTATGTCCAATTTATTTATTCTCTCTTAGGTGATGAGTCATCATCCATTTGATTTTGTCTATTTGTTAGCTTTTTTTTTTAATTCAATAACTACATTTTTGTTTACAGAATTTTTTTTCATTTTACAGAGCTTTTAGTATTTCTGCTCTTTTTGTATGATCTCCTTTCTTCTCACAGTTTCTAGTCCACTTTTCAGTTTAAACATGTTTATTTTAAAATCCCTTTCATATTTCCTATTATGTCTAGTTCTTTGTAAATCATTTACAAATAATATACATTTTTTTGCGTATCGTTTTCTATTGTATCTGAGAGCCCTGGAATGAAGTCTTTCTATAAAATACTTTATTTATACTTTGTAATCCATATGGTTTGTCTAAATTCTAAACACTTCTCAAAATTAATTTTTGATCTGGAGTTTGTACAATTCATTCATGATTTATAAACATCCTGCTTCATCATCTCATATCTGAAACACTGTGGTAAAACTTCATAGTCTCGTTTTCAAGATAATCCAGCCCTTCCTTAATGCTGATCTAACGTATGAAGCTCAGCGTCATCTCTCGGTGAGATTCGCTGACTGTGATGGTCTATGGCATGGCCAGTTTTCTCCCTGGAATTTATGTGCATATCGCCTTTTGATACCCACTGAAATGTGTAGCCTTAATTCCCACTCACAGTTCTACTTCATCCTCTTTCTACTTGTAACTTGGAATTAATTTCTTTCTTCTTTTAATTAAAATATTAACTGGAATTTTTATATTTTTTAATGCAACTACTCTCATTAGTTCACTCCACCATGTTGACAAGAATCCCCTCCTTCCCAGCTGAATGCATTGTTTTCCAAACATACAGCTCTTAATGTTGATTCTTTAAGAAGAAATATAACCCTTACCTACATAGCTTTATTTTAAGCCAGACTCTAGTCCCTTGCCCTCATTAGCACATTTCAGCAGATCTGAAATATATACTCAAGAATAACATATTAAGGGATCTAATAGCCCTAGGCTGGGCTTGGCACTTCAAGACGCACAGGACATTTTAGGAGGGCAATCTAAGCCCCATCTCTTTAAAGATTTCTCTGTTCGCATGATAGCTCAAGTGCTTCCTGACATTTCTTGAGATTAGATAACAATTAGATCCAATAACCATATACACAAACATTAGAGCACAAATAGTCTCAGATGCACTGACATATAAAATCACAATGAGAGAAATATTTTCCTATCTGTCCAAAGTTCCTGCTATGGGGATATGATGTAAATTTATTGTCAGAAAAATGCCAAAGTTCTCCCCTTTGTTTATGGATGTTTTCATGCTATGTCACTTGGCAGAGTCATGCTAATTTTTTTCCTTTTTTTAACCCACCAATTGGTTACAATAAGTTGGGATTTTCAAAGTAACTGCTTCTGTCACTTTGGGTCAAACCAAAATCTGAGATCAAGCACCATCTTCCTGTACAAAGATTGAGATACTCTAGTAAAAGCAGATACTGTGGTCAGTGGAGCTGGAGGAGGGAAACCATCATTTTCAGTAACTCTGATCTTCTGTGTAAATTTGGGGATTTCGTCTTAGCCAAGCTACTAGATTACAAATTTTTAAATATAAAGGGAAGTTTTCTAACATTGGGTCTTCTGGATGTTAGTTTAAAATTTTTTAAATCTGTTAATTTAATTTTAATTATAGTAATGTTAGTTTAGAGCCACATGAACTCCACAGGACTGAGAATTCAAGTCCACAAAGTGTCTTTTAGTGTGAAAAGTTCAGACTTTCATTAGAAAACCAGACGTATTATCAATGTCTATTTATAAATATGCTACATAGTTGATCTAAGAATAATTACCTTTCCCCACCAAAGTCTAAAGAATTAGTAGTAGTACATGATATCATAATTTGTTATCTTTCTTTACCAGGAGATAAAACAAACACTTACATAAAAAGAAAAAAATGCTTATTTGCTGGAGGTTCTTGCTGGATATTCTTTTTAAGAACCTATGGGTATTGTTGAAGAAAAAATATTCCATTGGTTCAAAAAAAAAAAAAACTCTTTTGAAATTTTTTATGCCTTG
Source organism: Ailuropoda melanoleuca (assembly GCF_002007445.2). Lineage (NCBI taxonomy): Eukaryota > Metazoa > Chordata > Mammalia > Carnivora > Ursidae > Ailuropoda > Ailuropoda melanoleuca. The sequence continues at coordinate 119,463,357 of NC_048224.1, forward strand.
CTTTAGTTTTGGTATAGATCCATGAAAATCAATCGTATATAGAGAAAAAGTCATCATTCTTTAATGCAACAAAAATATAATACTTGAGTAGAATAAATAGCTAATAGGCAGAGAAATATATGTATTTTTCCAAAGAAAACATACTGACAGGCACAGTGGGTGCAGGTTGGGGGAAATGAGTGAAGGTGTTCAAAAGGTAAAAACTTGCAGTTATAAGATAAATAAGGGCTAGGTAAGTAATGTACAGCATGGTGACTAAGTTAATATTGTATTATATACTTAGAAGTTGCTAAAAGATTAGATCTTAAAAGTTCTCATAAGAAGAAGAGAGATAACTCTGTGAGGTGATGGATGTTAATTAAACTTATTAGTGGTAATCATTTTAGACATATGCCTGAACATCATGTCTGTACACATTGGACTAATACAATATTATATGTCAGTTTTATCTCAAAAAAGCAGAGAAAACATAAATACTTAACATTAGTAATTCTCTAAGGTCCCATATTGTTAATATTAAGTTTGGTTGGTTAAGATCAGCTTTTGTTCCTTTTGTCATTATTAATCTGTAATGTAATAATTTCAGACTCTTTGAATATCCCAACATTTATAATCTAGTGATTTTTCCTTAGCTTACAGTTTTTGCCTGAGTCAGTTATTACTATAATGATTATTAAATAGTGATTTTTCTATTTCTATTATTTCTTCTAAATTTTAATCAATATTCTTATTTAAATAAGACATTGTCCCCCTTTTAGTATTTAAAATCAATATTTTGCTAAGTGATTAGGTGCACTTATAATACGGTCCTTCATGTAAAAGGAGGCTTGATTTGTTCACAAAACTTTTATGCCCCGATAATGTACTTAGTCCACCATTTTACCATGTTCCCCTCAGGTGAGATCTGTTTATATCAAGAGTATCTAGCAGCTCTTCGAATATTTATACATTGGAAAGTTTTAACCACCATGGAAATTCCATGAAATTTTACATAAGTGCAAATATAAATCTGCAAATGCCTAGGAAGTCTTTAGCATGGGTGTACATTTTTTAAACAAGAATTTGAAAGAATATTGAAATAGTAACTAGTGGAACTTCCTGTTATGGAGTGAAGCAAATCTTTCAGCTGTATGGAAATTAAAAAGTAACGTCAAATATAACTTATCAAACCTAAACAATTACTATCTGACATAGAGGCATATCTCAGAGATATTGTAGGTTAATTTCCAGACCACCTCAGATAAAGCAAATGTTGCAATTAAGCAAGTCAAATGAATTTTTTGGTTTCCCAGTGCATACAAGGCTATGTTTACCCTATACTGTAGTCTATGAATTGTGCAAAAACATTATGTCTAAAAAAAATGTATACGCCTTAATTAAAAAATGCTGTATTGCTAAAAAATACTAGCCATTATCCAAACTTTCAGCCAGTCCTAATCACTGAGCACAAATCACCAGAACAAATATAATAACAATGAAAACATTTGAAATGTTATGAGAATTACCAAAATGTGACCCGATGACATGAAGTGAGCAAATGCTGTTGGAAAACTGGCTCCGATAGATGATTTGCTTGATGTGGGGTGCCCACAAACCTTCAACTTGTAAAACATGCAGCATCTGCGAAGGGCTATAAAATGAGGTGTGCCTGTCAAAATAAAATAGAAGCAGCATTCATGTTGGGGAAGTAATAGCCTTCAGGAATTAGACTCATTTTTCTTGGGCTCAATTGAATGCAACAAAAGATGTTTGGGTATTTCCCTATGCATTCCCATTCCAATTAATTTTCGAACTGCGTGCGTGTTCCCTCTCTCACAATATGCACTACACTACGTTTATGGAGAGGCTATCCTAGAAACATTAAGGCTACCCCAGAAACATTTCATATTCAGTAAATGCTACATGGCCGACCAGCTCACCTTGTGGATGAGCTCTGTGTATTCTGACCACTTCTACTTTATGACCAGAGACATCACAGAGTGCTTAGGATAGATCACTTTGAGTTTGAGTTGAGGACTACTACAGGCCTTTTTAATATTTTTAAAGTTACGTCAATAAAGATAATGCTTGATACAGGTTTTCACAAATACCCTTTTATCAGGTGAAGGAACCTTCGACTTAGGATTTGCTAAGTGTTTTGTTTCTGTTTTTATTTTTATTCATGAACAGGTGCTGAATTTTTGTCAAATATTTCCATGCAACAACTGAGATTAATTTATTTGTTAAAATGTATAAACACACCGTTACACTTCCTGATACTATGTTCTTTTCTATGGCTGGAACAAAACAAATTTAAATGTGATATATTTTATATACATACATTGCAGGTTTCAATTTGGTAAGAGTGTATTCATGCTTTCTGCATCAGTGTTCATAAATGAGTTTGCTCTGCAATTTTATTTTCTTGTACTATTCTTGTCCAGTTTTATAATTGAGGTTATACAGGTCTAATAAAAAGTGCTCGGGAGTCAGTCCTCTTTTCCTATTCTCTGAACAGCTTTTGTAAGATGAGGATTGTTGTGTTTCTTCAAAGGCTTGTTAAAACATCTCCAAAACTATTGGCCATCACTTTCTTTTCCAAAACTTTTGCAGGAAGGATATTTTGGCCACTGATTCATATTTTACATTAATAGTTACATATTTCATTTATGTTAGTTGAGAATATATTTTCTGAAGTATATTATTCCTTTTCATGGGGTGCCTGGGTGACTCAGTCGTTAAGCATCTGCCTTCAGCTCAGGGCATGATCCCAGAGTTCTGGGATTGAGCCCCACATCAGGCTCTTCTGCTATGAGCCTGCTTCTTCCTCTCCCACTCCTCCTGCTTGTGTTCCGTCTCTCACTGGCTATCTCTTTCTCTGTCAAATAAATAAAATAAAATCTTTAAAAAAATAAAATAAATAAAATATATTATTCCTTTTCAAATATATTGTCATTAACATTTTCATTGTCTTAGAAGTTTTAAATAGCTTCTACTAATGTAATTATTCTATTTTCTAAAGCTAATTTTCCTTCTCTGTGCTTTTTCTTTTTTCCTAGTTTGCCTTGATAGATCATGGTGTGTTTTCACTCTTCTAAAGAATCAACTTTTTGTATTATTATCTCTAGAGTCCCCGCCTCACAAAATGTAACATTTTTGTTTTATTAATGTCTGATTCTTATTATTTTCTTTCTCCCACTTCTTTTTACTCTGTACATTTTTCCTATTTTTTGAGTTGATAATGACACAATAGGACCAACAACAATAACATAATAATGCATTTCATGAATATTCAAACACCCACCAAGTGTAGATCTTGTTTGAGATGTGGGGACACGATGTTTTTGAGAGAAGAAACGAACACTAAAACATTGAACATATGAGTGCTATTTTAGTTAGTGTTGTAGTGAGTGATAAATCAATGCTATAAAGGAGAAAATGATTTGTGGAGATGGAGAGATGCATAGGACACTTTGTTTAGGTAGGAAGGTCAAGGAATTCTTTGGAGAGATGTGGTGTGTTGGCGTGGCTATGGGAAGGGATGGAGGGAAGGGGCAGGTCCCGCAGGCACCGGGCACAGAAGAGCCTTCATGAGCCAGAAGACGATCACAAGAGATTGAAGCCTACAGCAGAGTTAAAGTGGGGTTTTGAAAATGGCTCTAAAAGAAGATGGAGAAATAGGCAGAAACAAGATTTTGTAGGACAAGGGAGGGAGTTTAGATTTTGTCATAAAGCAATACAGCCATTGAAATGTTTAAGCAAGGAAGGTAAACATAACCTATGTTATGTTCTGAGAAAACCATGTTTCCTCTTCTGCAGAAATGAATAGGGGAGGAGAAACCTTTGGAGTGGGAGCACAAAGAGGAGGCTGGTGTCATTACTCAGGTGAGACAGATGGTGCTTTGAACTAAGGTGATATCAATAGAGACAAGGCTAAAAGGGCAGATTTGGGTAACATTTTTAAAATATCATTGATAAGACAGAACTCGTATTATTACAAAGCTGGACTCAGTGGTGTGCAGTGTATAAAATTTTTTCCCCTTTGTCATCCTTCACTTTAAATAGTCTGTCAGATATTGCCTTCTTGCCCCTGGATAGTATATTTAGATGCAAAATCATTCCTGGTTACTTTCATGTATTAGAAACCCCATTTTCAAAAAAAAGAAAAAGAAAACCCATTTTCAAACATTGAAAAAAAGCCTAGCTAAGATTAGCGTCAACATTATGACCTATTATCCAATATAAGCATGTCCCCTTCTTTGGCTCAAGTCTGGCCTGAGAATTCTGCAAGGCATTAGTGAAATAGGGCACTATTAACTTCCTGTCACTGCTTTTCTCCTCTCGACTGGGCTGCCTCCGGGTCCCCCGGCTAGAGAACAGAGAAGGAGATGAGACAGTTGGGGGAGAAGGGGGAGTTGGACTGGTGTTTTTGTAATCCACCATTGGCATCTTCTGCATGGCAAATGTACTCAAATTATTATTATTTTTATTCTTTCATGGAGTACATCGTGGCTTTTGGAATGCAAGCTTCTTCTGTCATGGAGACCGCTCACACTACCATTTCCTTGTGAAGATGTTAGCCATTCAAGTTAACCACTGAATACACAAATTTTGTTTCTTCTCTGCAGCACAGAAATGTAGCAGAGCCTCCCACCTGCAACAGGTCCCTCTGCTCTGCCCCACGGATGGAATCCAGCCAAACCAGTCTAATACCTTGAGACTTTTCCAGACAAAAGAAGACAAAAACGTGTGTTTGCCTTGATCAGATTCTCCAGAGGAACAGACCATATGCTCACAAAACCACTCTCGGTAGACTTCTCTTCTACAACAACCTAGACAAGCCAAACATTTTTGGCTAAGAAAGCATCTGGCTGGCAAGGAGATGGCAAGGTTGCGCCCTTGGACACTGCTGCCCCTTCGGACCTCATCGAACCTCTTGAAACTCCCTGAGCTAGTCTTGAAATAAGGAAAAATCTCCACCCTCATAGAACACAAAGGGAGGTAAAAAGCCAAAGACTGACAATCTTTTTTAAGTCCAAGACATCCTCCTCGCTCAATCCATTGGGTCTTTAGTCTTTATTACATAAACTTAAAGGTGTGTGTGGAGGTCAGGATGGCAGGCCTGATTTTGAGCATCTTTTAGCAAATACTATGTATTTCTTCTAACACGTTTTTGCTCTCTTTAAAAAAAAAAAAAAACAATGCTCACCCATTAGCACTTATCCTCTCAGTTTGGAGAAACAATAAAATTATCAGAAATAGCTGAAAAGCTATTTAGTATCATTTAATCCCCAAATTAACTATAATTTAGGTTTATTTTTCCTATTTTCAGAAGGGGAAAATGATGCAGGAAATGTGAATTATTTAAGCATATTTACATGCTTAACATGTTGTACTACAGCAAGGATAAAAACAAACTATTCAGATTCCCTGACAAGAAGATACTAACTCAGAATTCTACAAACTTGGATTGAAACGTTAATGTAATATCTCTGAAATATGAAGACCTGTGTTAAATATATATATGTATACATATATATACACACATATATATGCCTTGTTAGCCTAAAAATCATGTGGTCTCAAAGTGAATTCTTGTTTTACTATACACGTTACTCATACAAATGAAAAACATTGAACCAATTTTTTTTTACTTATATATTGAATCTTGTCTTCTTTGAAGATGTGCAACTGTTCCTGACTTTAGAGATGACCTTTTCCATACTCTTACATGTGCTTTCTTCTAAGTAGAATCTAAGGGAAGAAATATTTCCTGAGACTGTGATAAATGCATTTAATGATAACCAACGATAATTTAATTTTACCTTATCTTCAGAATGGAGACATTATAACTTAATTTACCTTAATTAATGAATTAATTATGTGATAATTTATTTATAATTAAATTGTAATTTAAAAATTGTCTGATTAAACATTTTGGAATTATTCTTCAGAGAAAATAAAGCATAAAGAAATAATCTGTTATAAAGGTTATCTGTAGTCAGGATAGCTAGTATTGCTTTTTGTTTTCTTTTTTGAAGAAGGCCTGGCATTTAATTTTAAAAGGCTGTATGATGGCCAATCTAAGGGAAAAAAGGGAAAAAAAGTAAATCCAGCCATTATACATTTTTTTGTTCACGAGAACTCAATGTTCTGATCTGAAATACTCACCACCCACTCTCACATGTCACCAGGAAGAAAACGTCTGCTTGCACTGCTAGAGAAATACTTGTTCTGCTAACCAACAATCATTTTTTCAGAGGGCCTAGACACAGAAAAATATAATTTATACCCTATTTGAGCACATGTATTTTATTTTCATTCAATCATTATCTTATTTAAAAACGTGAGTTTTGCGCTCTTCAAGGTATTGTGTGATGCATTCCCCAAATGATGCACTAAAAGCTGGTAGCTTCATATTGTATATTGAGACTATTTCCTTCTCTCAGAAGAAGATTTAAATACCCTCATATATCCAGAACTAGAGGAAGCTGTATGATAGGAACCAGCCAAGACTCACTGTCAGAAGGTCTGTGTAAAATTTCCAGCCCTGCTATTTAACAACCACAGAAACTTAAGGAACAGAAAACCCTTTGGAGCTGTAATATCTTCATTTGGAAAATGGAGACAGCAATAGTTATCTCTAGGGTTTACTATGAGGACAGAATGAGAATACTTTTACAATTGCTTTGCAAACTCTAAAGAATTTGGCATTATTAAAATATTTCAAGAAAGTAAATGATGTAATTTTCGATGTTTTGTTAACTATTTCTGTACACTGAAGTGCCATGTTGTGTCCTAAATCAACAGTGTACTAAATGGTACTTCAGTGGTCTGTTTCCAGGGAATAACTTTCACATGGGTATTATCCAGTTGCATATAATGAAATGTGATATATAATCGAACATTACACATTTAACTTATCATCTGGGAAATTGGAATTGCCAGTCCCTGAGAAAATAATGAAAACCCATGCTTCCAGAGAAATATATTGAAATTCATTTCTTGAGTAAAGATACATATGGGAGAGGGAAAAAAAAAAGATAAAATTGCTTTCTCTTTTTTTTATGTTCAGGAATAAAATCTAATTCCTGGAAGAATATAGTGTAATGTGTAAGGAACAACACAACTGTTGATGCTTGAAAATGTTATTTCAGCTGCAATTAGGAAAATAAGAGAACTTTCTGAAAAATGCTCTGAAAAGTGTTCTAAGAATGACAACAAAAGAGGGTCTACTTGAAAGTGTGATATTTAATGAATTGCTAATTAAAAAGACCCTCAGCCATATGAGGTTATATTACTTTGTGGAATTCCAACCAAAGGTGGGTTTTCTGAATAACCAAACACATTTATATTCTTTTATAACTCCCAAGATTAATAGGCTGTCTCCTAGGACCATGGACAGCACAGGAGTGAAAGGGTCATGGTGAATTTAAAGCATGTCTGGCCTTCTCTTTAGTTCTACTGCAAGTGAATTAGGCATGGCTACAAAGGAGTGGGTTGGTTTGCCTCTTGGCCTTCAGTAATTTACCATAATTTACAGTACAAAGCATAAATAAATTTACATATAACATAAATAAATTTATTTTCTGTCACATGAGGAATTGATTTGGCAAGTAAATTAATTTATCAAAGAAGCAGTTTTCAAATTCCTGTTGTTTTAAACATAACATATAACTAAATTGAATCAAGCTATTAGCTTCTTTTGCTTATTTGTTTCTTTTTAATGTACATTTTGTGTTTCAAACAAAGTAATTTCCTTTCAGACTGTTCATCAGATAATCCAGGAAAATAAAATGGGTTCACTCTTGGTGTTGTACATTCTATGGACAAATGTATAATGATGACATGTATCCACCATTAGAGTAGCACATAGAGTGTTTTCACTGCCCTAAAAATCCTCTGTTCTTTGCCTATACACAGCTTTCCTTCCCCAACCCCTAGCAACCATTCATCTCTGTACTGTCTCCATAGCTTTGCCTTTTCCAGAATGTCATGTTACTGGAATCATAATGTATATACCCTTTCCAATTTGGCTTCTTTCACTTAGCAATATGTATTTAAGGTTCCTCTGAGTCTTTGCATGTCTAGATAGAACATTGCTTTTTAGCACTAAATAATATTCCAGGGTCCAAATTGCCACAGTTCATTGATCCATTCACCTTTTGAAGGACGTTTTGCTTGATTCTGAGTTTTGATAACAATAAGTAAAGCTGCTATAAACATCCATGTGCAGGTTATAGTCTGAACATCAGTTTTCAACTACTTTGGGTAAACACAAAGAAGTGATTGCTGGATGATAGGTTAATGTCTGTTTAATTTTGTAAGAACAGTCTGCTCTTATGAATTCTATTTCTCTGTGTTCTTTCCAAGCTTTTTCTTTATTTTTCTTCCATTTCTTTTTGAATAAATAATGATTTGTAATGATAATTTTCCTGGCCACATCAAGCTGGTATAAAGATATAAGTAACAATAAAAAAAAATGTCTTCCAGGGGCGCCTGGGTGGCACAGCGGTTAAGCGTCTGCCTTCGGCTCAGGGCGTGATCCCGGCGTTATGGGATCGAGCCCCACATCAGGCTCCTCCGCTATGAGCCTGCTTCTTCCTCTCCCACTCCCCCTGCTTGTGTTCCCTCTCTCGCTGGCTGTCTCTATCTCTGTCAAATAAATAAATAAAATCTTTAAAAAAAAATGTCTTCCAGATAGTCTTTAAGCTAATCTTATAAGTTGAGATCTCTGAAACATTAAATTCTCAAGTTTATAAATTCTCATTCAAGATCTTAGGAGGAATGAGTTCTTCTCACTTTAGACTCCTAAAGCGTCTCACTATAAATCTCTGTGTTGTTCTCCCAAATATAAAAAACATGTGTCCTTCACTCTAAGTAAAAGCTGTCACGCTGATGTTACTCTGTTTGATCTGAGTTTCTAATTATTTCTGATCATGCTGATGCCAAAGGTCTACTTAAGGATTTTCTTTCCTGTATTCATATGACTAAATAACTCACTACCACTAACAACATAATAATACAGCCTACGTGATAATATGGTCTTATCACCTATCAGACACGTGGTCTTGAGCCAAAAAATAGTACCTACTTCAAAAGATTTCTTGAAGGAGTAATTAAATTAATACTTGTCTAGATTGCTTAGGACAATAGTTAGAACACTTAAAAGACTAAAGAAAGATTAACTACTATCATTTTGCCTTTTGTTAGTTATTATTATTGCCTGTCCTAATAATATAAAAATTTTAAATTTACTTTGGAGCTTGTAGTTGGTATGCGTTGAATTGTGACCCCCTCCTAAAAGATATGTACCAGTCCTAACTCTCAATACCTGTGAATGTGGCATTATTTGGAAATAGGGTTTTGTAGATTTAATCAAGTTAAAATAAAGTCATTACTATGGTGGGCCTTATTCCAATATGACTGGCATCCTTATAAGAAAGGGGAAGTTTAGACTCCACAGAGAGAATGGCATGAGAAGACACAGAGATACACAGGTACAAAAGGAACACAGTCACATGAACATGGAGGAGAGATTGGAGTGTCATAACCATGAAATGCTGAGTGCCTCTGCAAGCTGGAAGAGGAAAGGAAATACCCTTCCCTAGAGGTTTTAGAGGAGCATGTCCCCGCCAACAACTTGATTCTTGATTTCTAGTCTCCAGAACTGTGAGAGATTAAATTTCTGTTCTGTTAAGCCACGCAGTTTGTAGAACTTTATTATGGCACCCCTACAAAAGGAGTAGAGTAGACTTGTCACTGAATGTTGTTCATCTGTCTCTGAACTTTGCTTCACCTGAAGCATTTGTATCCCAAATGGTCTAACACGGAAGAAAAAGATGAGCTTTCTACCTATGTAACAAATCATTCTTCTGACTTATTCTTTTACATTTTCATAATGCCCAGACCCCCTTTGTAATGTGATAAATGCATTTTAGATACTATGCCATGCCCCACAAAGAAGTCTACCTTCGTAGGCCGAGTACTTCTCCTTGGCGCACCTTTTTCCATGGCGCAGAAAGGTGCATCTAGGATATATCCATTTTCATGGTGAGATCCCCCACCACCATCACATTTCTCAACAGGTTAGAGATAATGAAGACTCAGTCTCACCACTTGTTTTATTTATTTTTTATTTTTTTTAAAGATTTTATTTATTTATTCGACAGAGATAGAGATAGCCAGCAAGAGAGGGAACACAAGCGGGGGGAGTGGGAGAGGAAGAAGCAGGCTCCTAGCGGAGGAGCCTGATGCAGGGCTCGATCCCATAACACCGGGATCACGCCCTGAGCCGAAGGCAGACGCCTAACCGCTGTGCCACCCAGGCGCCCCTCACCATTTGTTTTAATCTCATGACAGGGAGCTAAGTGTCAACTCCATATTTTCAGCCATTGCCTTCCCCAGAAAGTCCATTGGCCATTATTCAAAGACTAGCTGATCCAATTTACTCTGGTATGCTAGAATTCTTACTGTTGCTGCTCTAAAGGTCCTTACCTGTTTCCCACCGGATGCCCTCTAGTACGGCCTTGTTAAAGTTCTAACAAATAATAAATAAATCATAAGCCTGATTTACCTGCTTCCATGTTTTCGATCATTCTGCTCCATTTACTTCTAATACCGATACTCACATCCCTGCCTTCCCATATTTCATCTGATTACCCCTACTCATTATCATATTTCATATTTCACATTTTATAATACACTAATTTCCACATTCATTGAGACCTACAATCTGGAAATCTCTGCATTTGGACATGGCCATCAAGTCTCCCCACTGACAATTACATAAAGCATACCTGCCCCTCTCAGGGGTAGTTCATGTCCACCACCTGCAATGGTTTTCCACTAGTGCTCTGAAGGGAGAGTGTTCCTGGTTCTTACTTTTGTAGATTAAGGGTTTGGCTCCCTTGGGGCAGATAGTAGAGGTGAAGGAGTGCAGTTTCCCCAGTGGCTTCTCTTCCCCTGCTATACTCAGCACCACAAGAAAAGTGTCCTTAGGCTCTCTGATCTTCCCTGTGAGCCCCTTGCAGGACAGCGCCCCTCCCTCCCATCCAGCCCTAAGTGGTTTCTCATTTGTCTGCCAGCCAACTTTTATCAATTTAAAATTTGAAAGCTTTATCTTCTTAATGGCTTCTATGGTCTTCAAAGCTCAGCCCCAGGTCAGCAAAATCTTGGCCTTCTCTCTCCCCAGGTTTCAGATTACTCCATACACTGAAATTTCAGTTTTCTAATATTTTCAGGAGAAATACCTAATTTTCAGTTTGTTCAGCTTTTTGTGAATTGTCAGAGTGTCAACAGTACCCTTTCCAGCTCCCTGTTCTCCAAGCTGAAACCTGTAAGTTGTGTGGATTGTTTTAGAAAACTATGTGAAGGGACGGCTAGATGACTCAGGAAGCATCTGCCTTCAGCTCAGGTCATGATTCCAGGGGCCTGGGATCAAGTCCCGCATCAGGCTTCCTACTCAGCCAGGGAGCCTGCTTCTCCTTCTCCCTCTGCTGCCCCCCCCCCCCCCCNCCCCCCCCCCCCCCCGCCTGTGCTCTCATCTCTCTCTCTCAAGTAAAAAAATAAAATCTTAAAAAGAAAGAAGAAAGAAAGAAAGAAAGAAAAATAAAGAAAGAAAGAAGGAAAGAAAGAAAGAAAGAAAGAAAGAAAGAAAGAAAGAAAGAAAAGAAAGAAAGAAAAAAGAAAGAAAACTATGTGAAATCTGTTTCTTTAAAAATTCTTCTCCCACACCATTTCATATGTACTTTTCAACATCATAGGTAACCCTTCTGTTTCTTTTCCAATGTCTGTGCCATTGTATAATTGAAATTCTCCTTCCTACTTTTTAAAATAATATTATTTTAATCTTTTGAGAAAAACTAGTATTCTCCTTTCACCCAAGAGCCTCAGAAAAGGTTTTGTTTGTTTTTTGTTTTCAGATTAGGCCAACATGGATGATTACTGGGGCAAAGTTGGATAGTAGGGGAGGAATTTAATTTCCTTATACTTTTAAGCCATATATTATTGTCATTGTGCATATGTATTTTCTTGTAGATTTGAAAGAGGACTTCAGTTGCCTCCATTTTGACCTCAAACTTTTTAGATGGATTCTTGTTTCGGGCCTGTCTCTGGGCCAGACGGAAGACCCCGAGGGCAGAGTATCCCCTTCTAGGAACTGGAACTATCCCCTCAGCCAAAAAGGACTGCCCTGAGCCAGCAAGACCCTGCCCCTGCTTGACTCCAAGACAGGAATCTTTTGCCCCTCAGTGCCAGCCTCATGCACCCACCCACCTTTGTCCCACATTTTGCTTGTATCAACCTGGAAGTATTTTCGGCACTTTGGAGGCAGTCTTTGAGACATTAGTCCATTGTCTTCCCTGTGTTGGACTCACTGAAATAAATTCCTTTCTTGTTTCACTACCAGTCCTTTCTCTGCTTTTGAATTTTGTCCTTTTATCTGTGATGAGAGGCCTGAACGTGGTGTGTTTGGGACCCTGAGCCAGGTGCTCTTGCAGCCCTGCTGTAGATTTAAATGCCTTTGAGAAAAGGCATTATTCCATTTTAAAATTCTGTCCTATGCAGTGTTTCTACAAATTAGGTATTAAATAGTTATTGAATTTATTTAGTTTGAGTACTTATGAATCTTTATCAAGACCAAGAGTCCCCAAAACAACTACTAACAAGAATATTCATTCTATTTCTCTGACTGTCTTTCTTTTTTCTTAATGGGAACACCGATAAGATGAATAGGTAAACATTTAATAAAACTCAAGTATGTTATATATATTGAGTATAATAGATAACATCACAAGCATGAAACAATCCAGTAATATTTATGCCATATTAAAATGTGGTTATCACTGATGAGGGAACAGAAGGCAAGCTGAAGACAAAGCAGAAACTGACACCCTGCAACCCCCCCGCCCCCATGGGATGTAAGTGACATTCCTCAGGCACCCCTGGCTGCCCAAAAGCTAAGGAAAAGAAAAACAGTTAACTGACAGAGATCACAGTCCTGCAAGACCCATAATTCTCCCTCAGTTTACAAGTGTCCTAGTGATTTACTTGGAAGAAGCTTTCTTATCAATAGCCTAACTTTCAGAGACCCATAATTCAGTTTCCTGGAGCACTAACGTTACCACCCCCTCCATAAAACTGAGGGAGACTGAGGCAGAAGGAAATGTAAATAAAATGGAATTTCTTTTAAACCTGAAGCCCATTGACAAGGACTTGTGATCATTCCTCCGGGAGACTCCCAACTGTCTTCCTGTTAGAGCCTCATTAGAGGGAGCCTTGGCTCCACAATAGCAAGGACTCCTATAGCCTGTAAGTTTTCTTTAACATATGAAAGTGCTTTCTCAACCTCCCTTTTTCCTCACCTCCCCCAACCCTATGGTATATAACCTCTCACAACCCAGAGCCGCAGCTCTTTCTGCCCAGGGGTCCAGTCCGCATGCTTTAATAAACCACCAATTTTGCACCAAAGATGCCTCAAGAATTCTTTCTTGGTCGTCTGCTCCGGACTCCACCCCACGGAACCTCACGTATATTCCCCAACCTCATCAATCATTACATGGACTTCTGGCAGAAAATAAGCCCAAAGAAAATAAAGAAATTTATCTAATCTACTTTAATTTTTCTTAATATCCTCTCAAGAAATTATCAAAGTTAGCTGCACAGATATTGTCAGAAAGGAAATTTTATAATGCAGGCCCTTTGGGGTCAAATAACTTTACTTGAAGCACAATAAAGAGATTACAATCAGTCAAAAGGCAACTTAAGTTCGGACTATAAAGACTATAAATTAATGAGGGCAAAAAGGTTAATAATAAATAAGAGAAAGGAATAAAGAGTCAGATGGAGTGACAAGAGAAGCAAATTTCATTTCATTTCTATCAGAGTTAGCCTCATCCTGTTCTCCTAGCATTCTACTTCTTTTCTTGCTCAAAACACAAATAATGAAACAGATTTGAAAAAAATCATAAACTGATTTTATGGTTTGAAAAGCTCTGTGGTGATGATATATCTAGGAATGGAGGTGGGAGTGGGCAAAAACGATCCCAGAAAAAATTATATTTAGTGAAATAATGTGGATATTTTATGTCAAGTGTAAAAATGATTATGCCCAATTAAGCCACATTTCATGGCATTCTAAGATCAGATTTATTTTCTCAATATGGATTCCCAGCAGTTCTTAATACTTACTTTTATTCCAGGCTCTTTCTTTATATGAGCATGATTAAGACAAATAAATTGCCTACAGGGAAGTGAGGTCAGTAAGTGTTGTTGGTCTTGAAGACTTCCTCAGGTATGTTTCTTCCTAACCTCTCTATTTTTTTTTTCTGTTGGTTGTCTACAATTTATATTTTTATGTCTATTAGCAAAAAATTTATTAGGCAATGCACAACATCACATATGCCTTAGATGGCCCAAACTTGTTTGTATGGTTAAACATTGGTTTTCTCTCTTAGTAGCCAAAGGAAAGTAAGAATTTTTTAAAGCCCTAGTTTAAAGAAAAAAAAATATGGTTATTAGAACAGAAATAACCCCTTCATAGGGAAGAAAATGATGCCCTTAGTATGACTGAAAAACTTCACTTGGAATCTTAGATGTAGATCGAGGAGGGTCTGATGGAGAAGTATCGATTCAAATGCATAGAAAATAATCCCATACATGAAAACACAAAAGAGTATGCCATCCAAGGAGTGTATAAAGGTGGAGCCATCTGGTTTCAACACAAGACCCAAAAGAAAATTCTCTTTTCTTCCTAGCCATGCTCATGTTTCCCTACTTTCTTCTAACTATAAAAGTTCTGTGTTACTGATTGCCCTGCTACAGTCTTTTGATCCTTGAGGTCCCCAAGCATCATAGAACTTGCTCTTACCTAGGATATTTTCTTGCCCTTATCTGATCTCAGCCTCCTGCACAGTAGATTAAACAAAAGACAGTACCAGGAGATAAGACAGCCTTTGGGAGGACAGGCCTCCATTCCTCAGGGCTTGCTCCTTTTCTTAAAGCCTATGATCTAGGGTACTACCCTTGCTAGAGAGTCTTTGTAATCAGGCAGGTCTCCTGAAACCAAGATGGTGACATGGGCCTATCTGAGTATCACCATTCTTCTCCTAAGCAGAAATTCCCAAGCTTTTGAATGCCCCACATTCCCCGGAGGCAGCTTCCTAATTCTTAATCATGTTTCCAGTCCTGTCTGGTTCTGAATCCTTCCTCTCCTGAAAGCTAATTTTGCTGAAACTCTTGCAAACAGGTTTTACGTTATGATTCAAAATCTGTAAATCTGGAGTGATCCATATCAGCATGGTCATTGTCAGCTGAAATTCGGTACATTTTCAATATAATTATGGATAGTAGTTTTGAAAACACGTTTTACTGGATTAAAGACAATGGCCTCTTATCAAATTCTATCAGAATGGAACACAAGTAGATCTAATTTTTAACTGTACGACTTCTTAATACTCATGTCTAGGCATTAGCACAGCGCTTTCATGGTTTAGCCTCCCCAGGCCCATCTATGTATATTTAATTATCACTGTATCTCTTCTAGACAAAATTAATTTGCATCTTTAAAGAGGCTGTTCTTCTTCCCGTAAATGCTCTTTCCAATCTCTCAACATATGCCAAAGCATCTTTTTTCTTTATTTTTTCAATGTGTATTTATTTCCTTTCCTAAGCTCCTGTATTAAATACTGTTGCCGTGACAATATCGCTTTTCAAATCCTCGTACAGAGTGATGGTATAGAGATTGTCCGTTTTATTTTTATTTAAAGGATAAGGAAAGTAGTGACCAAAAATAATAAAGCCATTTCTTCAGCAAATATTCATTCATTCAAATTAAATTCACAATATTTTGTTGATGAATGTCTATGTAACAAGTATATTGTGTCTTTTACTTTAATTTTTGTGTGCATGCATTCACATTATATTTCCAACTAGACCTATCAAATACTGGAAACCAGGATTGGGATTCAGATTTGTTTTCCACATACGCATATAATGAATTTGTATGTTCTTAATAAACGTTCTCTGATAGATTGAAGAGAAGTTCTAATATAATCTGGCACATAAAATTAAGAATCAGTAAGTGTTTTGGTTTTTTCCCTGAAATATGGGTGAAAATCGTTTCATTGTACTTATTTATTAAATACATATTTAGTGCTTCTCATATTCCAGGCAATGGGCTGGGTACAGGGAATATAAATACGAGTAAAATACAACTCCTGCTTTTGGGACATCACAGTCTAGGAGAGAGAGAGAGAGAGTGAATAAAAATATTTACAGTGTCTCGTAGTAAGTGTCGGGACGCCTGGGTGGCTCAGTCAGTCGTTAAGCGTCTGCCTTTGGCTCAGGGAGTGATCCCGGAGTCCTGGGATCCAGCCCCAAATTAGACTCCTCAGTTGGGAACCTGCTTCTTCCTCTCCCACTCCCCCTGCTTGTGTTCCCTCTCTCGCTGGCTGCCTCTCTCTCTGTCAAATAAATAAAATCTTAAAAAAAAAAAAAAAAGAGAAGTAAGTGTTGATCAGTACTTGGAGGTGCCATGGGGAAGATGCCCGTACTTGCAGGCGTCAAGGCCTCCCCTCATGGAGACACCTGCAGACAATCCTTTCTTACATAAATAAGTCGGAACTTCAGATTTCTTGAAACTTGTGTGAAACCAAAAATTTAGATTTATCTTTCTTACTCCCTGACGTTCTTTTTCCATGCCTAATAGGTTACCTGGAACATATTAGATTCAGAATAAATATTTTGTGAATACCGGCATAGCATACAAATAACAAAATATAAAAACGCCTTAAAAACCCAATATTTTCTAAATATTTACCTCATTTCTAACCATAACATAAATGGCCGTATCATGTTTTATAATCGTTATTTCTCTCTCCTAGTGTGACTGCTGTATCTCTTGGGTACAAAAATATTCATGGATGTGGTTATGAGGTACTGCCTCAGAACCAATTTAGAGTCTTCCATAATATTTTGTATATACACTGCAATACTTTTTTTATATTATATATAAAAATAAATAGAGGTACTTTAAGCAAATAACATAAATAAATAAAATTTTAATAATATAATTAAATAAAAGTAAATTATATTTATATTTATGCAATGTATTTATATTTATTTTATTTATATTTATAAATATATTTATATTTATTATTTATATTTATATAAAGTAAATTATATTTATTTTATATTATATAAATAAAGTAAATCCAATACTATATATATATACGTATTTTTATGTATCTATATGTATACATGTATGTGTGTGTATATATGTATCTATATACATCTTGCACTTTGAAATCCATGTGGCCCAAAGGGACTCAGAAGACAAAAATTTGTGCTCTATGAGTGAGTCATGAATTACAATCTGCCCAAATAGAACTTTCTTTGAATTCTCTTCAGGAATAGCAACCCTTGACACATCATTTTCCTGTTAGTTCACCACTGTCAGTTTCAAATCTAGGGTCAATTGCAAGATAGGCCCATACGGCATAGAACATTCTGAGCAAAAATGAGCAAAAGGACTGTTAAAGAAGGCAAAGCTGCAGGTATTTTAAAAATTGATTTGTAAGTCAACTGTGGTCCACTTTAAGGGTACACATACAGAAGCGGATAATAAACTGATGCCTCTGCTTACCTGAGAAACACAGAGACTCAGGGAAAAGTATTTTACTGCAGTTCAGTGGCTTTAGCATGAAGCTCGGGTATGAATGAAAAAAGGTAACTTTATACAGCTAGTCACTGCTTTTC
The DNA here is from genome assembly GCF_002007445.2 of Ailuropoda melanoleuca. Lineage (NCBI taxonomy): Eukaryota > Metazoa > Chordata > Mammalia > Carnivora > Ursidae > Ailuropoda > Ailuropoda melanoleuca. Next base: position 119,481,093 of record NC_048224.1, read on the forward strand.
CTGACAATCTTTCTTGTCATTGTCATATTTGCATTGTCCCCATATTTACTATAGATAAGAAAATACATCAACTTTTTATTTGACAGTTTATACATTTTATTTTAATATTTTTTCTAAATGGAGAATTGATTTCAGATTTTAGAAAATTGATCAGATAAACCACTATTCTATTATTAACATTAATTAACATAGCATTTCTTTCAAAAATATGTCCTTTGAATTAGACTCATAAAATCCTTAATCTGAAATTGTATTAATCTAGGAAACATTTGCTTTTCCTTTGTTCAATTCATCAGTGACAAATTGTAGGAAACTATCTCTAATGGACCTTGCCTATACATAAATTATCTAGATCAAATACTGAAATTTTTTTTTCCTTATGTAATGGAATTTGAAGATTTTATTTTTTTTTTAGCAAGTTACAACTGCAACTTTTCTTTAAAAAAGAAAAAAACAGAACTAACTCCTTGGGTCCTTTAAAAAATTAATTCTTGAGAATTCAATTTCTTTTAGCTCTTAATGTCTTAAATTTCAATTATCTCTTTCATTTTTACAGGACAAGAACAGTAGTTTTCCTTAAATTGCTAAGTTCTATCTAGTTCAATACATTTTCTACCTTAGGCTTTTCTTGAGCATTCTATGATTACTAAGTTGTAAAAAGAATAAAAAGAGACTTTTACTTGGCTGGATGAAAACAGTAAGTCATTGCACTCTGGCTTATTGTCAAAGAGGTACAAACAGCAATTGTCTCTTGGGATCCACCTTGACACCTTCCACAGATTTCTAAGGTCAATTACAACAACACCTTATTCCCTTTTCACATTGCATGAAGATTTAACTTAAACTTGATCTAAATAATTCCAACCAAATACATGCAAACCCAGAAAAAAAATGGCTTCTCTTGAGGAGAGTATTTCCTTAGGGCATTTTTTAATAGGCAATCATATGACAAAATATAAATTGGAAGGTAGAATTAAAAACTTCATCAAAAGTTCTCTGTATGACAGCTTGCTAAAAAACTGCAATCGTGTATTATTGACCAGTAACTTGTCACTATTTTAATGCTACTGCAAATAGAGTTTATGTAACTTAGGATATGACAAGTCCAACTGATCAGACTTAGTGTAACATCTTATAGAGAAGAGTGTGTTCCATGGAAGGTATTAAGTAACTTCCCTGCAGATGATGTTTCATGCTGGTAACTATATATGAACTTATGTGATTATTTCTTATTATCTGTCTACCAACTAAAAAATAAATTTCATAAGAGAAAAACTGTTTTAGCCTGATCAACATTTTATCAGCACAATTCCTGATGGTGTAGAGTACACAGACAACAGATATTTCTTCAGTGAATAAAAGAGCCCTGAAAAATTTGATCAGATTGCTAAGGGATCCATAAATTTTGCCATATTGAAAAACATCAGAGATACTGAGTTATGTATTCTGGGAAAAGTTAAGGAAAAGGTAAGAAAGAATCCACAGTAGTTTGCAAATGCTTGAAGTTATATAGCATAAAAGACAAAATGGATCTGTTTTAGTCTCTTCCAGTGGGTAGAACTGTGATAAAACACTGAAAGTTTCAAAAAGATAAACTTCAAGTAAACACGAAGGAAGAGTTTCCTGAAAGGTGGGAGAGTTTACAATATAGTAAGCTGACAAGGGATGTCTATCAAGGTCCCAAATAGAGACCTAACAGAGAAAGAATAGTTATCAGATCACACCAAAGACATTTTCTGGATTAGTTGCAAATCAGGATTATATTATGTCTAAGAACGTCTATTGCATGGAGATCTTATGATTTGTTGATATCATCATCTAATTCCAAACAAGAAAAGGAATTATTGTAACTCACCAGACTTTTTAAACAATTAACTGACATATTCAATTAATGGAATATTTTTAGAGCATATACTAACATATTCAATTAATGGAATATTTTTAGAGCATATACTAAAATTAAATTTTTATATTTTATTTAAAATTATTATTATAGAGTTAAGAAGACTTCACAGCAATAAAAATCAATTAGTAAATCCAACTGTAACTACATGTTTAGTTATAATAAGGACTTTCACCTTGATGGTGTTCAGATTCAATGGTGAGTCAAATATCTTTTGAGTCCATTCTCTCTCATGTCTCAGACAAGGGTCCTGACCTCAGTCAACATTTTCTCCCACGATGGCGTCCTGCCTGATGCATTTGCTAATTGGTTCTTTTCATCTACTTATTCTTTTAAACTGGTGACATTCACACCCTAAATCACTGCCCTTATATTTGAGTAAAAATAAGTGACAAAATGCTTCTGTGTGCAACTGTACAGAAGGAGCTGCTCTACCCTTTTATCATTCTTACATGTCCTTCTGGAGCTCGTATTTCTGAGATCCATTTTGCTCTGCCTCTGTCACACAGACTTACAATCTGACAGAGACTTGTTTCAAACTGACAACCTAATTTCAGAGGAATGATGAGAGATTGTGCTTTTCATATTTCCAAATCAACCGAATTTTCTTCATCAGAATGCATGTGTAAGTTTGGTGGTTGCAGTAGTGATTGTGAGGTTGTGGTAAATCTTACTGCTATTGGCCAAATAGGCTGGTGCCCTTGCCTCAGTGAACCTACAGGAAACCTCTATCTCCATGCCCCTGAACTTGAGCACGGCCATAGGACTTACGTTCGACAATGTGTAAACGGAAGTGAACTTTGTCCCCCAAGCAGACATTTTTTTTTTTTTTTTTTTTTTTTTTTTTAGTATTTATCTATTTATTTGATAGAGAGACAGCCAGTGAGAGAGAGAACACGAGCAGGGGGAGTGGGAGAGGAAGAAGCAGGCTCCCAGCGGAGGAGCCTGATGTGGGGCTCGATCCCAGAACGCCAGGATCACGCCCTGATTCGAAGGCAGATGCTTAAGGACTGCGCCACCCAGGCGCCCCCAAAGCAGACATTTTAAAAGCCCGTACATGGTTCCTATGTCCTGCTACCGCAAACTTGCAGTGTTTCTAAACAGAGTTTACTCTGTCAGCCTTGGACCGAAAGCAAAGACACCATGCAACCATGATTCAGGCAGTGGTCAACCTGAGATTATTATTCAAAGAAAATCGTCCTGTCTTGCTGTTAGCCGAGACTCAGAGGGTGTTTCTTACACTAGCATGCCCTACTCGATGCTGATTTATACAAAGGTATAAAGTTTGAGACATTTTCACCTCACAAGTATGACAACATTTATAAATGAATTGTGTCTGGCAATGAAAACAATGTGGAGAAGCAAAGTGGGCAGAAGATACTATCTGAAAAGGAAGTCCAGGGTCAGTCCAAATGAATTCAACTTCAGTACTGTCAGAAGTAATTCGCAAGCAGCTTAGTGTAAAACTGTGTAATCACCTTGAATGGAAAACAGGAACTTTATTTGCTAATTTATGTGGTTTAACCACCGAGTACATTTTGAGGAGAAGAGGACACGCCGTTGTAGATAAAGACGTTAGGATGAGGTTTTTTGTCTTCGGGAACAGAAAGGAAGTGACAGCTTTTAAAGACAGGAACAGGAAGAAATAACAAAATTTTGAAATGTGTTGGATGAACAGCCTGGATGTGGGAGAAAATAAAAAGAGTAAGGTTTGTTAGTGATGCCAAGGTAAAGTGATTGAAAAATGAATATGCCACCAAATGGCGAGAGAGAAAAAAAAAAAAAAAACACAGATAAGGAAAGACAGATGAATGCAAGAAGGAGAGAGGAAGGCAGATAACTTTTGCTTGTGTACAAGCACTTGGCATAATGAGTCTGTTGCAGTAATTAACATGTAGTCCATGGTGGTCCTTCTCTCGTTTGTATCTAGAAAAGAAGGGAATATCACTACTTGGTATCACTTTGAAAGTATTTAATTATCGGTACACAGTCAAAATAGCATAGCATTTGAAAGAATCCCATATACATATAGTTTATGGATAAATAGAATATTTTGTAAAATTAATGAGATATTAAGAAAATATCAATCTTCATTATTTCTAGGGACACCTTTTCAAAAATATCAGTAGGAATGTGGTAAATTGAAGGTTTTTGACTATAATCTGAATTTATCTGCATAATTCCTCATGTGAATATGATAGTCTATATTTTTATTTGAAGTAAAACATAAATGTTGCTTCAACCAAAAGAATAATAGCCATAGGAGTAAAATAATAGCCAGAAGGGGAAAAAACAAGAAAGACTAGAATACCTTTTTATGACTATGCTTTCATGATTCTAACACATAAAAAATGCAATACTGAAATACAATTAATATGATTAAAATAGAAAAATGGATGAATGAAAAGTTTATGACTACATAAAAATATTTTTAGTAAATTTGTGATAGAGTGTTTTACTTTAAACTTTTATATTTAAGGGATGATTTATGCTTCTTTGTTTTAACTGACATTTGTTTGTTCTACTTAAATAAAATAAGTGGGTTTATGCCAAAATTACTCAGACATAGTCTATAAAAGCAAACTAGTAGCATATTAATAGCAAAAACAATGGATAATTCCTGAGATTCTACTACATATCAGGAATTTCACTCTCATTTTGCATGCATGCTCTGATTTAATCTTCAACAGACTCCTTGAAGCAAACTCCTTGAAACAATGTATTAGTTACACGTTTGGGCTCTAGAATCAAATTGTTCATGATTGTTTTACTGCTCTGCTATTTATAACTTGGATATTTATTTTTATAAGTAAATGGACTATTTATATTTCATCTTTCATCTTCAGAATTCTCTATAAATGGGGGAAATGGTGCAAAGCCCTTAAGTTGTTATACGAATGAAGTAGTTAATGCAGAGGTAATCTGACACACAATATTAGCTATTATTATGCTCCCTACCCATTCAAAAATTACAACATTGAGATTGAAAGAGGTAAATTCCTTTGTCCAAAAGTGCCTAACAAGTATACTTTTCACATTCAGCCTCTGATTCAGGTCTACGGGCTCTAAAGAACAAGCTCCTCATTATTATTATTCCATTTAGACGATCCTGACCTTGAATAGTTGATTTCTATTTTATACGTTCTCATTAGAGTTCATCTGGAATTTTACAATCCATGGGTGTCAATAAAGGATAGCTAACAAAAAATTTCCTCCCTGCTTCCTAAAAGGTTAGAATGACTGTATAACAGAAATGAATATATGCAATATTTGTATTTTCAGTAAGTCCATATATCATCCCATATACACAAATAAATGCATATTGTGAGTAACAAAATCTTGATAATAACCCATAGCTGTATGATCAAGTTCAACATCTAAAAACTGAGATCTATGCAGCATTTTAATGCAAAGCAATATGTGTTTCTCAAATAATTTTGGAACAAATTGTGAATTACCTGAATGTTGACTTGAGAAAATGATCTAATCAGGAATGGATATACTTAACAAAATTATGAACATAAAATGAAAATAGCTGTTCTGATCCTTAAATATTCTTCTGATTTCCGAACTGGTGTTCAGATTTCCTACAGTTAAAATAAAAATGGTTTAGAGGACAAATATTGCTCAATCTTTTCAATTCGATTCCAGCTAAACTTTATGAGTGATTCATTCATATATTTATTAATGATAATATATTTATTATACGTGTATAATTTAAATTTTCATGTATATGATATATATTCATATGTAAATATAATTTATACTTATTTTATAATTATTTACTTCACATGAATTCTGTATGCTGGATTAAAGTTTTTGTGAATAACTCACTTATTTTAAAATAGAGCCAATAGATAGGTGCCTCGGTGGCTCAGTCGGTTATGTGTCTGCCTTCTGCTCAGGTCATGATCCCGGGTCCCGCGATCCAGCCCCGAGTCAGGCACCCTGCTTGATGGGGAGTCTGCTTCTCCCTCTCCCTCTGCTCCACTCATGCTGTCCCTCTCTCTCTAATAAATAAACAAAATCTTTAAAAAAATAAAATAAAATAGAGCCAATAGCATAATAATGGTGACAATTTCTGGATTTCATTACTTTTCAATTTAGGTTGAATAAGTTTTGAATTTGTCATATTTTTAAAAATGTAAGTATTTAAGAATGAATTATATTGCAATGTATTATATGATATGGCTCTTGTTTACCTTGATAGATATATAATTGTGTTTTCCATCCAAATGATTAAGTATGCTTGATTTTGAAAACCTTGAAATTTTATTTTTCTGTTTATTTTTTGGTGTTATAAACACAAGAAAAAGAGTAATGGGTCATATTATCTGCTCAGGAGAACTACATGGAGTAATATACATAATTATAATGTAATATTATAAAAATATGCAAATATTCAAAGTTTGCTATTATTTTTGTATGGGTTAAGGGTATGTTAGTCCTATCAGAGGATTCCTCTGAAAATAAACATTTTCAGGATGGTATGCCTTAGATTTCTATTTAAATTAATAAAAACACTAAACACAATTTCTTTCCAATATTAACTAAAGAATGCAACAGTAGCTTTAGTAGTAAAAAAACAGAATTGAAAAATACATTAAAAGTATTCTTTTTCACATTCATATTCAAATGCGTACACTATGCATTGGTGACCAAAGGAAAAATCATATGAGGATCATTTCTTCATATAAAGATTTGAGATACATAACTTGGCATTGTTTCTAATAACATACAAATGATGTACAAAGAACTCTATTACTGTTATTCACATTAATGGCTTAGAGGAAATCCTCTGGAATTTTAATTTTGACAGGGAAGAAAGGTATTTATAAACCCTGTTTAATCATTTCATGAAGTTAAATTGGAACTACTGGTGAACACTTCCAGTGTTCCCTTTCCAAGGGATTATTTTGTAGCTTTTTTGCTATCTATGTAAACATGTCTGAAACCAAAAACAAAACAAAACAAAACAAAACAAAACAAAACAAAAAAACATAGTTATATAGTTCTAGTGTCCTAGGACAAAAAGAGTGCAATATTTATGAACTTTAAGTTATGCCCACCACATTTAATACCTAATAATTTAGCAGAAAATCAACTAATTTCTATAATTCCATGGACTTTCCGCTTTATTTCTTTTAAGATTTATTTATTTATTTTAAAGAGAAAAAGAATGCAAGTGAGGGAGGGCAGGGAGAGAATGAATCTCAAGCAGACTCCTCGTGCTGAGCGTGGACCCCAGGCGGGGCTCCATCTCACTACCCATGAGATCATGACCAAAATCACAAGTCAGAAGCTTAACCAACTGAGCCACACAGGCACCCCTGAGTTTCTGCCGTATGTAAAGAGATAAAACCAGGTATCTTCAGTAGTAATCCCAGCTATTGTTCAGTACCAATCATACGGAGAACTGTATAATTACTCACACACCCACACAGCTGTGCACACACAGGAAATACATGTATATCATTAAATAATCTGCTAAAGAATATTCAATTAGTATTCATTTTTTATTATAACGATTTCTTTATTTCAAATTGTACTTTTACTTTTTTCTCACTCAATTTGAATTTTGTAAGAATTAAACTGCACCTACCAAGTTTATTTGAAATTTGTCAAGACCAGGAAAAAATTTCCTTCTCTCTTCCTCTCTCTCTTTCTCATCACTTTAAGTCTATTTTCATGACAAGTTACAGGGAATAGTTTTTCAAAGAATTCAGAAGTATTACTAACTTACAAAATGATGGCATTCAGTACAATGGTCCTCGTGCTTTATGCAATGTGTAGGAAATTGGTGCATAAGGAGCACATGGCATCATTACTGGAACCATAGTTTAGTCCAACACCCATTCTTGTGCAAATAAACATTTTTAAATACCATGATAAGTGGTGACCTCTAAAGATTAATAAAGTACAATACTTTCTCCTAAGAAAATAAAACATTATACTAAGAATTTAACTATGTTTTGTTAAATTTTAAAGTAGTGCATGAGACTTGGGAAAAGTAAGAAATGAAAATTTACCGTATTAAAACCATTGATATTAGAGGCTTGTTACATCATCTACCATTACTCTTACTGCTACAACGGGGATAAAAGCTGTAAACTAAAGAAGAGAGAAAAGTCTAAGTCCTGGATGACCTCCATGATCTTTCCACCAACCCTGAGCTGCAGACTCAAAACATCTTGGTACATGACCTTGGTACAAACCTCTAACTTATAGACTCATTTAAGCCATTTTTTTGGGGGGGAGGTGGTCAGGTTTCTTTGTTGTATGAAGCAAAATACAATCTCAACTGATAGATTGATAGATAGATACTGATACAGATGTCCATCTTGATACATAAAAAATATTTTAAAATGTTTACTGGATCAGTGCAATAGAAGTATGTATTAGCTATTACTTACCCACCATTACTACCATGTAGAAAAGTAAATGGTGTATATTTCATTTATTTTGTCAATTAATCTTTTTATCGAGTAACAAAACTTTTGGTAACAAATCATTTTTGCCTATTTATTACCTTTATACATTTTGTAGGCTATAGAATTTATAGGCTATTTCATATCAAAGCATCACTTGCCTCTCATTTAGGAAATGATAATACTTTGAGCTGTTTAACAAATTACTATTGTGTGTGTGTGTGTGTGTGTGTGTAGTTATGATTTGATACACACCAACACAAAAAAATCTTGTGTGGTTGCTAATCTGATTTGTAAATATCGATAAATCATGTTTCTATACAAATTTAAGTAAATTTCTAATAATTGGTAAATCATGGCTAAACATTTGTTTGCATTGAACGTACTGATAATTTTAACTACTACATTTGGTTAACAGCCTTTTAGTGATTTATGACTGATTATTAGATGTAAGTTGTCTCCATTCCAAAAGATAATACACTGTATGCAGAAGATAATACACTTATGGGATAGTAGAAAGAAAACTAAATTTTAAAATCCATGCTATAATTAATAGCAATAAATAAAATATGTATTATAAAGACAAGAGCCTTATTCCAGTTTTTGTAATACTTCTAATTATATGTTATTCAATTTGCATATTAATCACAAGACTTACTAATCAAATGAGCAAATTTTAGTAAATTTATTTTAAGCTTCTACTGTGGACATTGGACCAGTGTTTAAGGAATCCTTGATAATAAATGCAAACTTATATTTGGCACATGTTCAACATTTTCTTGAATCATATAAGAGAGGAGACGCTAGTAAATTATAATGATTCCTCCAATTTAATGATATATTAAAAATAATCTTAGAAAATGTAATTTACCATGCAATATATGTCTGCATACATTTTATATGATTGTATATTGAACTTTATGAATCATAACAACAATGTTACAAAGTTGAAATGCTAGTAAAAAAGTGTACTTACAAAACCTGTTTTGTGATAAGGAAACCACAAAGTGTTTCAGATATATTCAATATTCTCTTATGAAAATCCTGTAAACAATTTTACAAAAAATACATTCAAATATTTTTGTTGTATCAACCAACCATTCAAATTAAATAACACGCATTATTTCAGCCAATATCTAATTAGCAAACCATCAAATCACTGAACCAGATATCAAAGAAAACACAATAAGAAAGCACACTTTTCTTGGAGTGAGAGGGAAGAACATAGAAAGTACAAGACTATTATCACTTAGTCATTTAATTGGAATCACTGTGGATGAAAAGAAAGCCAGTATGTTAAGATTTACATCAATTCATTATTCCCACTTCATTGGTTAATCGGCTCTCCAGTTTCCTCCTCAGTTGTGGCTAAAGAGGATCTTAGAAAAGGAAGTGCATTCTAGAAAGCAGAACCAAAGACATAATACTACTGAACGAGGGAACTGCTTTTAAACATGAAAAAAAGAAGCTTACATTCATACAGACAGTATCTAAACTCGGGGTAGAGGGAACTGGAAACATTGCCCAGTGACGTTTCGCAGTTTCTGTAGACCCCTAGATTCTTGGAGGCTCAAACACCTTATGCTTTCCCCTGTTAATTCCACCCCTGTTTTTGTGACCATTATGTTTGGTGTCTTTAGTTCATGGATATCTGGACAAAGAAAAGCCAAATTCACACTTAACATGATCACAGATCCTGGAAGTCCAGCCTCGTGTTGTAAGTAGACGAGCATTTGAGTGTGTCATAGGCAGATGTTTATGGATTTTGCATACACAAAGGTAAGTGGATGTTGTAAACAAGAGGTCAGACTGTTACAGAGTGAATTACTCTTCAGCAGTTATCCACTCCCCTCACTCTTCAGGAAGAATCTGTTTTCCCTGGGAGTATTATTTTCCATTTATCCAGATAATTTGATTTGTGCATTGAAGTATGCTATATAGAAGTGGTATGAGCAGAAATTGTAAATGAAGTTTGCAGTTTGAACTGCTATCTTGTGCTCTGCTGGTCTGCCATAGAAATGGCATGTTCCATGTAGCTTCAACCCCTCATACCTAAGCACACGTGAAAAAGATTTGACTTATATACCAAAATCAGGTAACTGGAGCCAAGCCCTGAGAAGCCTGGCCAAGCCCGGCTAGATCACAGTCTGGAGCAATGCTTCTCCAAGGGAACTGCTATGCACAGCAAACGAGGAAAAAAAATGCTTTCTCTAGAAGCCACTGAGGTTTGCAGTGTTTTGTTACACAGCATTATTATTTAACCTAAGAAGAAATATTTTTTCCTCCATGATGTGTGATATATTTGATTGTGAGCCTAAGGTAATGCATAAGAACTCCTTAGCTCAAGTTTGTGGACCACAGTAAAATTACACAGGAATATGTACTTACCGCAGCTTATGTATGATACAAAAGGATGGATCCTACAATGTAACAGAGCATGGAAACAGATGGAGATCGTGGTACAATTATTTTTAGAATTGGCTTACAGTGTTCATTTTTGGAAATATTAGATACTGTTATAACTTCCATCTGTAAGAATTTTTTTATTTAAATAGAAATCGTTTTATTTCTTATGGAGATAAGTCTTAATTTACTTCATGCAAAAGGGTCCATCAACACAATATTCTCATTTATGTCCTATCTAAATTTTGCACTGTCTGCATTTAGATCACACACTTAAAATCTATTAAAATGCTATTGCAAATAAATGGTTTCTTCTTAAAGCATAAGTTGAAATAAGGCTCATCAGGTGGTAGCACTGAGTTGGGATTTGCTGTTTCGGTTAGGATTGACTGGGGAGCCTGATGGATCGTGCATTGGGTGTCCTAGCGTCAGCACAGCTGCTAACTTGGAAGGTCTTAGCAGCCCCCATCTCACACCTACCGTATTTTTTTCAATATACAACCCTGATATTTTCTCCTTCTTATATACACTGTGAATAAAAGTATGTTCTAAAACATTATGATTTTTGCTAATCTGAAGCACAGCGTACCTATCGTGAAAAGTCCACTTTCAGTCTGTGCTCTTCCCTTTACTTCAAGATCGTAGACCCCACATCTCTGATAGAGAAATTCCGTAGCCTCTACTTAGTATAAAGTTTGGAGACTCAAAGGCCAAGGAAATAGAAATAGTGACTGACATTACATTCCAGGGTGGTTGGAGTTAAACTGCACGTAAGAAGAGGTAAATAATATGTTTTGCAGCTAGATTCTGGATAGCCCAAAAATCTATGCTAAATAATATTGTTTTATTGGTATGAGGAAAAATTGAAGTCTTTTGCAAGGGAAGAAAATCATCAGAATTGTGCTTTGGGGAAATAGATCTTGTGACAAAGCGAGTGATACTTTTAAGTGATACATTGTGGCTAAAAACTGGGTGCGAAGGAACAAGGCAGGAATTGATCACTATATGGGAGGAACTGAGAAAGCTTAGCGCATTTGGTAGTGTAAAGGAGGAGTGTAAATGATGCTACTTGATTGATTCAACAGAATGTCTCGTCAGAAATAGAGGAGAAGAGAAAGAATTTTGAATGAAACTGAGATTCTCAGGTAGCTTAGTTTCACCCAGACAGGACAAGAGTTTGGGACTTAGATGCAAATAATGATGCCAAAACAATTACTTTATTTGCATAATCCTCAAACATCTACAATACAAATAAGTTATATTGTCAGAAATTATACAGTCTTTAAAAGCATTTAATTGATGTTTTCATGCATCCAAAAGCATTCAATTCATTCAAATAAACTGTAAATGTGAATTTAAGACCTATTGGAATTTATTACAATTCGTAATGAGATTAAGTGTTCATACACTGATTGTCTTACATACTATTTTAAATTCATGCAGACTAAAACAAATTTTATAACTCAGATTTCACACCAAACTATACTTCTTCTTCAAATTAAATGGTTAGGTTTTTTAAAATTCCTTGAAATTATGTATAAATAGAATCTGATACATCAATGTTATGTTTCAATTTGATTAACTTTCATACTTGATCTAAATCCATTTCAAGGACTGACATCTATGTGTGGAAGAAATGAAGGACTAAAAAGTATAATTTCCCCCCATTTATAGCCATGTGAAGGCTTATTTCACTAATAGCTGAAGACATACATTAAATAATAAATGATGAACTGCATAGATTTTTGCTTTATACATTGAATTTTTGGTGTTGCTTATGTTTGGGTTTGATTCTGAGTTTTTTTCAGATGAATCTCCTTTCTATATTTGATATCAGGAGCAGAAGAAAAAAATCTGTTCACTATTTCATGTTATCCTAATGTTTATCTGGTTATTGTTAAAGAGCTGGTGGGGAAAACTAATAAAACAAAACCCATATTGTTAGTGTAGTTGGATTTAAAAGAGAAGGTATCTATTCAAGGGGAGACAAAGAGAAGAGGATGGATGGATGGATGGATATGTGGATGGATGGACAGATGGTTGGTTTGTTGGATGGATGGATGGATGGATGGATGGATGGATAGAGAAATATTTCTCAGTGATATGATTAAAATCAAAGATCTTGTTCTCTACTTCTCATTACCTAAACCTACAGTCGATTTGGGTACCTCAAGTTGACCAGGCTTCTTAAAAATGAATACATTACAGTATAGTCACTTGTGACTAGTTTATGAATCTAATAAGAAGAAGAATCCTTCCCACCCTGCTCTCTACCTTGAAAGGCTGACAAGTATGTACTAAATCAATGAATGCTCTTGCCCTTTTGTTTCCAAAGAGGAGCCCCAGCAGAAAATGGGTGAAAGGGATAAATGTAAATTTGAGATATTTATCCCTATGTTTTCCTTCTTGTGGCATTGCCCTCTATTGAAGGTCTCTGCTCCTTCAAATTCTACTGGAATTACTTTAATTTGAGAGAACTATCTGTTCCCTAATTAATCATTGACTGATTTAGTAATAGGTACTTGAAAAGTTTGTGGAAAATAGACCCACAAAGTAAGAATCTGACATTAGACTGCTTGCATATTAAGGATATGCTTAATAATGACTTCCTAATCACTATTTTGGCATAGGAAGTAGCAAAGAGGGAAGGAAAAGCATTAGAACAAATGGGTATGGTATTTAATTGTTAGGGCAACCATAGTGATCTTTTCTAACTACCTTCAGGAGAGTGGGGGTGTTTGTAGATCAATAAAATCTTGGATCTAGAAATCTGTTACTTAAATCTATGAAAAAAACTCAGTCTTGAATTCTTCTTCTGAGGCCTAGAGTCATATGATCTTCCCACTAAAAATACTGTATCACTGAGTATTCTAGCAGCAAATAGATGACATAGTACTCCTAAATCTCCTGAGATTATAAGTCTCCCGAAAATATATCACTGTGTATGTGAGACTATCTGGAGTCTTCTGACACCCCTAGAAATTGTACATTAGAAAAAACTAGAATTAAAAGTTTTGAATAGGATATGTCCTTCCCCAAGTAGGATAGAATAGGTAAACGCATGCCATCAATCCCATTGTGCCAAAATAAAAACACGTAAATTTTGTATATCATACTTTTGAGGACATGGGGGAAATGTTCTTGCAAAGAATGCTAAAATAAGCAACACTCAAGAGAGAGATGAACTCTTCCTAGGAGAACTGAATCATCATGGACTCATAAACCAACTTCAAAAAATATACTTAGGAAATATTTATTTATTTATTTATTTATTTATTTATTTATTTATTTCTTAGCCTCCTCCTACAATATGAAAATAACAGTCTTTACACCTTTTTATTTCAATATACATCTCTAAAAATGACTCTTATTGAAAATGAAAGTGCAAAACCTCTAGCACATTTAAAAAAAAAAAAGTTCCTTCATTAAATACCCAATCTTAAAAATCCCGAAGTTTGTTTACATAGTTGCTTTCTTTGAATGAAATAAAGTCTACAGATTGCATTTGAATAATATATCTCACTGCATCTTGATGTGTTTCTCACTCTCTCACTCTCTATCTCTCCTTTTAAATCTCATTATATCCCTTCCCTACTTAAAAATTCTCCAAACTTTTATCATTGCAATTAGAATATAATCCAAACTTGGACTCTAGTATGCAAAAAACCAATCCTTCTATTTTAACTTGCACTCTCCAATGCCCTATTATAGCCCGCTGCAATGAATTTTTTTTTCTCTTTCTTTCTTCCTTTTTTGTTTTCAGTTAAAACAACACACCTTTATTATCTTAAGAGTTCTAAAGGTCAAAAATCTGAAATCAGTTCACCAGGACAAATTCAAATTGTTGGCAGGGCTGTTTCCTTGCAGAGGCTGTGAGAGAATAATCCATTTCCTTACACTTTTCAGCTTCTCTTGGCTGCCTGTATTCCTTGGCTTGTGGCCCCCTCCTCCTTTTTCAAAGTGCATCCCTCCAGTCTTTATATTGTCACATTGCTTTCTCATAATCTCTAGCCAAACCTCATTCTGCCTCCCCTTGTACAAACATGTGTGATTACATTGAAGGCTTTCCTTTCCACACTCTGTCCTAAGCTTCATTATCTGTTCTATCTAGAATACTCTTCCTCACAGATACATAGGATGCACACGTGGCTCTTTCTCACCACCATTCAGGACTCAGACCAAATATCACTTCATTAAAGAAGTTACCTCCCTTTCTCATTTTTATCACATTGTCATTTTAACTGTCATTGTATCTATTTTCATTTTCTGGAATTTTTATTCTACGTACACATGAATTAGACTTCTTTTCTGTCTCCTCCAATGAAAAGATAAACACAGGACAGAAACTTTCTTTGCTTGGTTCCCTACTGTTTTGACGGTTTCTGGAGCAGTGCCTGCCACACAGTAACCTCTCAATAAATGCTAGTTGAGTGGATGAATAAATGAATTAATGCATGAAAACAATCTTCTTTTGTGTTTTCTGAGAATCTTAACACTGTTCATAACATGGCTTATATGGGACAAGTTGTATCTCCCAGTATAACAACTTACAAAAAGTATTGGATTCACATATTTACATCACTAAGAAATATAGTATACTATTGTACATTTATGAGTTAAATTTCTATTTTTAGGGTCAACATACTGCATTTCAAAAATATTAAACCAACAAGATGCTTCTTGGCCGATAATCAAATTGTATAAAGTGAAACAATGAACTAAGGCTATTTCCAATTCTTTATAAATTCATCCTTATAATACATATTACTTGAAATATCTTCTATATTTGATATTATAATCAGAATGCAACACATTAAAAAACTTCCAAAAAGTCTCTTTTAGAAATATTTTTCAAATTACATTCAGTAATAAAATGACTATAATAGATAATCCAACTGTAATTTTCAAATTTTCTATCAAGAAATAAATGTCTATTGAGTAGGAAATAAAAAGACTTATTAAAAAGTTCCCAAGTCATTTGCTAAGGATGCATCATTTAGAACAACACTTATAAGAGAAAGGGGAAAATGTTCTGTCTGTTCTTTACATTCCACTGCGTATTAAATATTTCAGAAGTGAAATGACTTCAGAAATTTCATATAAGTTAAACTGTGAGTGATCAAAAAGTAACTGACCATTAAGTGATTTTTTAAGTCTATAATGTTTTAATTATATGTATGGGGAAGCACATCACTGTTGTTGAACACCTTGGGAATGCAGTATAGAATAGAAATCAGTGACTACAGAATAGTGAAGGGCTAAATTCAGGCTATGCTTTTTCACTAGTGCGTGAATCTGGGCAAGATCTTGCTTAACCCTTCTGCACTCCAGTTTTCCCCTCTGTAAAATGGGAATAATTATACTACTTACCTCACTGGATTGTCTTCAGGAGTAAGTGAGCAATTGTATACAAAACACTAAGCACAGAGCCTGGCACGTGGCAAGCCCTGTGTAAATGACAGCTGTTGTACTATGAGCAGTTGTCATTAAGTGTGATCCTTCATGCTACCACCCTACCTCAGATAACAAATGCTATGGAGGAAAAACAAGGAGTGTAGGGAAGAAAGAATGCCAAGGGGAAGATATTTTCATATTGTTTGATTGTTAAGGTAGCCTCATAAAAATACTTTTAAGATTTCTCCGGAATTGAGATATAACTAAAAATGAATAAATTAATATTCATCAAAAAGGTTCTAAACAGATTATTTACAATAAAATAGTATTTAATTATAATAAATACATATAATGCTTTTGTAAATTTATTTATGATGATTTTCACATCAAAATTTGTAACAGATTTGCATTTGAACATCACCTCTCCCAACTGACAGCTCTAGGATATGTAAGATATACAACCTGGATCAAATTATGCATTAAAATATCTACCTTACAGGGTTATGGTAAAGTAGAAATAGCTACTCCAAACTGACAAATAGAACCTGATTAATATCAAAGAAAATTTTGATAATTATTTTTACACACGTACACACACATACTTATTTGCTTGTTTAATTGTGTGTATCTAGATTCTAAAATACACTGTATCGGAGTGTATATTATTAATTAATAATTCTAATATATAACTGAAAATTTTAATAATTCAACCTAGCTATTATGAGATTGTAACAAGTTAAATCAACACATATCAAGAAGTTCTGCTATTTTATAAAGGACAAATAAATAGCAAATGTCTGTTCTATGATCAAAAAAGGTCATTTGTAACTAGGCTTTTGTGTTTTATCACATTTATGTTCTCAAATCTTTTAGGTTGATGCACATACTGAGTTGTCCATTCTTAATCCAAATGTGAAGATTAAATCTTGCTATTGTCAAGTGCAAATCATTTAAAATGCCATTGTCATAGATATGCAATGGATGGGAGAAATTTTTAGATAGGGCTTTTGAGATCATATATAAGCAATGGGTTATATTTTTAACATTATCAGTGTTATTTTTATCTTAACAGCACTGAAAATTAGATGAAATATGATAGATAAAAACTACAAATTTGCATAAGTATTTTTCACTTACTTGTTTAAGTGTAAACTAATGATGAGAATTTACACTATTTTTAAAAATAAGTGATAGGAGATATATAAGATAAAGTAATGAAAACAGTTCAGCACATCCTAGAAAATGTCTAATTCTACTTTTTGACCAAACTCATAAAATAATGGAATTTATTCATATTGCTATACTATTGAGCAGAAATACCCTGATAACATGAAAATAAAATTGTATGAATCCAGTAGAACACTCAAAATAGACATAAAAGCATAAAATTATTCAAAAAACCAATTATCATCATATTCCATTATGGAGTATTAGGTCTCCAGAGTTCCATTAGAAATGCACTTATTTTACTTGCTAATTTTATTTT
Source organism: Ailuropoda melanoleuca (assembly GCF_002007445.2). NCBI lineage: Eukaryota > Metazoa > Chordata > Mammalia > Carnivora > Ursidae > Ailuropoda > Ailuropoda melanoleuca. The sequence goes on from NC_048224.1 coordinate 119,498,707, forward strand.
TGAGCTTCTAAAATCTCATTTTGAACTTCACAGTCACATTACACAGACATCTCAGCATATATTACTTTCCCCGGTGGGTAAAATTTGGAAGAGGGAGAAGATCCAAAAGAAGAAGAAGGGGAAAAAAAACAACTAATTTTACCACATTCCAATTTGGTAATATTCATGAATCTCTGAAAACTTTGTTAAATAATTAGAATCATAAATTTGTATGCAGTTATTTGTCAACCCTCGTTCTATTCTTCTGCTGCTATAATACGCTGGGAACACCTTGTGCGTAGTTATCTAATTTTTTTTCCAAAATTGGTTTATGTGATATTTACTCCAGTTAGTGCACCCTGCATGCTACTTTTTATTGTATCATCTTCTTGCTCAAGTTAATATTCTCTCCTTCACTGCAAATTAAATATGCATTACTTCTCAGGCTTTCATAACTTCCAAATCTTGTACCTATTCTCACTCTATGCTTTTATTATTTACCAACTAAAATTCTCTTCAAAGAGGCCATTTTTCTTACTGAGACCCATCTTTAACATTTTTTCCTACTCCCCCCCCCAGATTATAAACTCTATTTAAATGTACCTTTGTACTTTTCTGAATCACTTTCCTACCCTTCTTAGACTCATCTTTTCTTTTAAGACCGGTTCTCTTAGGATTATCTATTCCCTAACAGAAGAGTAGTGGAGCCAAAAAGTAAATATGTATGTGAAGAATGTATCCATCTGCAAGAAATCCTAAGTGAAATCATTAAATTAAACACAAACTAAATTACCCTCATGGAAATCCACCCAATTTCACCCAGTTTTATAGCTACAATTTGTGATATTTTCTAATACTTTTAATCTTGTATTTAATCATTTATTTATTCACTTAATCATTCATTAAAAATGACTCATTCAGTTAGTCACTAAAATTACTTAGCATTATTTTATCTGCTACAGTCTGGCATGTATGTATATTGTTTGTTTGTTTGTTTGTTTGTTTTTCCCCTGCTTATCCATTGGGAAAGATATTCCTTAATGCAGTAACTATTTGCTGAAGTACAGAAGGACACTTTTGTTTTAAAGATTCTATTTATTTATTTGTCAGACAGAGAGAGGGAGAGAGAGAGAGCACAAGCAGGGGGAGGGACAGTCAGGGAGCCCAAGCCTCCTTGGGGGGGGGGTTCAATTCCAGGACCCTGGGATCATGACCTGAGCTGAAGGCAGACACTTAACAAACTGAACCTCCCAGGTGTCCCCAGGACACTTTTGGGCCCTGCTGTTTTTACACTGTTCTTTGAGACCCACCCTTTGAGCTCAGGGGCAGTTTTGCTGTTGTTTTGATTCTGAAGAGATTGCTGAGCGGGGTCATGGAAGAATATAGATGCCCCAGCTGGGGGGTTAGAGCATAAGCAGAGTGAGGAGACCAGCTTCATGTGGAGCTAACATGGTACGGATGTCAGGGCCTGATGAGATGAGGAAGGTTGTTGCAAGTTAGGGGAAATCCTTGTCAAAGTGGCAGAGCCCAAACAGGGTGGGGGAGAACCTGACCTGAAATGTGGGAGCCCAAGCAGTGTGAGAGGATTATGCCTAGAGGTCTGCACTGTCAAATCTAAAGCAGAATAAGGGCATCCAGGTAAGAGATAGATGGTGTGGGATGGCCTGTCAGAGCTGGGCCAGGTGAGAAGGACCTCTGCGCATCAGATGTGCGCTCTGGCCAGAGTCCAAATGTGGGCTAGAAGCGTCCATGGAAGGGGACGGAAGAGAAAGGCGGGAGGAAGTTCACCTCTACTGAACTGTAATATAAAGCAGAGTGGGCACTAAAGGTCAGTAGGGAAAGGATAGACTGTTTATAAAATGACTCTGGAAAAACTGGCTTTTTCTGTGAAAATGCAATGAAATAAAGTTCTTATCACACATCATACTCAAACTGATTTAACTTTCAGGTGAAATAATATAGGTTAACAGGGATTAGCGAATATGATTTGATAGACTTTGAAGTATCCTTTAGAATATAAATGAGTAATTCAAATTACCTTATAGATGTTCCTGTTCCTGGGAGAAAAAAGATTTAATAAGACTAAAACAATTTACCATAAAATACAAAATTGACAAATAGAACTTTATTAAATTTAGGAAATGTGCTCCTAAAAATGTACATTGAAGAAGTGCCAGAGGGAAAAAAAGGGCACAAATTAGGAAATAGTATTTCAATGAGATTATTTGCTGAAGAATTAAACCCTTAAATATATATAGAACTCCTATAGTAATTTGAGAAAGGAGAAACATGCAAGTATAAGCATAAGCAAATCCTACCAAACATTGTATAGAAGAGAAAACACAAGTGTGTTATGAATGTAGGGGGAAAATGCCAAATTTAAAGATGTACATTAAAATAATACTATTACATACCAAATAGGTTGGAAAATGTGCAATATCAAGTTTTGACTATGTTGTAGATAAATAAACCTGTTGTCATTTCCCACACAAGTGTACATTGATTTGTAAACCACTTAAGATTTTTTAAGATTTTATTTATTTTAGAGAGGGAGGTGAGCGAGGAGAGGAGTAGAGGGAGAGGGGCAAGCAGGCTCTACACTGAGCGCAAGCCCGACTTGGGGCTCGATCTCCTGACCCTGAGATCATGACTTGAACAGAAACCACGAGTCAGATGCTTAACCAACTGAGCCACCCAGGCGCCCCAAAATTTGTAAGCCATTTTTAAAATAGTTTCGTCTTATATAGCAAATGTGAAAATGGACAAACTCTACAACCCAGAAATACCTGTCCAAGGTAACACCCCTGAAAACACTGCTATGTGTATCTAGGAGACATGCACAATAATATTCGTAGCATTATATTTGCATAAATTAAGCACTGGATATATCTATTGGATATATCTATATCACAAAGGATAAATATGTTATGTTATAACCATGCAATAGATTATTATGCAAGAAAAAACAAGACGATTACACTCATGGGCTTCATTCAACATGAATGATTCTGTTTACATCATCATATTGAGCACAAGACAATATGTTGTTTAGAGGTACATACATAGGCAAAATGTTTGACATAAAATTCAAAAGAAAGTTTGATTCTGGAAAGGAGAGAGGGAAATGTTGGTCTTTTGGAAAGTCTAAAAATTAATTTTAATATTTTATTTCTTTTTTTTAAAAAGATTTTATTTGTTTATTTGACAGAGGGAGAGACAGGCAGCGAGAGAGGGAACACAAGCAGGGGGAGTGGGAGAGGGAGAAGCAGATTCCCTGCAGAGGAGCCTGATGCGAGGCTCGATCCCAGAACGCTGGGATCACGCCCTGAGCCGAAGGCAGATGCCTAACGACTGCGCCACCCAGGCACCCCTAATATTTTATTTCTTAATCAGATGCTTAGTTCAGTATTTTTTACTAACATTCATGTGTGTGTGTGTGTGTGTGTGTATATATATATATATATATATATATGTATGTATTAAAGAATGATGGTAAAAATAGTGTATGTGTATATATAGATATATACATATACAAATTATATGTGTATTATTTTTAAATTTAAATAGTAAAAGAAAAATTAAAAGCACAATTTTTTAAGTTCCTATCTGAATTCCTTAAATATAGTAGGTATTAGTAATATAGCTTAATTTAACATTTTTTGGAAGTTATTTATTTATTTATTTATTTTTATTTATTTATTTTTAAAGATTTTATTTATTTATTTGACAGAGATAGAGACAGCCAGCGAGAGAGGGAACACAAGCAGGGGGAGTGGGAGAGGAAGAAGCAGGCTCATAGCAGAGGAGCCTGATGTGGGGCTCGATCCCATAACGCTGGGATCACGCCCTGAGCCGAAGGCAGATGCCCCAACCACTGTGCCACCCAGGCGGCCCAGAAGTAATTTATTTTTTAAGCCGTTTTATTGAAGTATGGTTGACATATAAAAAGCTGCACATTATTTAATGTATACAATTCAAGGAGTTTGGGGATAGGTACACAGCCATGAAATCATCACCATCATCAAGGCCATAAACCTATCCATCACCTTGCAAAGTATCCCCTCGTCTCCTTTATTATTATTTGTATGTATATGGAAGAACACTTGATTTAAGACCCACTTTCTTCTCAGTCGGTTAAGCATCCACTCTTGATTTTGGCTTAGGTCATGATCTCAGGGCTGAGATCGAGCCCCACCAACCTCAATCTCCATGCAGGATGTGGAGTCTGCTTAAGATTCTCTTGCTTGCCCTCTCCTCCTTCCCCTCGACCCTCTTTCTCTCTCTCTCTCTCTCTCTCGCCCTCTCTTAAAAAAAAAAATCTGCCTTCTTAGCAAATATTAAGTATATGACACAGTATTGTCAATTATAGACATTATGACGTACAGTAATTTCACACACTATCACAATTTAGAAATTGCAGTATTCCACACTGTCACTATTCAAGCAACTTAAGGAACTTTGAGTGTATTATAAACCAGTTCTATAAAAGGAATGCCTTTTTGACTAAATACCACTGTATAATTTGATAAGGTTAGAAAAGGCTAGTCATAAGTTATTTAATAATAAAGTAGGCCAAGACTAATTTGTTAATGATAGATGGTCTGTCAGCAATTATTTTTAGTCCAAAACCCATTTTGTTGCTTAGGAAACCTGGTTAATTTAGGAAAAGTGGTTAAATAAGTGATAAAGTTCATATAATCAGGCACTAGAAAACAAGGAGTGAAAAAAAAAAACCTGATTTCTTGACAAGTAGTAATTCACAATGGATTTTAGCAAAATTTGTAGGCAAAAAACAACCTTATATTAAAAATAAGCACTGAAAGATACATTGAAAAAATTATCAGAGCAGAGAAGAAATTGCTAATCAGCACACAGTTTAGTTTTTGTTCATTCCTCAAACTCATGTGTTTTGATAACACTGCTAATTGATAAGCATAAGGTACAGGACTACACATTTCTATTTGGTATTTCATCTCAGTCTTAAGCAGGAAATGTGAGAGCTAATAAAAATATTATAGGTTGTAGAAATTAATTTATGGATGATTCTGAAGGCAGAAAAGCTCTAAATTAACCTTGCTTGAAGGAGAACTCAATGTTCTCATTCATTAAGGCCCCCAGCTGTGCTCCAGGAGAGTGAAGGAGATGTTCCTTCCCCTTCGGCTGAGGACTCCAGGTACAAGCCTCTTTTCACAGTTCTTTCTTTTTTTATTATTCCTTTCCTCAAAGGAAAAGCGGACATGGGCAGTTGATATAAAGTATTTTTCCCTTGATAACATCTAACTGATGATACTCAGAAATTTCCGTCAATATGCTTGTTATGTCATGTTCCTTCCAAACCTGTAGGACAGTTTAGTATCTATGAAATCAAGGCAGCAACCTCAGATAAAAGCGCACGGGAGCTTCTCATTTTATTTTTGTAATTTAAATTTTCTCCTTGGTAGATGAAGCTAACTGACTATTCCACCAAGGAACATGCTCATCGGAAAAAAGTCACCAGCAAAAACTAGTGTTTAATATAATAGAAGCTGATATGGGTTTCTACATAGGCGTTTCTATTACACGTGACATAATGAAAAGCAGACTCCCGCTTAAAATACTTTCGTCTTTGTGGTAAGAAAAGCATAAAAGAAATCTAGACTATGGTTAAAGTGGAAATTTACAAAAGTTTCTCTCTGGAGAAAGAGTAACCCTTTGTGTTACTTCATTAATTGATTTAAAAGTTACGTGTTTATATACAACTTAGAGCCCTATGGGTCAGTGAATATAAAGTGGTAGATAGTACATACATGATCTCTCTCATCCAGAGCACGTATTCTAGTCAGCGTGACACTAGCGGGCATGATTTAAGTCTCATTTAGGAAATAGAATTTTTAAAATTATTTTCTGACTTACAAATTTAAATAAAAATGTGTCCCATAGGAAATCGCCATAGCTGATAGGTAATTTCGCCAGTATTATAACAACAACAAATAAGCAAGCAGGTACTTGATTGCAAATTAAAATATGGGATATAAGTGAAATGAATATGGTAAAGAGATGGACAAAAATTAAGACTGAGTGATGAGATAAAGTATTTCTGGAAAGATAACTTTAAAACTGATTCTTTTATTTTAACAGCTTTATGAACATATAACTGACATACAATGAAGTTTGCATATCTAACGTATTTAATGTCATGACTTTGGGCATAGGCAAACACAAGGATAGAAAACAGCCAGGAAAGAACCATCTCATGTGTGAAGACCTTCAGATAGGAAAGTAGTGGCTATGTTTGTGAAAATGGAAAGTGACCAGGCCAACCAGAACTAAATGGGGAAGAAGAATGATAAAATTATAGGCTCTAACACAAAGGGTCATTTAATTAAGTTTTAGTTTCAATCAACATACAGTGGAAAGTCATCAGAAATTTTTAAGTGGAGTGATGCAATCTTCTTCTTACAGTAATTCTGCAAATCATGTAGAGAATGGACTGGAGGTTACACGAGGAAAGGATGACAAGTTAGGGGAAACGGCAGTAATCAAGACAATACTGACTGACTTACACAAGTTTAACGGCCATGGACATTTAGAGAAGTGGAGAGGTACAATCACAAATGTATATAACTTCTCTAGGGATTGTAGACAGGGAAACGGAGAGCAGAGAACAAGCATAATCGGAACAAGCTCAGATTGTGGTATCATTTACAGAGAGTGGGACAACTAATGAAGTTAAAGGTGATGATGGTAGGTCGTTGAGAAAAGTAGCAAATATCTCTTCTGGAAACGTGCACGTATGTGTTGGATGCTGTTAACGAGGGCACCTTCTGTGGAGAATTGCAGCAAACGATGAACAGAAGAGAAGCAAAGGTAGGAAGCTCATAAAATGATCATGAGAAAAAGAAAAGACTTAGGAGTCGGAGGAGCATTTGGAGCTGACGGAAGTGATTTTAGTTGGTTTTTTCCCTCCCAGGTTAATACGTGCTGACGGTGATATGACAGTGATGATGATTATAACGAGGGTGATGGTGATGGTACTGTGATGACCGTGATTATGTAATTGTTCCCATATTGAGATGGCAGTTTTTCTCATTTAAGTTAAAAAAACAACATATAATCTGCATCAAACCCTCATTTTCTGCCTCTTGAGAGAAACTTGCCCTCCTTATCCTTCACCTCCACTAAATAATTACCTGCAACTGTTCAAAAATTAACGAGAATTGTATTTTTAAATATTTTAGAGCTGTTTAGGAAGTTAATGAGTACAGCTTTTATATAGTTCTCTGGTCTCATTTTATAATTTAATTGCAAGTCTCTGTAATTCAGCAATAATCATTTAAAATTTGAAACGTCAGTGTCACTGGCATTAAAAATGCATTTCATCCATGAGATAGAATTTAAAATATATTCTGCTTACAAGACTAGAAATAAAAATGTGGTCCACAGGAAATCACCAGTGCTGACAGGTGATTTCACCATCATTACAACTGTTTTTCTTATTTAATATCATGCTTACTTAGAAAAATAGTTGGCAGACTATGTATCTTCTATAAGCAAGGAATTGAATCTTTTGTTTTGAGGTACAATTTGTCTAAATGAGAGACCATCTGTTCATATTGAATGAAATATAATCTGGCCAATAGGGGCAGCCTTTGAATCATTATGCTCTGCATTAACACAGCACGAGGTTTAAGTTCAAGATCAAGATCCCAAAAACTGGTATACATGTAATTTTCTTTATACTGAGATACTGGTCTATGTTAAGTGCTTGTCTGGCCTTTTGTGATGTCTCAGCATCACTATCTGTGAGTCTTGTTCGACATTAAGTGACAACACTGAATTAGCAACATGGTCACAGAGTGGAACTTTCTTCTCACATATTTAGATATGTATTTATTGTGGAATTTTTCATTTTGGTGGTTGTTAGTGGCTTTTTCTCTCCTTTCTATTTTGTTTTCAAGTCTAAAAAATACTGCAAATATGTATTTTGAAGTAGGATGTTGACCAAGACAGTCTCACTGTAACCCTCAGCTTGATAATACTGTAGCCAGACTTGTCCTGACCATAGGCCCTTTTTTCTAGAACACTTAATTTGGAAAACACAATAATTCAGAAAAGTATTAATTCATTTTCTGTCTCTTTGAGATACAAATCTTCTCCTCATTTCTTGCTAGTTTTATAACCCAAGAACACCTTTCTTATGGATCTGAGAGCCTGTCTTTGAATATAATCATCAAGAAAAATAGCACCCATGTCTCCTGGTCTCTGTGGGAGGTTGAGAGCCCAACTTCCATGAGGTCTTTCAGGGAACATCAAATGGCCTAATCACATTGGCCAACCTCCCCCAATACTCTTCCACCAGCTCACCCAGTGCTTAAAAATTCTCCTTCCCTCTGTTTCAGTGGAATTTAATTTATTTTCTTTCCCACTTGATAATAGTCTTGACCCCTATTACACTAGTCTTTATTCGAATAAAGTCTTCCTTGACCGTTTAACCCTGTCTGGTCCAAATTTTCTTTGACAATATAAATAACCTATAGCCTCTACAGACATTATTTTCAGGAAACCCATTTGTTTGAGACAATATACTTTTTTCCATATCCCAGGACACCTAGAATCTCTCTCTCTTTTTTTCTAGTTCAGGTGTTTTGTTTTGTTTTGTTTCTGGCTTAAGACAAAAAGGCATATAGTGTATTTATATTTTACATTTACGGAAAATAGTATCGATCTTTTATAAATACATCTGGGAAATTACTTAATGCCATTTAAATGTATAAAACAATGAATTAATGAATGAATTATCAAAATACTAAGCAAATAAATACATAAATGAATTTAATTAAATGGAATTATGTATCGCAGATATAGTTCTTAACAAGCTACATGTGACACTTTCTCCCTCTCTCTCCCTCTCTCCCCCTAACTCTTTCTCTCTCTCTGTTTCCCTTTGTCTCTTCCTCCATCCCTCTCTTTACTAGAATGTAAACACTACTAGACTTTAAGGTTCTTGAAGACCAGGATTATATCCTACATTTTGTAACTCTTCTGGTATACAGCAAATATTTAACAGTTGTTGGTTGTCAAAATGAACTAGTAGCCACTGAGAGCAAATGTAGTTATTGCTTTTGCCTGCATTATATTTTTATTACAAACAAAACAAGTTATGTTACCCAGTATTGAATCATAGAAATATCAGTAAAACTAGATATTAACCCTTTAAATTCTGAAGTAGCAAGTAATATATTAGAAGTAGTTTAAGAATATTTTTAATAATAACAACTGACCTTAATACAGTGTGTATTACCTGCGAAGCGTGCTTCTAATTGCTATCCATCAATCAGCTCCATCCCCACAACAAACCTGAGAAACTGATACTATCATTATTCTGTTTTAAAGATGAAGAATTTAAAGTTCTGAGCCTGATATAACTTGTCCAATTTTACCATTAGGAACTGACAAAGCTAGAACTTGAACTGAGATCTGTTTGTTTCAAAGTCAGTTCTTTTATCTAATTTAATTATTGATTATAATATAAATACTGAGCTTTTAAAATTTACTTCTTTCAAAGTGCTTAAACAATTTACCCCAACCTTAAATCCACTGAAAATAACAAATGGGATTTTTCTTTAGTTGGTAAACAGGTAACGGTATCAGCACAACCAATAGCATCGCAACACACTGAACCCACCAGAATGAAAGGAAGCAGGCAAAGGCCACCAGCGCTCCTCTTGTTGAGAAAGTCATGGCAGCTTCTGGGGAGAGACACAGTGCGCAAATTGTCCAAGGGCCACTGAACACCCCTAAGGCTGTTGGAAGTCGGGGGCCATGCGTGAACACACAATACAAAATCCCTTTGGTTGCTATGGATCAAAAATAGCACAATCCCAGCTGCATAACTTTCCCATTCCTAGGTCAGCAACACCCAAATGCAGGCCGGACTCAGCCATAAGGGTAGTTCTTACAAGGAGGGCCTACAAATAAAGTATTGGCCCCAGGACAGCAGCTTCTCCAAAAGCAAAGACTGGGTGGGGGAAGGTTTGCATATAAACAGAGGTTTCCTACTGGGAAACATCAGACTCCTGATCACTGGACTGTTGACAAAATCCACATCAAATGGTAATTCAGCTTAATATCTAAGGGCCTCTGAAATGCAAGTTGAAGCTGCCTTATATGGGAAATCCAAGGTTTCTTGTCCAAGTTGAATAAATAAATAAAAACTTAAAACAATAAATGACACATCACGGTAGAGTTTCCAAGAGCAATGCTAGGCAAAAGAATCAGATATTTTGGGGCTTTATATTTGTCCTTTAAATTGGAATGCATAACCTTAACAAAGATATCAGAAATCTACCCTTCAGCATGCCAGAGAAAACACTTGCCTTCACAATCAATCAGTTTCTAGGTGTTTTCCTTTAAACATCGTTTTCAATAATTAAGAGCATTAAATAGCCTAGTCACTGTGTATTTTGTATTTATGTTTGGTTAAAAATGGGCATGTTGACTTAATTTATAAAAAGCTTCTTAAAATGTCATATTTATGATACCTGTGTGGTAACATCTGAGCATACCAACTATTGTAAATAAAGTTTCTTGCACACTAGGTTACATTTTTATCAACAAGATTGTCATAGCAAGTCCCTGGGACAAGCCACAGGAGTAAAATCACTTATTTCATTCTTACTTTTCTTTGGGAATGTCATCATAATTACCCACATTGCTTTTATGCTAGATTTAGGAGTATCCCAATGCTATCTGGAAAACACACCAGTCATTGTCAATACCACAGTGTTTCAAGCAATTTTTCTAAGTTTCTACCTTTCTAGAATACTGTTTTCTCTTATCACTGTTAGAGTAATTTAATATAAGATGTTTCATCATTTACTACCTTTTTATTTTTAATAACTGAATATAGGCAAATAAGGTTAAAATACAGTAATAATTTGAATTTCCAAAAATAATTTAAACAAAGGAATTAAAACAGAATTCCAAAAATATAGGCAATAAATTATGTAATATTAGCCTCATCGCTAGAGATGAAAACAGTGTAAAGTCCGAGTATGAGTACTTTAAAGGTCAATGTTATCAGGGCTGTATAAATTCCATTGAATTTGCTAAAATTTTGCATGACTTTGAAATAAAATTTACTTTTATTTTTATTGTAAACTCTATTAAAGTGTAAAAAAAGAAATGAGTATAAAATGTAAGTGTACAGTGGGGTGAGTTGCCAAAGTTAATACAATTGCATTAACTAATATCCAAATCTAGAAACAGAACATTATTACTATCCCAAAGTTGTTTCTCGTGCACCATTTCAATCATAAAATGCCCATCTCAAATTCGAACATTGTAGATCAATGTTACATTCATTTTGACATCACATAAATGTAATTGGAAGTATGGACTCTTTTACCTGCTCCCTTTGTTCAAATTATCTTTGAGAAATTCTTCTATGTTGATTTGTGTAGTCTTTATTGCCATTGCTTGTTGTAGGCTACTACTATTATACGTTATATCAATTCTGCAGTAAACAGGCATTTTGGGTTGTTTTAACTTTTGAGTCTTATGAATAAAGCTGTGTTGAATGCCGTGTATGTATCTTTTGTTGGATAACTGTTAGATACTAAGGGGTGGAATTTCCGGACCTGAGTGTATCTGTATATTCTGCTTTATAAGATATTACCTAATAGTTTCTAAAGTGATTGTACCAATTTATACCAGTTTTTCCACATGTTTAACAGCAGTCGTTATTTTCTGACTTTTTCTTCATATTCACCATGGTGGGTGTGTGGAGGTAGCATCTCATGATTTGCATTTTCTTGATGAGAATGAAGTTGAAGGCTTTCATGTATTTATTGGTCATTTCAAAAGTCTTTTTATGAAGTGCCTGTGCAAGGCTTTTGTCTATTTTTCTATTAGCTTATCTGCTTCTTTCTAATCGATTCTTTTTCAGAGATGCTACTGTTCTGGTGAAATTCCCTACTTTTTTGGCTTTATTTTCTGTAACATATTCATTATAACCATTTAAAAATTTTTGTCAGCTAATTCCAATATGGAGATCATTGCAGATTAGAGAGAGTGTGTGTGCGTGTGTGTGCGTGTGTGTGTGTGTGTGTGTGTGCTTCATTTTGGTCATATGGTTAGGTGTGCTTAGCAATTTTATTTTAATGGTAAATATTGTGTTTTTAAAAGTCTCTGGATGATGAGCTTCCCAGACAGTTGATGAAGACTTTCCTCTGCTAGGTAGATGGGGTGGAAGCTGACCACCTTAACCCAAAAATAAATGGCTTGTGTTCAATCTACATGGAAACCCAGGACAGCCTTCTACATTTGATGTGTACTTGATTACCTAGGATTTTAAACTCTAAATCTAACATCCATGAGGGCCCCTCCCTTGATCAATACCTGATTCTAGAATTCTCTCACAAGACTGAGAGAATACTGCTTGAGTTTAAAAGTCAGCTCAGATTTTTAGGTTCCTTCCCTGTAAAAACCCAGATTGGCACATACCCTGAATGCTTGAGCCCAAATTCCCACCAAACTCTCTCCATGGCCAATAGCTTTCTGCCAATACAAAGATTCCATTCTCGTACATCTGTTCATGCTTAGAAATAGCAAAGTCTTCCAGAATAAAAGTGGCTGCAGCTGTCAGTTCACCTCTCAGAGGTTCTTTCAGCCCTGGGGTTTTAAACCCCCCCCCCCACCGCCCCGGCTGATGATCTTACTGCCACTCCAAATCTCTGATACCTTCAAAGAGATGATTACCCTATTTTATACAGCTTTTCTCGTTTTCTTTGGTTGGAATGCCGACCTGGTGCAAACTACTTCATCCCATAGAGAAGCAGAAACTCTTAATCACAATAAATTTTTAAAAATATATATGTATTTATATATGTGTATGTACTCCTATGCACATAGGTAGATATAAATTAAAATATCTTGAACTAATGAAAATTACATGTAAACCTATAAATATTTGGGCTGAGACTTTGAGAGACGGAGCTGGACAGAGGTATGGTACCATATCTACAGTTAAAAGAGTTCACACACAGAAGAGTGTGCAAGTTTGAAATAGTCTATAATCCTCATTTAATAAATATCTACTAGGTGGCACGCACTCATACAGATTTGGCTTGACTTTTGCAATAGGACAATGGATAGTCTTTCTAGTATATTCCTTCATAATTTCATCAGGCAATTCCTATTTTTGGGAATGGATCTAAAAAAGAGGATGAAAATTATTTGGTTTATCCTACCAAAGGGAGAAAAGCAGAAGTAAGGAACTAGAATCAGTTAAATCATAAAGGCAGATGGAAATAGGAATGTAAATAATGAAGCAGGAGAGAGAGAAGGAAAACTAAATAAACCTAAGGAATGAGAAAATGGGTTTAGATAAAAATATTTAAACAGAAGAAAGAAACTGTCCTTATTCAATTGTCTCTTTTTTGTTGTTAAATAAACTTTATGAAGTTATAAGGATTGACTTTCATGTTGACTTAAAACTGAAAATGAACAAACTTGTGGGGTTTTTTTCACTCCACATTTTTTATTTAAATTCAATTAATTAACATATAGTGTATTATTAGTTTCAGAGGTAGAGTTTAGTAATTCATCAGGGTTATATAATATCCAGTGCTCATTGTATCACGTGCCCTCCTTAATGCCCATCATTCTTTTACCCCATCCCCCCACCCCCTCCCTTCTAGCAACCCTCCCTTTGTTTCCTATGATTAAGAGTCTCTTATGGTTTGTCTCCCTCGCTGATTTCATCTTGTTCTATTTTCCTCTTCCTTCCCCCATGATCCTCTGTTTTGTTGCTTAAATTCCACATATGTTACTCCACATTTTTAAAGTTCAGTTTTATCCTTTACTTACTTTTTTACACCTTTATTTTTTTCTGATGCAATGTGCTGTCTTTCCTAGTTTTATTTTGTTTTCCAAAAATGATAACATTCTTAGGTCTCACATGCTACTTATCTCTTCTGTCTGATCATTAATAAAGATATTTTGAACACTGACTAGGAATTACTTCAGGCTGCAGGGCAAGCAAAGTATGTCCTACTTTATCTTACAATCTGTACAATTCTCACAATAGGTTTGATTTCCTGCAAAGTCACCATTTGATTTTGTGAGTTCCTCTACATGAATACTGCCGATGTATTTATAGCAAGCTGTAGGCTGTAAGAGTTCGTAACAGAATTCCTTGTTCTTCCTAATCAAAATGCTCTTAGGCAAATGTTAAAGCTTATTGCCTTTGCTTTACAACCCATCAGTTATTTCTTTTCACTTGTTAGAGTAGACATCAAGGAGTAAACTTAACCTAAAGTCATGCATCTGAGAGAAGGTCTGCTCAGCAGTTACAGTTTGATTTACTTAATTCACCTACATATTAAAATTGTCAATATATATCTGTAAATGTAGTATACTTAAATTGAAATTTGAATATAAATGGTATATTCTGAAGTTACACATGAGAAACATAACTATTTAAAATGTGCTTGATTTTAGTATATTATCTTCTATAAATCCATTGTAATATTCTTTACTGCTATTATTATTGTTATGCATGTTTGCTGTTGATGATAGTAGAAATATCTAAGAGCAATTCACATAATATTTTATAGCCAAAAACACCCACATTTACACATGATAAGAGGAACTATTTGATTTTAATAATATTTTCATAAAATAAACTGTGAAAGGAAATGTATATCCCAATTCAGAGTCAATACCCTCATTTTTTTTTTGTTTACAGATACTGTGGAATAAATTAAATTAATAGGAAGATACTTCTTGACCTAAGAAGTCTCAAACTTTGTATTGTAACACAAATTATTCACTATCAGTTAACAGAGCAACTGTTTCTTGGATTTCTAGTTATTCTTCATTCACAGATATATTTTACAAGATAAAAGACAGTGAGTTTTTATATAATACTATTTATAATTTTACATTCCATTTCTAAGAAGAAATCTTACTAGAATCCTTAATGGTAAAGCATACATCTTTACTAGTATAACAAACATAGTCTACAAACCTGAAAATTCCTGAATGTTGAGTTCCTGAATCTGTTTTATTTTTTTAATGTTTTTTTTATTATATTATGTTAGTCACCATACAGTACCTGAATCTGTTTTAAAAGCATTTTCCTTATGTAAGAATAAGCTTTCCTTGCCATAGTAAAAATTATTTTTTACAGCTAAAGTTGTGTTATAGTCATTAGGATGAATCTAGAATCTGTCTAATGAAGTTATTGTGCACAGAAACAACATTTACATCTGCATGTATAATATTCAATGATAACTTTTAACAAAAAATTTTAATTTTCCCCTGAAGCAAAACAGAATTTCGGAAATAAGATAAAACTATTTGGTATGCTTTTCCGCTTTTTTATTGGCTCTTAAAATGCTGCACATTTAGTTTATGACTCAAAGTAGAAATTCCCTGATTGTTTTTGCAAAGCTGTCCTATTAGATATTTGTCACAAGACTAATCCCAACCTTAACATTTCAACAGGGACAATCTCTAATTAATTCTTTAACTATCCTAGTGTAGTGAGTTGAATAGCACCCCCCAAAAGTCATGCCCACACTGAAGCTCAGAATGTGATCTTTTTTGGAAATAGGAGGTTTGCATATGTAATTAGCTAAGAATCTCAATATTAAATCATCTTGAATTTAGAGTGAGCCCCAAATCCCATGATGGGTATCCTTAAAAGAAGGAGAGGGCGCAGAGATACAACAGAGGGGAGAAGACTATGTGAGGATGGAGGCAGAAATTGAAGTTATGCTGTCACAAGCCAAGGGGTGCCTGGGGCCAACAGAACCTGAAATAGGCAGGGAAGGATTCTTCCTTAGAGACTTCAGAGGGAGTAAGTTTGACACCTTGATTTCGGACTTCTTGCCTCCAGACTCGTAATAGCACAAATTTCTGTTGTTTTAAGTCTCCAATTTGCTATACTTTGTTACAGCAGCCCTAGGAAACTAATACACCTGGTGAGGATTGCTTTGGAGGGTAGCCTTACAAGAGACACTCCAGAGAGTTGTTTTATTAGCATTGCTATAGCAACTTACCTAGCCTCTGTAGAACAGATAAAGGAACCAGTCACGGACAAAAAAACAGAAAACAGAGCCTGCCAGTAGGTGTCGGAGCTAATACAAGTGGGAACAAAAAACAAGTTATAGAAGTGTACAATCAGTATTCAACCATGAATATTCATAAAATAAGTATTTCTAAGAACCTAGTATATGTGCTAGGTATTAAGGATGTAACAGGCATTAAAAAAATAATCTCTGCTCTTAAGGTGCCTTAATCTATTCAAAAAAAGAGAAAAATAATATGTATTTCATACATGTTATTAACTGCTATGAAAACAATACCCACAAAGTGTTATTGGAATATATTAAAGTCCATTATGCCATCCAACACTGGTTCTCAACTTTAACTAAATTGATATCACCTAGAAAACCTTTAAAAATTATAAAAGCTTTTCTCCTTCCTCAGAGTTGCTGATTTAACTAGTCTGTTTTTGTTTGCCGGCTTGCTTTTCTTTTGTTTTTTCAATCACCCTAGTTGCTTTTAATGACAAAACGCCGAAATTCTCTTGGAGTGCAGGATTTCAGGACTGGTGCTCCTCTTACCTCATGGTAATAAGGTGATGAAATGGGTGCTGTTCCCTCATGATACAGGATAGATTGTGCCTGGATACATGGCAGCTCTCAGGGCCAGTTTGGCGTGGAATGGCCCAGTGGCACACAGTGGCTACGAGTGGAACGGAGAATGGCACACAGTGGCTACAGTGGAACGGAGAATCTGTTCCATGATCTGGATGAGTAGCCTGTCCTCTCATATTCAAATGAGACTGACTCAAATCCCGACATACTTAATGGTGGGAATTCCATGTTTTCCAGTTCCATTAAGTATCCAGAAGTGACTCTTCTTTTTAACAGTCACAGCTGGGACCACTCTTGGCTTCAGTTCTCTTGGTTTCTTAATGTTTTCACTCTTCCTGAGATAACGTAGGCCATGTTCACTTTTTTCAATGGAAAATATAGAACTCAGCATCCTATGATACCCAAGGTTAGATGGTTAGAACCAAGACAAAAGGCAAAGGGTGAGGGAATTTGAGGACACAAAGAAAACAAAAGTTCCCCATCACATGTTCTAAACTCTGTGACGGGTGAGACGGGTGAAGGAGGAAAGAAGGGAGGGAGAAACACTGACCAAGGGGGTTCTTCTTCAAAGAGCAATCAAAATACTGAGAGTAGAATCTGTGGGTGTCAAAAGGAGTGAGTGGGAAGTAAATGGACACAACCACACAACTTCACTAAAACTAACATGTTAAACAGGAAAACACTTCACTAGAGAAAATAGCAGGATAAACCAGGTGCATTTTCATTGTTGCTTGACACTTGGAATTTTCAAAGATCTCTTGAGCTGAGCAAGACAATTATTTCTCTATCATTAATTTATCTACTTATAAAAGGCATTGATAATGCCTGGATTCCTTATTTCACAGAATAATGGAGGAATATAATCAGGTAAGTAAGTGACAGAGGAGAGACCTGTGTAATTCTACAGAATGCTTTTCGTAAAGCCATCAGTACCTACAGTATTGATAACTGCATGTATTATAATAAAGTCTTGTAATGCTGCATTTTTTTCTCTCCATTAAGCTTTAGCCAAATCAAACACAAGTTATGACCCAAATGTTTCAGTAGACATGTGTTCTCTGCCTGCTCGGTGTCTCTTCAAGGACCAGAAGGTTCATGAGGTGACTTGGTCCAAGACGCCATCGGTTCTATCCTGGATTACTCAGTGTCTCTGTGCTGCTCAGCCCTTTTGCAGTGTATTCTCCACAGAGTAGTCAGAGTGATCTTTTTAAAATATAACTTGGATTATGTCACCCCTCTGCTCAAAATCTTCCAAAGCCTCCACATTTCACTCCGAGTAAAAGTCAAGGTCAAAAATGACGTATAATTTCTGACCTCATGTTCTCACTCTCCAATTTTTTTTAAGGTTTTATTTCTTTATTTGAGAGAGAGAGAAAAAGAGAAAGAACACGAGCAGGGGGAGGGGCAGAGAGAGAAGCAAACTCCCCGTTAAGCAGGGAGCCAGATGTGGGGCTTGATCTGGGGACTCCAGGATCATCATCTGAGCTAATGGCAGATGCCTAACCCACTGAGCCACCCAGGCACCCCTCTCACTCTTCAATTCTAACCACAATAGCCTTCATCCTATTTCTCTAACATGTTAGAGAGGTTCCTGCCTTAGAGTTGGAAGGACAGCTACTCTCCTGGATATCTTCACGGCTTACTCCCACACTCCACTCCAGGCTTGCTCTGGCATCAATTTCTCGGTGAATCCTACCCTAAGCACTGTATGCTAAATGTACCAACTCCGCTGTATCCCAGATCCCGGCAGTACCAGCCCTTTTCTTCTACTCTAGCTTTTATCATTTTTACAAAGTACCTATCACCTCCTAAAATATTACATAATGTACTCATTCGTGTGTGTATTATTTATTTTCTGATTTCCTTTGCGCCATGAGAACAGAAATCCTTGTTTCTTTTTGCACTGATGTACTTATAGCAGGGTACCTGGCTCAGAGTTGGGGTTCCCTAAATACTGACTGCAGATAGGCCTTGACCTGCTAGTGGAGAGCAGTTTGTCCCATTTGTGGAGAGTGATTGATTCCACCAACCGCTCCTACCACTCTCCAGTGGGGAAAGTAACAGAACTGGGTTAGCTGAAGAAAATAGAACGGGCATTTCTCCTCCTTAATTAACCATTCAGATGGTGGTATTTGTCACTTTATTATTTTTGTTTCCAGCATCCATTCGTCCATGAGCCATGAAGATAAGGCTTGATTCTGAAAGTAGGTGTGGGTCCCCACTGTATGGAGAGAACCTCCCAGAAAGTGAAAGCAACACAGACAGGAGCAAGCTGAGGGCCTGAAGGAAGGAAGTAGGGGGCAGATTCCCAATAGGTTCTTAATGTCTGGACAGAACCTTGCCCTGATCTAATCCCACTTCTTTTCAAACCACTTAATATGAACTAATAAGTACCCACTTTCTCTTCACTACAAATGAATTGGAGCTTCTGGCAATTATATCCCACCCCCCCCAAAAAAAATCTCTGCCTCCTTCTGTAGAGAGTAGGGACGTTTTATGGCTTTGCTGTTACTGCTTTTCATCATGGTTCCAGTTGTCAGTCATGATGTGTCTATTTTATTTTTCTGAAAGGTACAAATTGATTGTGAGAAATCATATCTGATTGATTCCATATTCCTTGCAAATTTTAGGATGACCCAAAAGCTCATTAAAATAATTTAGATATTAAATAATAGCAATAAAAATTATTATTATTTATATCCTTCAAAATCACGATTTCTTCTTGATCTGGAACATTTCCAAGCTCAGGTTTCTAATCGCATTTACATCCCTTTGATCAACTTTTCCTGATCATTTTCATTTAGAAAATTCAGCTTACCTCTACTCATTTCACATCTTTAAATGTGCCTGCGGTCATTTTTTCTCTGTACTCTGAAAAGTATGCTCTTTCCTCGACTTTGACTCCTTTCAAATTCACATTTTGTTTGCTCTGAAGCAACACGGACAGATCTCAACTTCCCATTTTCTAAATTGTGCAGGAGCTTTTTGTACGAATCCGTATTATGCTAAATCTCATGCTTGCCTTCTCATTTATCACAGATTTCCTTTTAGCTCCCAATCCATTTCATGATCCAGTTTAAAATGCCTATCTCTCTGAAACATACAGAGAGGTGTGCAGTCTCATTTAATTTCGCTCCCTATTCATCTGCCCCTTTGCACAATGTTACGACGATTGCTTAGAGGAGAACATTGTCTGCCACCTCTAATGATAACTTCCAGGGTCTTCTGTTTAATCAGCAATCTGTGTCTCTTAAAATTTAGTATAGAACAGTATTTTCTGTGTTTCTTTAAATATTCCCTTATACACAGTTTTATTTATAGCTTCTTTTAAATTAAAAACTCCATAACGTGCAAATGTTCTATAATTTGCACAGCCATAATATAGACTATTTGTTAGTATGTTTACATTTCAAATGGAAATTTACACAATTCACTCTCACAATTCTCCCTATTAATGACAGAGAAGACTTTGATATTAACCAATGTATCATTTTCACACTTTGGTCAATATTATTCATGTAGTTCTATCTTAGTGTCTTTGATAGTTCTAATTAATTCATAAAAAACCAGCATGTCTCTAAATTGCTAGTATTTGTTTCCATAGCTTTACAAATACCCTGCCTTTTGTGTATTCATTTTCTATAAAATATGTTCACATTTATAAGATTGCTCTAAAGTAAAAAAGAGAAAATTAGGTAGTATAAATGTGAAATTGTTACAAATTAAATACATATGCACAGTTATAAATATTTCTGTTAAACAAACATAATTTTTCTATTAAATGTCAACCCTCAGAGAACCTGTTCTCTTTTATTATTCACAGTAATAGATTTGATTCTGAGAGGCCTCGTTCTAATAAGAGACACAACACATCCAGCCACACTTGATGGTGAAGGGATCCAACTGAAATAAGAAATGGGGAAAGAAAAAGTGTGAGAAACGTTTAGAAGCCAACCTTCACTACCCCCACTCCATTCTCCTCAAAAAAGTCAAACAGATTATTCTGAGGCTGAGAGATTCCTAGAATAATTGAATATTTAAGTACTACTTCTAGAAGGTGAAAAAATGTGAATGCTGAATGCTGAAACCTCATATTCCTTCCACCTCTCTGTTCCTGCAGAATGCTAGAAGGGATACCTCGGTCTCCGAGCAAGAGTCTGGAGCACTCTTCAAAGCAAATATTGATCCGTCATGAAGAAAGATTCAAATATGCTGGAATGAGAAATTACCCATTAAACACTCCTCTCAGATCAGCCCACAGTAAATTCCAAGGTTATCACACTTCATTCTGAGTTCAGAATTTGGTGTCAGGTTTTTTAAAGTATTTTTATCCTTAAATATAAGCTAAAATCAAGAATTATTGGATATGTGAGGAAAGCCTCTAACTACACAGAAAAAGAGCAAAATCAACAGAAAAGAAGACAATTGGTGGAAACAAACTATGCAGGAACTTAAAATATGTTGTAAATACCTTCAGAAAAGTAAGAAAAGATAGTGCAACCCAGATATCATTATAAAAGGAATAGTTAAAGAATTAAAAGAAGGGGCACCTGGGTGGCTCAGTCAGTTAAGCGTCCAACTCTTGATTTGGGGGCAGATCATGATCCAAGGGTAGTGAGATCTAGCGGCACACTGCGCTATGCGCTGGGGAGGCGGAGCTTGCTTGGGATTCTCTCTCTCCCTTTCCTTCTGCCCCTACCCTGCTCTCTCTCTCCCGTGCGTGTGCTCTCTCTAAAAAAAAAAGAAGGAAAAAGAATTTTAAAAAAACTTTAGAGATTTATAACATGGTACAAGAAATGAAAAAAATAGAAGCATTAATAATAAAGTTGAAATATTAAAGAAAATTGAACAAAAAAAGACGAAGAATATGAGAATAAAATTATATTAGAGGATTCCACCAGAAAATCCTGCATTCAGGAGTTAGCACTTCCAAAAAGAGATTACATAGAAAATAGAATAGAGAAATTCATAAACAAATTTCCCAAAACCAAAGAATGCACATTATAAGATTGAAAGTTATTACTAAAAGATAACCAAAATTGATGAAAGTAAACCAATACCACTTTCACTGCAAAAAGCACAGGACTGTGGAATATCAATGGGCTATGCACAGTGAGAAGATTTAAGACGCTTCTAGAGAAAAACACCAAAGTTCACACAGAAAGATCAGAATGACTTGAGATTTCTCAATAGTGACTCTGGAAGCAAGAAGTCAATGGAGCAATATCTAAAATACTCTGATGGAAAATCAAAAAAATTTTATACCCAGAAAATAGTAATAGATTATAATAGTAATAGAAAATGATGTATGAGGGTAGAATAAGAATATTTTCAGAAATTCAAGATCTCAGGAAAATTTTCCCCCAAGGAGCAGTTATCAATAAGTTTTTGGACAATGTGCTCTTCAAATAAGAAAGTAAACTGAGAAAGAAAGAAAGAAATGGCATAAGGAAAATACATGAAGAATCACAGAAAAGTGGGTCAAATTCCTTGGAGGATGGTCAATGGAGAACCCAAGCTGAGCACTTTGCCCCAGAGATGGAGGACAATGGAAGGTGACCGGTTCAGACTGGAGAAATGCCACCCAGAAATTGTTGGTTTGAAGACTGCAAAAGATCTTCAGTGCTATTATATCATATCCTGAGGACCAAATACTCCGTTCAGCCAGACCAGGATTCTGTTCTGCACTTTGCTTGTGGTGACCATGTATTGATAAAGTCCAATCTCTCTCTTTGCACTACTGCCTACATCTCTTGAGATCACTCATTTTTATCACATAGAAATGTCTGCTTTTTCCTTTTCCTGAGAACTGAAGGTAGTCCATGGTGAAGCGAGAGGCAAGAAATACAAAGAAACTCATTTTCATTTGATTATGTGTTTTCATTCATGAAAAGGATGAAAAATGATCCAATCTATAGTCCTGTCCAGTGTTCTGACAACGGTAAGTCCCCTTTATATATAAATACTCACACACACACACACACATATATGTATGTATTATTGTATATAAGGCTTCATTGTGCATAATTTGGGGAAAATCAATTAACTTACCTAAGGTTATACTTTCTCACCTCTGAAATGAGGATAAATGCACCCCTTAATACATAGGGTTTTGTTTTATTAAGATAAAATGCACACAAACACACATATTTCACACCTACTGCACTGTCAGTACACAGTTAGGTATTCTTATTATCATCATTATATAAAATAAAAACTCATTAATATTTTGTCCTCTCAAAGCCTCATTTAAAACTACCTCTACTCCCCCCCACTGTACACAAGCTCTTCGGGGTCTCCTGCAGGGACCTCCATGCTGTGGAGTCTTTTTCTCTCAAGGCATCTCCTGCTGCTTGCTGATCCTATGTGACTCATGGGAAAGGCGACATTGATTTTTCTGGAATGTCATTACTTTCCCTTCCATCCCCAGAAACAGCAATTGTGCCTTTTAAATTCAGGCGAACTGCTGTCTTTTACAAACCTCCTTGTCACATGTGTACATAAGTCGGATGCGACGCCCATAAGAGTTCTTGTATGTCCTATGCAAACGGCACTCACGGCACCCTGTCGTAATTGTCTGTTGTTGCCACCAAATAGAGCCTCCTAAAGCCTGGAAGATCGTCTTGTTCTTTGTCATTTTCCCTTTATGTTCTCTTTGGGTTGACTTCAACATATATTCATTTGTTATCTCCTGTGTTTTAGACTCTCTTCCAGTTATTTCTTTAAAAATGTTTCATTTGTTGTGAGAAATGTATCAAGGCATTTTTTTAAAATACAAACAGTACTTTTCAATGTCCTTTCTTTCTATTTCCCATCTAATTGGTTTCAGTTCAAACCTTCTTCCTATATCTGGAGCTGGAGGTCAATTGATATATTGTTTCTAGCCCCAAACACTGGACCATTAATTCCTCTGCATTCCCCTGTGTATATCCAACCGTGTACAGATAAAATTGATAGAAAAAAACCTTTAAATTCCGGAGTGTATCACTTGCTTTTGACTCCAAACCAGCACACCTGGATTTACAAGTAGATTCTTAAGATCCTATTTCACATTCTCACCTATTCCTTTGACAAGTCTTTTGCTGGGGGTTACGGTCTTCAAATAAATGTGTAACAGTTCTTATGCATTGGTAAGCATATGAATAAACTTGGCACCTCATTAAAATGAAGATTCTGAATTAGTAGATCCAGGATAGAGCTGAAGTTCTGAATTCTAACTATCTCCAGGTGATACGCAAGCTGCCGGTCTACAGACACGAACTTAAATAATAAGGGTCTACTTGAGAGATCAGGGGTTTGAGGCACAATAGTGGTGGTGATGCTGGTGGAGATGGTGACCCCAGATGCCTCCAAAGGCAAATTCTTGGCACTGGAGCAACAGAACTTCAATATTCTGGTGCTAAAAATGTAGATGTCTTAGCCAACAGAGAAAACATTGAAGGAAGAATTACATGTCTCAATAGTTCAAGGCAGACTTTTATAAGAAGAGCATGACTAGTAGTAGCCCATAGTTGTTGAGTACTTGCTTGATGCCTAGGGAGTCCTATGTGTTGTGTATTTTAAGTACTTTATATGCATTTCTGATTTGATTCTATTACTACATTTCTTTTACAGATAAGGAAACTGAAGCATGAAGATGTCAAGCAACTTGTCTCAAAATCAATAGGGCAATACGTGATGAACCTTTGATTCGAATCTAAGTCAGTCTGACTACTGTGCTGATACACAGAATTTAGAGTCCAAACATGAATAGGGCTATGAGAAAAGAGAGCCTTAATCCAACCACATAAGCCAAAAAATTACAAATTTAAGTAATTCTAATAATTAGTTGTTAATCAAGTTTAGGTTTTGTTGTGTTCTTTTGTTTTTGAAGGTCTTTACTGTTTTTAAATAGGAAGTTCAGGCTGGTTATTTCAGAGATGCCAGCCATATGGCATTAAAGCAGAAGTCTTATGAATTATTTGGAAGCTTCTTTTGATCTCGGATGTGAAAACAGCATGATCTCATTTTGTGTCAATCCTCTGGATTTATTTTAGAAGCATAACCTATTTAGAATAACTTTTGTTTTCTTGGTTCCTAAACGTCAGCTGTAAAAGGCCCTAAAATTTTTGATACTTGACACTTGACAAAATAAGGACCTCTGATTTTCACTTTGGCAAAAATTATACAATTAAAAATGGAAATATACATTTGATATTTTGTGAAACATGTTTCCTCAGAAGAAATGTAACATTTTATTCTGCAACAATAAAAATATAAAAATCCTAACAAAGGAGGTGCTGTCCTATTATATCTTCAGCTGGTGAGACATTACCTAAAGTATTATGTTCTACTGGCAGCATACACTTTCAAAGGGTCATTTGAAAACTGAAAACCTCCAGAGAAATATGTCAAAGAAGACAAGAGGATTAGAAACCTATCACATTAGAAGTATTTAAAAGCATACACAACCTTTAAAGTGAAGTGATGATATATGTGAGACGGGATGCTGTACTCAAACTTTTGAAGTATAATCTAACATGTGGAAGAACTCATTGTTTTCTGCACGGCTTCAGATTAACAGGTTACGAGCATATACCCAAAAGCTGCAGGTTGTCTGATTTATGACCCCTTTAAGGAAGGCAGAGATGCCCCCCAAAATAAGCTGCCTAAAGCATTCACACAAAGTCAATTCAGCCATTCATTGATTCATGGACCTTTTTCTGAAGCTTTCTCTGTGGCAGGAGCTAACATGAACATGATGGGCTATTTTCATTGAGATTTTTACCCAATGCGCAAGTGAGGATGGGATGTAGATAAAATTAAGGAAATAGGGTAGGATGATAAAAAGTGAAGAGTACCTGGGGAAGAGGTGGCCAGATGCTGGCCTTGGAAGGCCTGATATATGAGCAGAGTGCTAAGGAGGCGAAGCTACCTGTGCAAAGCTAAAGAACGAAATAAACAGACGATAAAGGGATGACCAGCTTGGAATTTCAGAGGAATTAAAAGACCAAGGCTGAACTGCAATGATGAGAAGAAGAGTAATATGTGTTCAGGCCTGAGACACAGGTGACTACCTATCTTACACCTTCAACAGCGAGATAAAGTCTTGAGATACCTGCACTATTCATATCTTATAAATAATCTAAAACTTCAGCCTCCATATTAAAATTCTTGTTTGGGGTAAATTGTGATGTTTGCATGATATAAGCCTGGGTAAAATTTCATTGCCCACAACAAAGTGAAATTTAAAGGAAATTTAAGATCCTTGCAGCCAATTGTGTTTACAAACCCTCCATCCTACCTGTTTCTACAATGTGCCCTTGACTCTCCTCCCATTTGAGATATGGGCTTTACATATCTGTGTTTTGAATCTCTGCACTGAAGTGGAAGTGACATGATAGGACTTGAAAAGCTAGGTCATTACAGGGGATACATCTTCTGCCTGCTCCTCCTGGGAGGAGGAAACTCAGCCACCATGATGTGAGGGAGCCCAGGTCAGATGGAGGCACATGAGAGAAGAAGCCGTTGAGATCATTCCAGACCTAATCTCCATCTGATGAGCGCCATGAGATAGACCCTAAGAACCACCCAACCGAGACCAATCAGTTTCCAAGACCAGGAAAGAAAAGACAATTACTGTTGTTTTAATCCACTAATTCTGTGATTATTTTTAATGCAGAAATAAATAATTGGAACAACCCATATTAATTCCTTACAAAAGTAATACCTAATGAGTAATATCTAATTTAGCCCCGTGATGTGTTTTAGGACCCAGACACATTTTTTGTTTTTTGTGTTTTTTTGTTTTTTTTGGCTGCCTGAAAGCAAAAGCATTTCCAAAAATTATTTCCTAAATTGCTTCAGAAATTTTTGTAATTTCGATATTCTCTTCTTTTGTTGGTAGTATTCTTTTAAGCTCCGCCATTATTGTTTGGGGTTTCCTTTCTCCTTTGTTTGAGGCAAATTCGCAGTGGATATTTGTTGTACCTCTTTAGTATGACTATACGACGCAAGTGGATTTTCCTGCAATCATCCGCAATTGTACACTATAATCCCCAGCTATTGACTACTTCATCCTGCTTCATGTACTCTGCTTTTCTTTTGTATTGATTCTTGCCTTTTTATTGCTAATATGCTTTGATATGATTTAGACTTCTTCATTCCTTTCTTATTCCATACTCTGAATTGCCGTGTTACCTATACTCAAGAATTTCAAATCATAACTATGAATAAAATGATAATATAAATGGAATGCTTCTAACTCATTAAATATAGGTTATAAAACAGTGTTTTTATTCAAAGTATTTGAAAACTAATTTAAAAAGCAATAAATAGAACTCAAACCAAATAACAGATCCTTAAATTATGGTAAAAATAAGAGTCTCCTAAAGGGTGACTGAAATGTTTGAGGCCAAAAAGATCTAATATCCTGTGGCATTTCTAAAACAATGTTGCAATTACTTAGCTATGCATTTTAAAAACTATGCAAATATAGAACATTGAGACCATATTGTGCTTTCTATTCCTCCTGGAAGACATAATAGTTAATCATAATGTATCTGTGACTCAAAATATATTTTCTCTTCCATATAAGAATATACAGAGAAAGATAGGAGACTAAAAATCGCACAAAGAGATTCATGGTCTGCTGTTCTCTACAGACTCACCCCCAGGAAAATAGAATTTAGAATCCTGATAAGGCTACAAGACTAGAATAAAGACTGCCTCAACTTTAAGAATAAGTACTCCTTCTGTAACTAGAAAACTAACATCCATATATGCCCAAAGTAAAATGGACCTAAGGCTAGAGATAATAAACACTGAAATCCAACTAGGGATGTACGGATAAAGAATATGCAAAAATTCTTTCATATTCCATTTCTCTGCATCAGTAGTACTCAACTTTTCCTTATACAGGCATGGATCAAATGAAGGCGATTTTGAAGTCCCAATGCCTGACGCCAACCCCAAAGATTCTGCTTCAACTGGTCTACGTTGAGTCTGAGCATCAGTATTTTTTTTTTTTTAAAGATTTTATTTATTTGACAGAGATAGAGACAGCCAGAGAGAGAAGGAACACAAGCAGGGGGAGTGGGAGGAAGAAGCAGGCTCATAGCAGAGGAGCCTGATGTGGGGCTCGATCCCATAACGCCGGGATCACGCCCTGAGCCGAAGGCAGATGCTTAACCGCTGTGCCACCCAGGCGCCCCTGAGCATCAGTATTTTTTAAAAACACTTCCAGTGCTTTTAATTTGTAGCCAGAGCTAAGAATTACAATTTCACACTGTCATTGTCCCCAGCATATGGCCCATTAATCTGGGATTCTAAACTTGTTGTGAGCACATAAGGGAGTGAGTTCCATTTGTACGTTAAGAACACTCTGCTTCCCAGGTCACAGGTCTTCCTTCCGTTCCCTCCCTTACTGTGACTTCACTGTGGATAAAGTGTGTTTCTTCAGACCATTGATTTTGGCCTCTGATTCGTAGGCACAACATACGCCACCTCTAAGCAGAGGTTTTGTATGTGTCTGTGTGGGTTAGCATGGCCTCTTGTCCCTTGTCATTCATTTTGAGAAAAGACCCTGCCCTGGAAACATTCAGCCCCTTCACCCAGGTCCCAGAAAGAGTGATACTTGAAGTGACTAGACTCACATCCAGCTGATCCTAAGAGCTGGAAGTGAGAAGTCCATGTTTATTGTTATAAACCACCACGAATTTGGCTTTTTTTTTTTTTAAGATATAACAATATCAGAGCATTAGTAGAACAACACAAACTTAAACAGAGTTCTTAACTCAAGATTCCTGAAACTATATGACAGCATCTTTCTTCTGAGTTTTTCAAGAAAGGCTAATATTATGCAATTTCACAGATTTCTATTTCATTATAGAACTTTTGTTTCAGGAATTATCTTGACTCATTTTCAGCAGAAAGTACTATAGAGAAATGCAAAGTGCTTAATGAACAGTAAACAAAATATTGCATGGAACTATATTAGAGCCACAGGTGATAATGTTATCAACTAAAATTTTACCGGTTGCAGATAACGTTTCTATATTCTAATTATAAATGAAGATGTAAAAACTGAGTAAAACAATAACTATGTAGAAACAAGAGGAAAGCCGAATACTTGGTAGAACTGAAGGCATCAAAAAATTGTGTGGGCCAGATCTGGGGTTTGTAGTTAAAACTACAAAGATGAATAAAGATGTAATCTAAGTTTTAAAAAAATAACTTTATTGAGGAATATTTTACATATCATATAATTCATCCCTTTCAGGTATATAATTCAAGGATATTATGGTAAATTTACCAAGTTATGCAACCATCACCATAAATCAGGTTTAGAATATTTTCAATACTCTAAAAATCCCTTATGCATATTTACTGTTGATTTTCCTCTCCCCTGTTCCAGCCAATCACCAATCTACTTTCTGCCTCTAAATATTTGACTCTTCTAGACAATTTAAAATAAATAGAATGATAAAATATGTGCTTTCTTGTCTATGGCTTCTTTCACTGTGCATGTTTTGCAATGTTCATCCATATCGTAGCATGTATCCTTGGTTTGCAGTTGAATTTTGCAGTCAAATATTGTTCTATTGTATAGTTATCACACATTTTGTTTATCCATTCAACAGTGGTGGACAATTAGGTTATTTTCACCCCCTGGCTATGACAATGCCAGTAAGAACATTTGTGATCAAGTCTGTGAGGATGTATGTAGATCCCTAAGAGTAAGATTCTGGAGAGAAGTAATCTAACTTTCTGAAGTTTTAGTCCGTCGGAAAAGGCAAATACTAGAAACAGGCAATGGGGTGATAATGACCTTGATACCTGTGTACAATAAATTCAATGGGAGCAAAGCAGTTTCCAAAAAAAGGAACATTTGAATTGAATGCCTATGGGTGAATAAAAATTGTTGAAGAAGGGACGCCTGGGTGGCACAGCGGTTAAGCATCTGCCTTCGGCTCAGGGCGTGATCCCGGTGTTATGGGATCAAGCCCCACATCAGGCTCCTCTGCTGTGAGCCTGCTTCTTCCTCTCCCACTCCCCCTGCTTGTGTTCCCTCTCTCGCTGGCTGTCTCTATCTCTGTCGAATAAATAAATAAAATCTTTAAAAAAAAATTGTTGAAGAAGAGAGGGTAGACAGGGTTTTCTAAATCAGTAATGACATGAAGACTAAAGGTATTATTTGTGAAACAACATGATAGACACTTCAAAAGAAGACAGGAGCTACACTGAGAGATGAGGAAAGGGAGGTGGGGCCACTGTTCAGGGGTACACAGTGAAACTGGCCCCAGTATTGCAGTCTGACGCAGGGCTGTATCTATTGCAAAGGAACAATTTCTTTTTTTAAGCATAAAGATACTACTAGGTAAGCCTGCTGTCCGCTTGGGGTAATGTTGAAATCGCCTGTTGGGAGCTAAGGGATATGCTTTTAAAATTTTGCACAGGCACATTATATGGTATAGCTGAGCAAGGAAGTTCTTATATGTCATTGACTGAGAGGACTTTCACTATTTTGGTTTAGTCCTTTCCATATTTATTCACGTCTAGTAAGAACAGAAAATGAGCAGGCTCACGTGACGAGGTAAGCATGCAGCTTCTCCTGGAGAGGGGCACTGCAGAATTCATGGTCTCCTTGCGGTGGCCCTGAGACGCGGCGACATCAATATCCGACCACATCTGTAACTCCTTCCCGAAGTTTGGTGACACAAGGAAGAGGGATCTTCATCAGTAGGTTTTAAAAAAGCATAATTTAGCTATTAAGTAGCATGATAGTTTGAAGCAGCCTGGCCACAGGCAAGAAGACAAGTTTGAAGTGGTCAGAACATGAGAAAAGAGGTAGAGTCAAGAGATTGAATCTGTAAGCCAGAAAAGTCATGCTGAGGGCCTATCCTGGACAACAAGTGCAGGAAAGAAAAACAGAGACTTCATTTAAGAATTATTTAGGAGATAACATTGGGATGGATCCTGAAGAAAGAGAAAGAATCTAAATGACTCCCAGTTTGTTTTATTTGGTAGCTGAGTTTAGGAGGGATACCTTCACTAAGATGTAAAATGGAGGAGAAAAACCGACATGTGATAGGATATTTTGGATGACAAAAGGACAATTGGGCATGTCATAACCTAATCTGAACTACTAATTTTATATGCAGTTGCAATTGAGGGATTTTAAAACATCAAAATCTGATTCACGGAGTGACATTAGCAAGATGGCCAAATAGCATTTTTTTTTTTTTTTACCATCATGCCCCTGTGGAACATTGATTTTGACAACCACCTGTGGACAAGAATGCCTCTGTGGGAATCTGGGAGTTCAGGGAAGAAGTTCTGGCACATCACTAAAGCATAAAATCTGAGAATAGATGCATTAAAGAGCATAAAAAGAACAATTCATCTTTACCTACTTTACACTGACTACGGAGCACAGCTCAAGTCTAAGAGATACCTGCTTAGGCCAGAATTTCTCCCTTGGGGAAAAGTGAGAGCATAAGGACAGCCTGATGTCCCCAGGCTTATGGGACACTGCCCTCTAGACCTATTTTGTGTGTTTCACGCAGAATGCTAACATGATAGGTATGGGCTGAGTGTTTGGAAAAGTCTGGGAGCACAGTGACCAGGGCTCAAAATTCATCAAAGGACCACAGATCTTACTAATGTCTCTGCGAACTCCACCAGGAAGCCTGCCCAGAACAGCTTGGAACATGCCGCTTCAGACGTCCGTCAAATGGCCATGAACACTCCCTCATCCACTTCCCCAACAGTTAGCCTCCTGCTCTGGCTTCCGTGGACAGTGACAGTAAGCCTTTACAGAAAGCTCCTAAGCACACAGAGAAAGCCAATCCAACTCTGCAGGATTAGAAGAAACTTCCAAAAATCTAGTAAGAATAAGAAATGGTAAAAATTTACAAAACATGTTGCTATATCCTAAAATCTGCCTCTAACCAAATTCACATCATCTTATTGGATGGCTTAGTGAAAAAAAAAAAAAAAAAAAGAAGAAGAAGAAAAAGCACCTTGTCATTAACAAGACCCATGTTTCTAAAAAGAACAGTCACAATGGATCTTTACAACATTATTCTGAAGATCATCTGGAAGAAGCTGGTGGAAGTAGTCAAAATTATATTTGAGAAAGAGGGGCTACGAGGAATGATTACCTACTCTCATTAGTTATTACAATGATGTGTAATAGAGGGACGCCTGGGTGGCTCAGTCTGTTAAGCATCTGCTCTGGGCTTGGGTCATAATCCTTGAGTTCTGGGATCAAGCCCCACGTTGGGCTCCCTGTTTAGTGGGGAGTCTACTTCTCCTTCCCCTCTGTCCCTCCCCACCCCTCCCCTCCACATGTGCTCTCGCTCTCAAATAAATAAATAAATAAATAAATAAAATCTTTTTAAAAATACATGTAATAGAATAATGTTTTTGAAATAGCAAACACTTTCTTTCTGTCTCGGGTGTGAGTATGACAGAGGAGTTACTAACCTTGTCTACAGGTCTCGGCCTTTGAATTTCTGAAAGCCAAAACTATCAGTGTCCAGAAATCAAGGCTGATATGTTTGTGCAGCAGGCAACAATGGGTTGTTGTGCTATTTCATTCCATCCCTTAACCCCATGGGTTTGTAACTACATAAATCCCATGAACGTAGCAACTGCTCTGGGGAATGAAAAAAGAAATCCTGAGTTTACTGAAACAATTTAGTCTGGAAAACTAAGAGATTAAAATAGAAACGCAGTCTGGGAAAAACTGAAGTAGTAAAGGAAAAAATAATTATTGGTGCAATTGATTTGTTTTTACATTAGCGTCTCTGTCATTTTCTGACTCAAAAACAGTGCCTGTGCTGTCATTAAAAGGTGGGCTGGTTTGTCCTCTTCCTTGAAAGTGGAACTTCTGCCTAGCTCGCTTCCATCCCACGTATAGAAACTGAGGCACATTTTGGAGAGTCGGGAGTCACTTATCACCTTGCTTTACGCAAGACTGGGGTAAACATAGTGTTGAGTTAAACAAGTCTGACACAAAAGAATACATACCATATGATTCCATTATTTAAAGTTCAAATATAGGGGCACCTGGGTGGCTCAGTCAGTTAGGCATCTGCCTTCAGCTCAGGTCATGATCCTGAGGTCCTGGGATTGAGTTCCACATGGGGATCCATGCTCAGGTAGGAGTCTGCTTCTCCCTCTGCTGCTCCCCCCACTCATGTGTGTGCTCTCTCTCTCTCCCTCACACACACACACACACACACACACACACACACACACACACAATTAAATACATAAATAAATAAAAATTTTAAAAAGTTAAAAAAATAAAATTCAAAAACAGACAAAAGCAGACCACAGGGTTAGAAGTCAAAATAAATCTGTCAGGTAGATGCAGGAAGTGGTTAGCAATTGGGAAAAAGCATGAAGAAGCTTCTGGGCTGTAGGCAATATTCTATTTTGTTATATGTTGTAGTTACATAGGTGGTTTCTTTGTTACAGTGTTTTGAACTGTACATGTGCACTTTGCTTTTTTAATTTATATATGTTATATACTTCAATTAAAAAGTAAAAAAAAGAAAATGCAGTTAAATTACAGAAAATAATATTTATCAATTTCTACAAGCATGTTTGAGGGTTAAGATTCATATGTGCCACACATATTATATGGGTGAAATGATTTACCCTCAGTTTTATGCTCTCCTGTTAAATAACTGTAATATTAGATAATACTGTTGAGCACTTACTATCAAGGAAAGCACTATTCTAAGAACATTACAAATATCTATTCACTCAAAGCTTACACCAACCTGTTGAGGTTGGAAGTATTATCCCCTTAATAGATGAGGAAATCAAGATTCAGTGACATTATGTAACTGCAGGGTTGAAAACCTAATTAGAGTCATAGTCACAACTCATATCCTGGCAGTTTGCCTTAAGGTTAAATCTGTTGAACCACCATATTGTCCCCTTACGTACATCTCCTAATCATCTCTGTAGAAGCAGAAAAGAGAAAGAAAAGTGAACATTTTTTTGTGTGTTAATTCTCATAGTTAAATTCTCATTCAGAGGGAAGCTGAGTAGTTGAGGTGAGAAGCAAAAACAAGAAAAATGTGAAATGTCCCTCTGGACTAGGAAACCTTGCCAACCACAGAGTGTAGATGGCAAGAGCTCAATGTTTCTCTCTAGCTGTGAGGTTTAAAAAAAAAAAAAAAAAGGAAGATGAAGAAGAAAGAAAGAAAGGAAAAGAAAAGAACCCTGAGAATGAGCAAATGGTCTAGAATAACACACAACTCAAAGAAAGGCCCAGCCAAGTACTCTGGCTGAAGCTCAGTGAGAACCACGGCAGAAAGAACACCTCAACTCAACCTTCCCACATGGTATTAATGGTATTGCTAACAAAATTTCAAGAATAGATCATTCTTATATGTTTAAAAGTATGACAGTGTGGAGAAAATATTGGAAAACTCCCCAACTCATTTCAGAGACCCAGAAGACCACTAAGTAAGACGTAGAATCAAAAATAAATAAATAGGGGCACCAGGGTGGCTCAGTCAGTTAAGTGCCAACTCTTGGTTTCGGCTCAAGTCATGGGCTCAAGCCCCAAACTGGGCTCCGTGCTCTACGGGGAGTCCACTTGAAAGATTCTCTCCCTCTGCCCCATCCCCCCTCAAATAAATAAATAAATCTAATAAATAAATAATGCTATTTGACTGCAATAAACACACACTTCACAAAGCACCCAGTCACTCACAAAAGAAAAGCTCTTGGAAGGTTTGTTTTGTTTTGTTTAGATTTATTTATTTATTTTAGAGAGAGAGGGAGAGAGCAAGCCTGTGAGTAGGAGGAGAGGCAGAGAGACAATCTCAAGCAGGCTCCCCGCTGAGTGTAGAACCCACCCAGGGCTGGCTCCTGGGACCCACGAGGTCATGACTGAAATCACTAGTCAGATGCTTAACCGACAGAGCCACCCAGGTGCCCCAACAAGAGTTCTCCATGATAAGCAATGCCGTAAACAACTTAAAATATGAATAAAGGCAGACTTGGTGGAAGTACTTTAGTACATGAAATAAAGAATTTATATGGGTTATATATAAAGGGCAGCTACAAATCATTTCAAAGAAAATTGAAAACCATTTGAAATGAGACGAATACATGCATAGGAATGTAAAAATACGTAAACGGATGGAACTATATGAAAAGGTATTCAATTTCAAAGCGACCAGAGTAATGACAATCAAAACAATAATGACCATATTTGCAAAATTTTAAAAGATTGATAATATCTGCGCTATCAAGAATGGGGTAACTGGAACTCTCATAAAATGCTGGAAAGAGTATAAGCTCTTTTAGTCTCCAGAGGACTGTTTGGGAGTATGAGAAGAATTAAAACTTTGTAAACCCTTAGACACAGCATTTCCGCTTTTGGAAATATATCACACAGAATTATGCCTTTGTGCACTACGAGATACAGTACGTGCTGGGGAGGTTGCCCATCATCGCTTGCAGAGTGGTGTGGCATCTTATTCAGGGCTTGGGTTTTAAGAGAAGCACATGAGGTGAATATTAAATAATAAGAGCATTATCTAAAACCTCAAAGCAGTTTTCATCAAAAGGCTTACATAGCACCTCTCAGTCAGTCCTGAAAAACTGTACTTTCCCTTAGCTTTTAACAAATAGCTTTCAGCCAATTGATCACCAAATGAAGTGTGCTCTGCAATTTAGAACCCCAGTGATACTTAAAAACTCTTACCTATGAACATCAGAATCCCACTCATCGTGATGTTAAGATTCTCTCACTATTAGTAGGATGTTAGTAGGGCTAGAAGTAGGATTGAGACCCAGTGAGATGATAAACCATCCATGTGAAAATTCATAGTCACATCCAAGCATATGCAAATTAATTAGATGGCAGTCAGCATTACCTATAATATTTAAATTAACTCCTCCATCGTTATCAATTTAATTTCCTTTGTATTCAAACAGCCTTCATCCCATGTGTAGCTAAATATTAAAAATTGAAAATTCCCTAAATAAAAGTATGATTAAATAAACTATGGTACATTAATATCACTAAAAATGATGAAGCAGTTAAAAGTAATCCTACAGAATTATACATCCTGAAAAACAAAGTTTCCTTCACCGTGTCATTTACAGACCAAAACAAACTGCAGTTCAATATAGAGAGTACAATTCTTTTTACATAAACACAAGTCCCCAAACCCCAAATCAAATAGCCAGTATAAAATCTTCACAAATGGTCTGGAATAGTTAACTCTCTGATGGGAACTGATATTGGCCAAGTTCACTGTCACATTTTTCTCAACGTAACTTTATATATAGCCCTTCTATATTCACTCCTTCCTTTGGTAATTTCATCCCATCTCTTAAGTTTAAAATTAAGCATTGAAGTTTCCAAATGTATATGTCCAATATGGTCCTCAAACCTGAACTGTAGACTTCTATACCTAAATACATAACTGAGACCTCCCACTTGGCTGATCGATAAACCCTTCAAACAATGTGTCAAGAAACAAGGTCTGAGTCTTCCCTTCAAAACTTTGCCACCTGTAGTCTTCCCCACACCAGTGTCTTTCAATTTCAAAGCTGATATATTTGGCAAACATCCTTGGCTTATCTCTTTCCTATTCTCCATCCACTTCGTCAATGATTTTTATTGGTTCTACTGTTAAGCATGAATTTAAAGAACTGTAGATTTCTTGACTTTGCTGCCTCTGCAATTGGAATATGCCTACCTCTTGCTTCTCCCTACTTTACACACTATGGATTTCTTTCAGTTCTTGAAAATCACATATCACCCTTACTTTCAGGACTCTCACCTATTCTTTGAGATTGTAATGTCTTCCTTTGCACCAAAATTGTTTGGGCCAGAAAGAAGAAATTTTCACTTCAGTTATTTGCTTAATACCTGTGACCTTGAGGGCATTATGCTAAGTGAAATTAGTTAGACAAAGAGAAACACCATATGATCTAACTTATATGTGGAATTTAAAAACAACTACAAAAATCAAACCAAGCTCATAGATACAGAGAACAGATTGGTGGTTGTTAGAGGTAGAGACTGGGGGGTGGGAGAAATAGGTGAAGGGGGTCAAAAGATACGAACTTCTAGTTATCAGATAATTAAATAATTGGGATGTAATGTACAGCATGGTTATAGCTAATAACACTGTAGAGCATATTTGATAGTTGCTGAGAGAGTGTATCTTAAAAGTCCTCATCACAAGAAAAAAGATGTAACTGTGAGGTGATGGATGTTAACTAGACTTTTGCTATATACACAAATATTAAATAATTATGTTGTGCAACTGAAACTAATATAATATTAGTCAATCATACTTCAATAAAAATAAATAATAAATATATAAATAAGAAAAACAAAAACAAAAGTACCGTATGAGGAATCTGAAATGTCCAAACCAATGTTTTGATTTTCTCATCAGAAAAATGGGGTTAATAATAACAGTACCTTGGACAATAAATTACATTATTATAAATAAATGAATGAATTCAACACAAAGTGTTTGGAACAGTGCTTGGCAATAGTAACCACTCAGTAAAATAATAATAACTAAAATAGTAATTATAATATGTATATAGTCCTTGTTTCATTATGAATCCTAAAAGAGTGAAGATAACGTTACTTTTATGGACAACCATTTTCATTTCCTAAATGATTAATCTAATTAATGTGTCACAAATATATACAACTATATCGATAGACAGGTAGATAGATAAATAGGCATGGTCTGCCATGCCTCCTAATCTATATAATTTACCTAGTTTATACATTTTTAAATTAAATATATCTCTCCCTCCAATTAGATTCACATAGACAGTGAGTTTGGGATGTTTTGATCAAAAATGAATTCAAGCAACCAAAGCAAGA
The DNA here is from genome assembly GCF_002007445.2 of Ailuropoda melanoleuca. NCBI lineage: Eukaryota > Metazoa > Chordata > Mammalia > Carnivora > Ursidae > Ailuropoda > Ailuropoda melanoleuca. Next base: position 119,536,207 of record NC_048224.1, read on the forward strand.
ATGTACTCAACACTAATAAAAATTTATTGAATGCATAGGAATTCAACCAAATTGCATTACTTTAACTTTACTGTAGAAATCCTGAACTTTTAACAATGGCATCTTTTAATACATTGTCCTTTGCAACCAACTAAAACCATCTTTTCTTTTCAACTGTAGAAATCCTACACATTATTTAACACTCAAGACCCAAATCAAATACACAATGTACATGATAACCTGTTCAATGTACTTAACTGTAAACAATCCTCCTTTCTGAATTCCTACAATAATTTATTTGGACCTTAAATGGGACCTTCACATTTACCATATTTCTGCACAGGATATAAAAATGATTTTGAGCTGAAAGAGCTGAGAGCAAAACTAGGGAATGAGGATCATAAAATAACAAAAAAAAAGCAAAGAAGAGTATGGAACACAGTAACAGGATAGTAAAAGTAAAGTCAGGTGCGAGAGTAAGGTCAGGAAACATGTAAAGAAAGAACACCACAATGGGGTACTGGGGTGGCTCAGTCAGTTAAACATCTGACTCTTGATCTCAGCTTAGGTCTTGATTTCAGGGTTTTGAGTTCAAAACCCGTGTTGGGTTCCCCTCTGGGCATGGAGCCAACTTAAAAAAAAAAAGAAATGCCACTGACAGAAGGCTCATGAGCCAACTTGAGTAGAAGGTAATGGAAGAAAACCAGTTGTCTGTCCTAAATTTATTCTCCCCTTCTTTCATAGAAATTGACTTTTATCGAGACATTTGGCCAAGCAGCTAAAACCTCCATTTCCTCTGTTTGCTTTCTGGCTAAGTATGCAAATGGGCCTTAAGTTTGGGCCAAGAGTGTGAGTTGGTGTGTTCCGTGCTAGAGCACATCTACGGCTCCAGCCTAACATCTTCAACCATCTCCTGCTTGTCATGTGCTGGAATGAAGATGTGGAAGCAACCATTTTGACAGTGTAATCAGTGATATAAGCTATTGAACAATAGACCTCAGGATGAAGATAATCTGATTCCCCAATATCCTTGTGGAGCAAAGCTGCCTAATAGATTGGAATGGCAGGACTATTATAGGAGGTGATATCCAAAATTGGAAAGGCATGGAATGTAGGACCATGCATGGGAGATTCAAAGAAAATGGGAGAAAAATCTTTTACTCAACCTGGCTCAGAGCAAATGGTTTTACAAAGCAACCTTCATCTTATGCAACCCACTTTGGCAAGTTCAAATTTACCATATTTTCAGATGCGAGATTAAGCATCACATAGTTGGAAAACTCTGTCCACTGTCTCTTCATCCAAGTGAGGTTAAATCAGGGCCATTAGCTGACCTCCCTTCCCTTTACACCCCAGCTTGATTCTTAGTCTCCTTCATACACAGTTTTGTTTTTCCTCTCGTATCTAGTAATTGGTAAAAAGATTTATCCTCTTCCTCTTTGCAGAAACACAAAAACTGTTTTCCTTAATAAAGCCTGTATTGTTAAAAAATAATTTGAAATTGTAACTCATTAAAATTCTTCAAGCCAGTGCCAAATTCAAACTTGTACCCATCCAATTTAGAAGGGTATTAATGATGAACACAACAGATTATCTTGCTTTTCCAGACTCATCTAAAACTGTTTTATAGCGCTTTTGATCATTTACTCAGCCTCCTAACCTCTCCCACAAAGGAAAAGTGGGCATGCCTAGGTCTTCCCATTACCAGGTCTTAATATGAAACTATATCATACTGTAACCATTACTACTTATAATGAGAACACAGTGAGAACCACACATAAGAACTACTATAAATACTTTATACCATAGAGTTCTTACATTCTTTTTTCCATAGTAAACTGGATTTTTAAATAGTGAACAGGATCAGTGTTCAATGTATTTTGTAGTCAGTTTTATACTTAATAACTTGACTTAGATATTTACTTCATGAATATTTTTAAGAATATTATTAAAATATATAATAATGTACATTAATTTCTCTTTATTGCAAGATTTGTTTACGGAACAAAATTTGTTCACACCATCTATACTGCAGGATAACAGACCTGTGAACTCCTAGGGGATATTGTAGTGATAATCTGTGGTCCTGGAATCATTTCTTTCTTTCTTTTTTTTTTTTTTTAAGATTTTTATTTATTTATTCGACAGAAATAGAGACAGTCAGCGAGAAAGAGAACACAAGCAGGGAGTGGGAGAGGAAGAAGCAGGCTCATAGCAGAAGAGCCTGTTGTGGGGCTCGATCCCATAACGCTGGGATCACGCCCTGAGCCGAAGGCAGACGCTTAACCGCTGTGCCACCCAGGCACCCCTGGAATCATTTCTTACAGAGGCTTCCTCTAAGCTTCTTTTTAGCTATTATGTGACTCCTGGACACAAGAGCCAAGGAAAACAAACCAAGCTTTGTGCCTGTTGACCTAGGGCTGACGGCAAGTCTCTGTGTTTTCTGAATAACTTCTTTTCTATACAAGCATATTATAATGGCACTAAGAGTTTATTTTGAAATTACATATTTTTATCCCCATGTTTATACATTACATAAAAAACAATGTTTTACTATTTCTCTATAGTTCAGATGAGCAATTTCATAAAAAAATCATGCAAACTTTCAATATGTTAAGTATGCAGCTGCATTTAAAAATGTTTCAAGAGATAGGCCCATTTATCTCATTCTGAAACCAATAAACTTATCTATGTGGAATATAATGTTATTTTTGAGGGCAGCCAACTAAAACTGCCATTTAGGCATTATATATGACTTGCTTCTCTAGCTATAATAACATTTTCATTTTTGATCAAAACTCCCAGACGCCTCATGACAACTAATATTAAAACCATCGAAGCAAAAGTTTATATAATTTTTAAATCTTTTTTTTTTAATTTATTTATTCGACAGAGATAGAGACAGCCAGTGAGAGAGGGAACACAAGCAGAGGGAGTGGGAGAGGAAGAAGCAGGCTCCCAGCAGAGGAGCCTGATGTGGGGCTCGATCCCACAATGCCGGGATCACGCCCTGAGCCGAAGGCAGACGCTTAACCGCTGTGCCACCCAGGCGCCCCAAAAGTTTATATAATTTTTGAAATGGATTTTTAATAAATCAGTAGGGATTTTCTATTACTTTATCTAAAGATCTAACATCTTTTGAAGGATTTAGTTATTTCATGTCCTAAAGCTAGAGACCTTTCCTATATATTTATCCCTTTCTGTTCCTTCAGAAAGGACACAAAGTCAGCCTTACATTCCATTTGAAACAACCTTCTCCCTCCCAACCCAAATATACTACAGGCTCAAACAGTTGTATAGAGGATAAAGCACAACTGGATTCTTTTTCTGGGGAGTCTATACTTGAGACAGAACAATGCTGAGTGACTTAGTTACCCAAGATTGACCTGTTAAGCTATATACACCCTATCTGTCTATGAAATTCCCATTTTAGAGATGCTTTGATTTGCCACATGCTAATCTCAGGCAGCCACGTACAGAAATAAGATGAGAAAGATAAGAATCCAAGACCCTAAGAGAAAGACAGGTGGTTTTCCAGCCATTGAAAAGCCTAAATATACTTTCTAAAATTAAATTGCATTTTATTTCCCTCTACACTTATAATAAATTTAATTTGTTTCTTCCTGCTTGTACTTAAGTGTATTTAAAAACTCATATTTTGAAAATAAGTTTCAACTTAAAAATGAAGAAAATTTGTTCTTTTTATTCAGTAAAAAGACAAAAAACATAATTTTATGTCCTGGTTTTGGGTTGCAAGACAAATGGAGCACCAACCAGGAGAAAGTTGGAATATTCTAACATGGGGAAATAACTCTCCAATGTTAAATAAAATAGGCAATCTTCCAATTTTAGAGATAGATTTATTTCTAGCTGTGACTCCAAGTGATACTATAATACTGGGTTTGAATTTCTGCTTTGGTCTTAAGTACATGTATAAAGATGGGGATAAATTTATTAACTTCTACCAATCAACAATCTCCATATATTTTGTAAGTGCTAATTATGTGCAAATCATGGTATTGCCTACATGGACAAATAGAAGAAAACATTATTTTCATTTTCAAGAAGTTTACACCTTAAATAAATAGTAATTATATAAATATCAAATGGTAATATGAGAAAGTAAAGAATGTCACACATATATACTGCAGTGGTCCTCAAACCTCTCTATCTTGGGAACTCACACTCTTAATTTTATTGAGGACCCCAAAGACCTTTTTTTTAAAGTGAATTACATTTATTGATACTGCTGTGTTAGGAATTAAAACTGAGAAATTTAAAAATATTTACTAGTACTTTTAAATAATAATGCACATAAAATTGAAACAAAATAGCATATTTTGGTGACAAAAACTTATTCTTCAAAGCAAAAGTAAGTTTGGTGAGAAGAATGATGCCCTTTTATATTTTTGTGAATCTCTTTAGTGTATGGCTTCATAGAGGACAATTGAATTTTCCATTATTTCTGCACTCAATCTCTTGGGTTACACTGTTTTGGTGGAAGTATATGGAGAAGATCCAGCCCTCTACAAATGCGTATTTGCAAAAAGGGAAGGCCCACCGAAAGAGTCTTGGGGGTCCTCTGAGTTGCCTCAGACAACATATTGAAAACTGCTGAGATACAGGTTTAAATTTCAACACAAATTATGAATAATGGATGAAAAACATTTTTAGAGAACAGAGAAGTAAAGTACACAAAAGTTTTTTAGGAGGCTGCCCACATTATTCTGGTGAGTCAAATACTGTTCTCACTTTCAAAATAAAGAATATGAGGTCTATGAGACCAGACCAAGGCCATTGGAAAGTAGGAACACTCTGCCCAATTGTTTTTTGTTTGCTTGTCTATTTTCTAAGGAATTTCTGGTGGTGGAAAGAGATTGGAATTTCCAAGCCTGTGTTTGAATCCATGTCAACCACTAATCCTATGACCTTGGCCATTTTGATTAGCATCATTCAAGCTCAGTTTGCTTATAAGCAAAGAGAAAAATTTAATGGAGCTGACAGAATTTTTACCCCTTGTTTCTGAGCGTGTGAGAAATGTTGTGTGAGAAATGTTATAATTCCTTCATATATTGTTTAGCACATGGGAAATGCTCAGTAAATGATGGCTTTTGTTTTGTTATGTCATAATTGTGTGCACATTTGAGTTATTTTTTACTATATAACACTTCTTAGAAAGACATCTGGGGCTTAAATAAATGGAAAGGATAATCTCTATAATTAGTATTTGTGACAGTCATAGGACTTGCCTTGAGAGTTGGAACCTTTTAACTGACAGAGTTCATCACAGCTCAACATCTTGAAATCCTAATCTTGTTTATTTTAGTCAATATTTTTTTTAAAGATTTTATTTATTTATTTGACAGAGAGACAGCCAGTGAGAGAGGGAACACAGCAGGGGGAGTGTGAGAGGAAGAAGCAGGCTCCTAGCAGAGGAGCTGATGTGGGGCTCGATCCCAGAACGCCGGGATCACTCCCTGAGCCAAAGGCAGACGCTTAATGACTGAGCCACCCAGGCACCCCTATATTAGTCATTATTTTAACTGAACTCTTCAGACTTAATGTTAATATTTTACCCAAAAAATGACTTTGCAGCCTTAAAATGTTCAATATTTTATGTTTTAATTTGGATTGATGTTTAAATATATTCACGAACTAGGCAGCATCAAAGACAGCTTTTTATATCACTTATATATTTTATTTAAATATGTACTCTTCAGAGTGATTACAATTCAAAGTAGACATTGCATTCACAGGAAGAAATATAGTTATTTTTTTTTATAAGAATAACAGATTCTGTCAAGTTGGTAAATCTTTTTTTTAAAGATTTATCTATTCATTTTAGAGGGAAAGAGAGAGATAGCACAGATGCATGAGGACATGAGCAGGGGGAGGGGAAGAGAGAATCCTCAAGCAGATTCCCCCTGAGAGGGGAGCCAGACGCAGGGCTGGATCCCAGGACCCCAAGATCATGACCAGAGCCAAAATCAAGGGTCAGCCACCCAACCAACTGAGCCACCCAGGGGCCCCAAGTTGCTAAATCATTTTGATTTTCATGGGTTTTTCTTGTTGTTGTTGTTGTTGTTGTTTCTGTTCTGAAACTGTAAACTCGGATGAAAAAAACAAATTTCACATTTCACATAGTGCTAAGCCTTTCAATATTACAAGTTTTAGAAGGTACTATTCAACTAAATAATGCATTTAATTAAACACAATTTATTTTAAATACCAAAGAAAATGTTCTGATATTTTATTTATGTATTAAATTTTATTCTATACTATTCAACAAACTGCAGCTTACATACATGCAATAAATATACATATGTAAATTAAAACAAGTCAAAGGAAAGGGAAATAAATTAACCTCCACCTAAGGTGAAGGCAGGAAAGAGTTAATATTTTTTAAAGGACTGCATAAGGGAATGAAGAAGTAAAAAATTTGCCTTAAAATTCAGTTTTGAGATCCTGAATGAATGAAAAAGTGAAACATTCAGAATTACAAATATATCACAATATATTTGATTTGAAATTCTCTTGATGACTCCAACAATCCTAATCCTAGTAATAGGATATTAAAACTACAGATTAAAGTTTTAATATGCAGCTGACCCTTGAACAACATGAGTTTGAACTGTGTGAGTCCACTTACACGGGGATTTTTTTTATAGTTCTGTACTGTAAACTTATTTTCTCTTCCTTACAATTTTAACATTTTCTTTTTTCTAGCTTCCTTCATTGCAAGAATATAGTGATAATATGTATACAAAATATGTGTTAAACGACTGTTTATGCTAACAGTAAGGCTTCTGGTCAACAGTAATCTATTAGTAGTTATGTTTTGGGGGAGTTGAAAGTTATATGTGGATTTCTGACTGTGTGGGTGTTGGTGACCCTAATCCCTGCGTTGTTCAAGTGTCAACTATATTGTATATTCTTAGCAAAAAAAAAAAAAAAAAAAATGTAATAAAACATAGAAGATAATATTATCCACCCACTGCCCAACCTAATGTTCCAACACTTAAGATGATTTGACCATTTATACCTAAGGAAGGGAAATCATTGAATAATTTTCTAAAACATAGCTTCCAACGAGGCATGTAAGAAATTATGGGAACAAGAGAAAGTGCAAGTAACTTTGGCTGTCAGTAATAGCATTTCAAGGAACTGCTTTCTGTTCAGGAAGACTGAGATCCAATAGGATACTCTTAGAAACAAGACTTTTAATTATAGGAGACAAACTGACTTTTGCTAGAGGGGATGAAGGTGGGGGGATGGGGTACCTGAGTGATGGACATTAAGGAGGGCACGTGATGTAAGGAGCACTGGGTATTTTATAAGACTGTTGAATCGCTGACCTCTACCTCTGAAACCAATAATACATTATATGTTAATTCATTGAATTTAAATTTAAAAAATAAATTAAAAAAAGAAACAGGAAAGTTTAACAAGGGAGAAGGAGGTTGTAGGATTCACAAATCATGTGCATGGCATCTTATAAGTAAATAGATAGGAGCACAAAGGGAACATTGAAAGCAATACTTTTTCCTTCACGTTTTAAAAATTTCTCCTAGAGCTAGTGGAGAATGGGGGTAGGTTGGGAACTCATATTTTATAGCCCATCTTTTTATTATAGTCTCAGAGGCATCTTTTTGGTCAAATGTCTTTGATCTCTACGCTGTTCCCTCACTTCAGAAAACTTAGCTCTTTATTGCTTAATGGTATTTTTTTTCTCTTAACTAAACCATAAAACGAATACATACACACACACACTCATGCACACACACACACACACACACATATGTATATACATATATCTTTCTGAAATACCACAAGGTTAACTGAAAATAATGAGTTTCAATTTAACAATTTAACCAACTATCAGAGCATTTAAAATAACCAATTTAAGTCCTAATTCTTACTGCAGGATTCTCCTCAGCACCCAAACTGCAAAATCCAGTGGGATCAGTGATGGTCTGTTAGGTTTTGTATCTTCAGCACAGAGCAAAATGCTTGCCTCAGTAACTGCTACGTGTTGAATAAATGTCATCACATGTTAAAAGACGGATGAGGAGGAAAGAGAAGTAGTCTACCTTGTTGTCATGGCAACAAATTAAAAAAATTCAAAGTGGTAAATTCATTTTTCCTTGGTTATGTCTTCATTGAAACATTTTCCAGGAGTGATACGTAATTCCTGTCTGATAGCAAATTATAACATTTTAAGGCCCTAAAAAGGTTTTTTGGGTTTTTTGTTTTGTTTTTCTATCAAGTTTTAATAAATTTCATGAGTGGCAAATGTTGGGATAACAGGAGCTCATAAAAATGTGTTGAATGATTGGCATAACATTAACAAGTAATTTCAACCATATACTTGAAAATCTCCTTAATATTTAGTGAATTTTCTCCTCTTTTCCTCCTTTATCCTGCAAATATGAAAGTAAAAGAAGATATATAATTCAATGAACTGTTTCTCAAGCTTAAAGAACGTGTAGGCCCCTTTTACATTAAAAAAAAAAAAAGGTGATCTCTGTATCAATTTAAATTACATTATGGTATTGACTAAATACTTGAAAACATAAATCTTGCCATAAACTCCAAGTTATGCTTTGGATTTATAACTATAAAACCAAAGGGAATTTACAAATTAAGTACAAGCACAATTATAAAACACAAAAAATTAAAATTAACAACATAAATTTAGGGTAATGGATCATGTTGTACAGCTACCAGTAAATTTCCAACCTCAGTTTGAATGTGATATGACTTCAACGGTAAAATTCTCAAGTTTCACAAACGTAGTCAACCTTGAGCCATGCAATGATTCAATTTCTCTTTTTTCTCACCTTAAGGTACCACCAAATCTTTGTTTCTATAGTGTCCTGTGCATGTAATTTGACCTTTGCAGGGGACAAACACATTGTTTCTGTGACTTTTCTATCTCATTTTTTTTAATGAACTTGTCATGATTAAAGTATTACTTGGAGCTGATGAAATCATAAAGCTAAAGGGAATCTTGGCATGAAATAACTGACCTGTACTTGGTTACATAAATGATACTGAATATACTTATATAAAGCTATAATTAAATTATTATTAAAATGAAAAGACATAATTAAAATTAAAAGTTTAGTAAAGAACTTGTGGGACCTAAAAATATGTAATCAGATCTCCATGTGCCTAGAGTAACAGGTTTGAGAAACACTATACAGTAGGAAAAACACCATTTGTCACACAAATGGTATTAGGGACCATTTAGTTTTATCAGAGAACATTTCTAATTAACCATAATTAGAAATCTGGATCCACTTTGTTTTTTGTTTTTTGTTTTTCCCAGAAGAGAATGATAAAATAATTGTTTTGGACCCAAACCTTTATAAAACAATTTAACTTACTTCATAATTGAGCTGAAAACTCTGCATTTTCATAAAGATAATAGAAATTACTTAAGCAAAGTCACTATCTTCTTTTTGGTATATGAATATAAATTATGTAAATTGCTTTACAGTAGTTTCTCTCTAAGTAATGAAATAATAATAATTAAACAAAAGCTCAAGAGTAATATTTGGGTATTTTTAAAGTTAATGTTGAATGCAGGTGCTGGAGGAAAAGTAGTTTTAATTATTGAAGTAGCAAGTTCAGAACTTCTGTGAAAATGCTAAAACCTACTGGTTATAGTTGGAGCCATAATATACTCAGCTTACTAGTTCTTGGTTAGTCCCATTTACTTAGAAACTCTTTTTCCTTAAGGGAAGTATCTCCTTAGCACTAGCTTGAAGCTTACTACCTGTTATTGAAGTTCTATTTTAACAAAAGAAGAGTAGTGTGTGCCATTTTTCACTTTGTCATTTCCTCAAGTCACTAGGGAGAATTTACTCCTTTAGACGCCTCAAATATTTCTGCTTACATAATGGTTATTTTCCCCCTAATATCAGAAGCAAAACATGCTTGCTGTAAAAACAGCAGATAATATAAACAGAGCTTTAAATTAATGGAATTTTACCATTTGTGAATTGAATTATCTCAATCATACATTATACTTCAAGTCATTCCAAGATGAAATAAGTAAATATTTGGGTTTTTTTTTCTCGATCACAATTTCAATGTGTTTCAGGTAAGGGGTACGTTTTTTCTATGTGACTGCCGCCTATACTTCCGCAGGTTATGGAATTCCATAGTTCATTCTCCAAACTTTATAAAAATCAAGTTACATTTATAGAATAATCCATGTCTTACTGGGTTTTGCTCCCAGGAGCTCTACAGGAAGTCTATACCTTTGTAAATCTCCTGCTTTTTTTATTTGTTTTGTTTTGTTTAACTCAGGAGGTATTTTCTGGGTGCTCACAAATGTGTTTAAGAAGCTACCATTCCAGCTCTTACGTGCTGTACCTGCAAGGCAGCCTCTGAGCAGAATATACCTGCTGGACTCGATTATTGCTTCTCCCGGCATGTACCATGTTTTCAAGGGAAGATTAAGATTTTATGGAGAAGTCACTGCCTGCTTATTGTAGACACAGCCACCAGTTGCATTAAAGGTGGTCGTATATACAAGTTATTCTTATCACCATGGCTTTTTTTGACAATGTTGAATTTGACTTGAATTCTGTACTCCTAGAAAACAGTGAAGATTTAAAACTCCCCCCACATTTTGTGTTTCAGGAAATGGTTCACCGCAAGAACCAGTCTTCCTCACATGACTTAGATAAGATTCATAGATGCCACCCACTCCCATTTACCTATGAGTAGGCCAGACACAGACCCTCTAAATTCTTATTCTTTGTCCCATAAATAGCTGGTCAGCAGACATCCATCCTTGGTTGATGGCCTTAGACTCCTATGTCTTAACCTCATTCAAAAACTGTTTTTTGGAAACAGAACTGGAAGTGTTTGGAATGGAATTCAGCTTTTTAAAAATGTATCTAGTGTGTTTCTTCAGAATTTATTGATGTACTCTCCTTAAGAAAAGAGAGGACCCACCAATATAATTTAGTAAGTTATAGTCCTTAAAAGTCTTATAACCAAACAGCTATTTTGAGTGAGTAAGTGGCATTCTAAAAGGAAGAAAAGTCATATTTAAAGAAAGAATAAAGGATTTTTCTGTCTTTTTCACTGCCATAACTACAATGTGTCCAATGGCTGAGATATATTCAGCATTCAATATATATTTATTGAATAAATTAAGGAAGCTGGCATATAAAATGGCAATGTAATATGCTTCAAAAAAGAAAAGGACAGCAATTCTAAGTTAAAATTTTGAACATTTACCATTCCCAGTGTTACACTATTTCATAAAAGGAAAAAATGAGAAAGAGAGAGAGAGATTGAAATTATATCTGTTCTAGATTAAAAGAGATTTAAAAGCCAAAACAACAAAATGCAATAAAGTGTTGTCTTTGACTCCAGATGTGAACATATCAGCCATAAAAGACACTTTTGGAATATCTAAATATTCTCAAACATATAATTAATGTTAAATAATATTAGGTAATCTATTTCAATTTTGTTAACTGTGATACAGTATTATGGTAAAATAGAATTTTTTGCAAGGGAGATGCATCCTTAAGGTATTTAGGAATGAAGTGTCAAGGTATTTGTAATTTATTTTACGATGTAAATATACATATATAGCTAGTGAAGCAAACATAGGAAATAGAAACATTTTTTGAAATCAGATTTTGGATATTTGTTTGCTCATTGTATTTTTTAAACAGGTAAAAATATTCATGCTTATAGTAAATGTGAAGAAGAGATGGAAGAGAAAATATTTACATAAAGAGGAGAAAAATAAAGTAGCCGTTTCAGAAAGAAAAAAACATTTAAAGTTTCCTTACTAAATGTGAAGCATATGAGAATAAAGGAGAAAGAAATGCCATCTCTACAACAAACTATGAGAAGGGGAGCTCTGTAAATACCTCCCCAACCAAAGGGAAGGTCGGGGGTGTTAACCAAAGACCACAATCAGCAAATTCCCATGGGTTAGCATCCTACTTTTCCCTGAAACTTATACCACAATAGTTTAACCTATTAACAATATACAAAAATTAGCTTTGATAAAAATCTGGAGATATTCACTATTCTTCTATTGATAGATATTTTTAGAAACTCAACGTATCTTTATCATAAAATTTGATGTTATAGATCTGTGTGAGAGAGAGGGAGAAACTTTGATAAGTTTTTTAGAGTAAGTTCCTACAAATAGAATTATTGGGCCAAAGATCTCAACATTTTGAAGTTTCCAAATGAAGATTACTGAAGTCCTTTTTAGAAAACTTAGACATGATCATAAACTATCACCATTATCATGATTACCATTTATATAATTTCCTACACATAGGCATTACACAAAGAATTTATATGACTGATTTTCTTACTCCATGCAATAGTTCCATTACATAAATATTATTACTGCAGTTTGACAGACTGAAAAACTGAGGCTTAAATGGTTTAGGTTATTTACAAATGTATAAAGAAAGGAAATTAGACAAATTCATTCGTGTTTTCCACCAAAACATATAGATCCTTACCAACATTGCTTACAGTGTTCATATGTACCTTTCCAACAATGGATCCCATATTTTTTTAAAGGTTAATATAATAGGTAAAAAACAATATCTCATTGTTTAAAAGGTTGACCATTTTATTGGTCATTTACATTTCTTCTTTCATAATTGTCTTTTCCCTTATTAAACACATTCTTTACTGGAACATCACTCAGTTCTCATAATTTATAATGTTATGTGTAGGTTAACAGTATTAACTTCTATTTCGCTTATGTTAAAAATACTTGTCCCTACTGTGAATTGAAAAGAAATCATATTTTTTAAAGAAATAGAGCTGTTCACCTAAATCTAAATTAAATAGTAAAACATAAAAAAATTAACTCCGAATAATTCCTGTGAAAAGAAAATGTAGAAAGAGACTCACTTTATAGATAAAAATAAAATTCAAGTTAGATACTGGGGTTTCGATCCAAATAATAATTTTATAACTGTCCATTGCATATATTTGTCTAAATCTGAATACTTATTTTAAAGCAACTTCACAAAATACGTTCAAATTTCCTTAATCTCCTAACCTTTTTGTATTTGCTTCATGGTTTTATCTATTCGTAACAAAAATGGAAAGGTACAGATGAACGAATTGTTAATATATTGGGACAATGCAACTATTCTGGAAAACCTGGTTGCAAAACAGCCTATTTTTCTCTAAGTGAGTTTTTAAAATGCAGCTGGCTATTCATGGTGTGCAAGTCAAACTTGGCATCCATTTTTGCATATTTTAATTAAGGGGATGAATTTAATTTGCTATCTAATCTTTGGGCTTTACAGTACTACAAATGTATATTTTTTAAAAGAAAGTGCACTCAACCAACCAGTGAATTATAATGCACAAAATGGATACATTTTTTTTAACATTTCAACCATTTGTAATTGAGTGCAACTATAATTTTTTTTAAAAAATTAGTTGTATAGGTGCAACATGAATATCCATGTAACTTATTTAAATACATCTACATTTTGATAAATGTCCCCTCCCTGGTTTCCACAATATATCAAATGCTAACTTTATACGTACATTTTCACATATGCCATGCAATGTCTGCAAATATACAGACAAAATGAAGTGAAAAGTAGAAGGAATGATTTGGCTAAGTTGGGAACTGCTCCTACTTTTAGAGTAAATATTTTAAAGGTTTGAATCATGTAGATTTGCTCTTTTCTTTTAGAGGTATCAAGAGGGAATGAATAGTCATCTAAGCCATATTTATTATGGAACCCTATCTGAAAAGATTTGTAGTATTGTCAAAGCGCTTTCTGGAAATAGCAGTCATTAAAGAGCATTTCTAAGAAAGAACTAAAACGGCATAACCAAATGAATATCATTCTCAGTTTAATGCCACTGTTGGTGTATATTTAGCTAGAGTACTCATAAATTCTCAGAGGATATGAAATAGATCAGATAAAATATAAATGATAGTTCAAATAGGTTAATCACATTTTATATTATCCTCCAAATTTCATAGAAACTATTTTTTTTCGACATGATACCTCTGATTTGCAGACCTATCATTTGAAAGAGGTTCAGGTGCAGTCAAGCAGTTATAAATGTTCTTAGGATATTTTACATCCTAGCCTGGAAAACTGCATCCCACTAGACTAGTCATCCACATGAGTAATAAATTCTTTAAGGGACATTTGTAAGAAAGAGAGCCTGGATGAGTGTGATTCTCTTCTGTAACATTATTCATATTTTGCCAAAGTGAACTTTTGGCTTTCTTTGGATCAATTTTATTATACTTTAGGCAAGTTGTAGTGAATCCCATGCTTCACATCCTTGATTTGTGAAGAGAGATATAGAGTTCACTTCAGGAGAGAAAAGCACATAACTCTTGATAAAGTCAGAAAAATGAAAGAAATAGCTAAAAAAAAAAATCGAGGTCTACCAGGATCCAGTCTTATTTTACTATAGTCTGCACGCGTATCTTTTTAAATTTGTGAGCAATGTAATTAGGAGTATCCTAAAAGAAAATTTCTAAACAACATTTACTGTAAACAATTCTTTCCCAGAGGGGAAGACAAAAAAGGCTACAACAATCCTGCCAGTCCTATGTCAAGCCAGTCTATGAAACAAGCCGAGTCCATGTTGTTTATTCATTAGTAAAATTCATACCTTTTGCAGCAACATTAGTAAACATGAAAGAAAGAGGAATGACACTTAGAGGAATTTCGTGCATGTGGTGCTTGTGCTTATGACAGAGCCTCAACCCACCCACAGTAGGCAGGTAGGGGATGAGTTACTCGCTTGGTGCTATAAGCCTTCATTTGCCTTTTACACCTCCAGCACCTTGAAAATCCATCTTTCTCTCCCATTCGTACCCAAATCCCATCTGTCACAAATCTGTACCTCCTTCAGCTCCGATTTCTCAGGACATGCTTCTTTCTCTCAAATCAAGTAGAGCTATGAGCAATTTGGAGTAGAAAAGAAGGCTCTTTTTTATGGATACGATCATTTGTTGCCACAAAAGCAAATTAATATAACATGGAGACCACATATATTTGTATCCCAACAGATTCTACTTACTAGTCTAACATCACATATATCACTAAGTTTAGACTATGTGAGATATTTAGAGGTTGTGAATTACAATCCTTTTTCTTTAGGTTTAAGGAAACATTTACATGTTATTCACCATTGAAACCATATTTGACTTCTATGTAAAATTTCTGAATCCTCAACCATCTATTTTCTAGAGCCATAGAATTAAAAAAAAAAAAAGGAGCTAGCCACTAGATATAAACAGGTAACGGCCAGATTATATTGCTGGCTATGGCTTTGGTCCAAGGCTCAGTGGCTTCATGAGTTGGGTTAGTGTGCTCCTTTCTCTTGAATTCTGGAGGCTTTATGTCTATGACAGAAGCAATGATATGTGACTTCCAAAGCTAAATCATAAAATTCCACATTTTGTAAACCAAATGTTATGTAAACCAAATATGCTGTGACATAACCCAAACCAGTCCACACGGAGAGATCCCATCAAGGAGGCATAGACCCTATAAGAAGACAGACAGGCCAGCCCTCAGAAGCCCACGTCTGTCCAGCTCCTCACCTGTGACTGCACATATGAGAGACCCCAAGTTCAAGGAGCCATTGTTACCCCATATGGACTCACAAGGATCTCAAGTTAGAATACATTTTATCTCAGGGAGATCTGTGCTTGTAGTTTCTACCTAATGGAGTAAACACCAATAAAATCTACAGAAAGCCTACGACGTTGTTCTGGTAGGAACATCGCCAGGTTGAACTGAAAGGCGCAGGGACCGTGGAAATAATAACAGGTGTTGGAACTCCTGACTTCCATGCACAGGGAGCAGGCTACTCAGCTACAAATATCAATTACATTTTATGGAAAGAGAAGGATGTTTCAGACGGCAGAACCAACACCCCAAGGAGCGAAGCCGCAAGTTATAAGGAATCATTCCCAGGAAGCAGCAATATGACTCAATCAGTAAACTAGCAACATTTTCCCAGCTAGATTTAGAGCTTATCATGGACAAACGGCCGTGCTGCACCTCCTGTCCACCTCACCTCCCTCAGTAACTATTGCTCTTACCCCACCCCGTCTGACCGCTGAATGCTGGGCACGTGGGAGGCAGATAATGGGCCCCTTTATTTCCTACAGCCTCATGTCCAGGACTGCTGTATTTGAGGAGAGGTAACCGAGGAACAGCACTAAGGAGCCTTATCCACAGCTAGACGTGATTTAGATGAAGAGATCTTATTCCTTGATCTTGTTCCTGATGCTGTAATGAGGTGAAATCTCTGGGACTTTTTGAACAGGATGGATATGTATGACATGGGGGAGGAATGTAAATTATCAGTGGCCAAAAGGGAGAATGTAGCCCCAAAATTCTTTGTTACTCCTGTCATTGAGAAATAGTGTATGCCTCTCCCTGAAATCAGGGCTGTATTCACAAACCAACAGTATACAGTAGAAGGGAAGTTGTGCCAGTTTCCAGGACTGTCTCCTGAGACCTTCACCTTATAACCAACTCCCATGCTGTGAAGAGAAACTCACATGGAGAGGGACAGAAGCCCCTGGCTGTCATCTCTAGCTGAGTTTCTAGCCAAATGCCAGCATCAACTGGTAGCCATATAAGGGATCTCCCAGCTCCCAATCAGGCTGACCCAGCTCCCCTTTCACCAGACTGCAAATTTGTAAACCAAAGAACACGGTGTTGCTGCTTTATGCCAATAAGCTTGAGGTGGTGTGATAGAGAACAACTCATTATGCATAATGTCCTTGCTTACAACCCTCCAAAAATTTCCAGATGAATTGGAAAAACAAGCCACAAACTCAGATTACTTACCAGAGCCTAATAAGCCCTTCCTGACTGGAACTCTGGTCACATTTGCAAACTCATTTAGTTCCACTTTTACCACATTTCAGTACTTTGCAGGTCCAAGAGCTTTCTCTATGGTCCTCAGTCAATCCAGTACTCCTCCAGCTCAGGGCCTTTGTTCTTATCTTTCTTTTTTCTGGGATGCACTTTCCCTGATTTATGTGGTTCCTTCTCATCTTTTAGCTTGAATGCTGCCTCAATGGAAAAGACTTATTTAATCATTTTAGTTAAATTTGTTCCCCTTGCAATTCCTCCTTTTCACAGTGCCCAATTTTATTCTTTTATATCACATATTGAAATGAGCTACATTAGTGTATGTGTTTATTATCTGTCTCTACTACTAGATTTTAACCTCCATGAGCTAGAGACATTGTCTTCCTGTTCCCTGCAGCCTCTCCAAAGCTATATGTGACACATCTTAAGTATGAAAACCATATGTGAAATGGATACTGATTGAACAGAAAACATAATATATGCTTCGTTTCTCACTTATTTGTCAGCTTTTCCTGTCACCTGATGACCTCAATATCTTACTCAGACTTAACAGTAAAATAGGGATATTCTATGATTTTCCATTGTGGCTACATGGTTCCATACATTTACAAAGGCCCAAAAATTGTATTAATTAAGCGAACAATGAGTTAGGTTCTGCCATGTATATAATATTTAGATACAACTTAAATCGGGTAGAGTACATACAAAATAATTCTGTTTTTTTTCTAGGTACCTCTAAACCTATAATAATCAGGACCCTGGAATAGGCATAAAATAGAGGTCAGTGGGAAAATAGAGACCAAAAATATATAGGTTGCTTAAACCTGCCTATGACTTTTACATAGTTGGATTCATATAGAACTAAATTTTTCTAAATATAGTTCTGAATCAGTGAACTAATTTGGTCTTCTCTTTATCTGCTACATGGTTTTGAACAAACTGTAGGCATTCATATCCCATTACTGCATCCCTGTCTCCCATCAGTTGAGTCCAGGACTTGGCCTTCTTGCAAGATACCTAAACTTATGATAATTTTTCTATTTCCTTCTTACAAGCTGCTCCACATTCCTTTAAGACCATCTGGTTCCAGAACAACTTAATTAGAACAAAATTTCACCCCAGACCATATGCAAATAGAGACATCATTTTTTATTGTTGTTTTAGCTCACATTCATTGAGCACATACATTGCAAGAACTGTTTGAAACACATTAATTGTATTAACAAAATTAATGATCTTTACCCAAGAGACTGCTGGAATACACATGAGCAAACTGCAGCATGTTGAGGCTAAGTACAGTGTTATATTGTATGAAAGGAGGTTTCTGCTATCTGTCCTGCATAACCCACCACCCTGACCTGCACGCACGTAGGCGGGCTGAAGAATGTTTTTCGTGAGACTTGTGCTGCATAAGTGACCTGGGGAACCTGGTTAGTGGACCTTAGCCCACCTCCAGGTCAGAATTGGCCCTGGTGGTTTGGATACCAAGAGTTGTAAATTTTGCCTTGCATTCCCTCCAGCTCCAGGCTGGGCTGGCCCCCTGGAATGGAATCCAGGAGGGGAGGCAAGCCCACCTAGCTGAGGCTCCTTGAATGTGTAAAGACACGATAATATCGGAATGTGGCTCGCTCCAAACTGCACAGAGGCAAACTCAAATTGAACTTCAAACCCCCATTTATTTGCCCGATAAATACTGTCCTTCTGTGGATCGGTTGGAAGTCTCACTGGAGGGGACGATCTTCGCCCAGCCCTCTCCATCGGGACTCCAGCCCGGCTGTCTCCACGGAGCTGCCCCAGCTAATGATGTTGGAGGTTTAAGTATCCGATCTGATGTGACTGTCTTATTCTCCTTTACTGCTTACTATTGCCCTCATCTAGTGGAGATTTCCCTTTTCTTCTTTTTGTTTCTATTAGACTTTTATAATATCAGTAAAGTGTTTTTTCCCCTTCAAAGCAGAGAATAGAGTTGCCATGAATCTTTCGTTCAGAGCATGTATCTTGAACAAAAAACAAATGTAAAAGCGACTGAATCAATTTCCAAATTTTGTTTTTATAGATGTAAATTATGTATTAATCTAACATTGCTCCACTTAATTTTCTTCAAGATATCTCCACTTGCGTGCATCACAGCCAAAAAAAAAAAAAAAAAAAAAATTAATGTACAAATTTCACTTCATTGCCTATCCTTCAAAATGGATAAATCTGCCCCTTTCTTGTATTTCTTATGAGGTGAACACCCATTGCCATAGCTAGAAATCTGGAAGTTCCTCTTTCCTGACCCTCAAATTCAAATCTTCTACCAAATGCTATTGATTTTATCTTCTTAGTAGTTCCCTAATCAATTCACTCCAAAGCATTCCCAGATCTATCTTAATTCAAGTCCATGTTCTTATTCATAGGAATTACTATAGTACACTCTGAACTAATTTTCTTTATTTCCCCTGGTGTCCGATCTATTCAGAGAATGCTACAACAGTAACTTACCTAATAATCAAATCTGATCATTCCATAAAACTAGATAAAATGTATCAGTGATTCTCCACATTGCATTGAACTGGTAATTCATTTTTATTCACTTTGTCTCTCTATTAGAATGTGAATGGTTTGAAGGTAAGCTAGATCTTTAACCTCCTAGCCCTAGGGTCTGATACTAACAAAAATTTGTTTTAAATGTTTACTAAAACAATTTTTTAGATGAAGAGAGTAATGAATATAACTTATTTTTTGTAAATAGGGTAGAAGTTGAAAGCAGAAGTCTGGCTTAGGTTTTCACTACATTTGAATTCTTTTTTGGCTGTGTCAGAGTAAAATGAAACTTAAAATGAAGGGCTCATATCAATTTGAGGTGATTATCTCGAAATAATAGGTGGTGTAAGGATTGTTTTCTCCAACTAAATGTATTTGTAAGCTAGTTGAGAGCATATCAGATACTGAAGTTACCCCCAAATTGAAAATCTTACTCTTATTTAAATCTTGAAATCAGTAATAATATATATTAAACATTACCATGATAATCATCATTATCAAAATAAGTTGGGGAAGAGAACTCTGTTTATAAAAAATGAGAAAATAATAGAAATATAATCGGTATGAAAATCAGTCAGTAAAGACATTGAGAGTTCTTCAAAACAAACTGGATATTTTGTTAATGCAAGAAAAATCTAACTAGATTTATTTACTTTGAAGAATTGGAAGAAAAACTTTGTTGTCTCAATTGTAAAATAAATACTATATTGCCTACTTGCTTTTCATTAACATAGATCTGAAAAGAGACAATGATTTCTTGCTTCAGTTTGTTTTGTTTGCTTGTTTTTTATTTTCTTGGTTTCTTTCTTTGTTTCTTCCTTTCTTCCTTCTGTTCTTTAATGAAATAATATTTTAGCCAGGTATTTCATTAAGTTAATGGAAACTGTTACATGATAAATAATTATTTGATCATGAAAAGAAAAAATAATTTATTTACTTTGATCATTATCACAAATATGAAAATTACTGAAAACCAACCCAATGAACGTTGAAATGTTTCATACATTTAGCAAACTTTAATTGTATGGTACATAAGCTTACTGTAATATTAGATAATGTGACTAACTCTCTGAATAAGTGTATGTAAAATGATATGCAAAAAAACCTAAAATCTATTAACAGTATTAATTAAGTAGACTGTAATTAAAATAGGTTGTTGGAGAATATATCCCTTTGGCTAATTTAAATATTTTAAAATGTCATCAAGGAGTCTTTTTTAAAATACTTATTCAATGTTTAATCTCAATTAGAATCAGGATATACTGAACATCAGTTTTTCATATTTGAGAGGGCCATTAGTAATGCTTTCCTGTATACTTAAATTTTACACAATTGTTGCCAAGGTAATGACTAACTTTATTATGATATGCTTATAAGCATTATAAAATTGCAGCCTCCATAAATAATATCAACACTTTCTTAAACCTCTGTACCACTAATTGGATGATCTGATTATATGGTGATTTTTAATTTATATACTCCCTTGTGTATGTATATAATTTATATAAGTGATTTATATGTATGTATACACATTTAGCATTAATGTTCTACAGTATTTTAAAAATGATGTCAAATGTATAAAATCCTGATGAGAATAAGATTTCCTGTTGCTGTCCTATGAGACCACAAAGTTCTAAGTAGACTGGTCAGGAAAAAAATATTCCCTAAGTTTTAAAAGGTGAATGAAGTTTGATAAGAGACAAAGAGGAACAAATATGTATAGGCAGAAGTAAAAAAGCAAGAAGACAAAAAGTGCATTTACCGTGTTCAGTACACTAGTGTGATGTGTTCGTACATGTGAGTAGTTGAAAGTAATTACAGATATTAATGCCAGATTATGTAGGGTTCTTAATTCCAGAAAATACTTGGAATTTATCAGTTGGTCAAACTAGATATAACAGTTTTTGACCCCAAAATTCATATGATCAAAATCCTGCTTTGAGGGAATTCATCTGAAAGTAATATATTGGATACATTGAGTGAGAAAAGTTTGAAGGCAAATAAATCATATAAAAGTTTACTGTAATTCTCTGGATGAAAGTTCTTGGGACCCTTGAGACACATTTGTGGCAGTGGTAATGGAAAGGAAGGGACAGATTTGAGGCATTGTGTAAAATAAATTGAGTGAGCTTTGTGAACAATTGAAAATAGAAGTAGAGAAAAAAGTCACCTGTGTCCCTGATGGTCCTCTGGGGTGTGTTCAGGTGGGGATGGCAGGACACTTCCACTCCTTATAATATCCACCAACTTTCTCAAGTCATCTAAAGTACTAATAGTAATAATATTCCTAATAATAATATAACAGTAATTTACATTTTCATAGTTTTATATAAACTATGAAAGAAAATAACATTAAATTTGTATTAACTTTTATTTTTTTAATAATAATATATAAAGTGGCTGCTATGGAAAACTAAAAAAATTGTACCTATGTTCCTCTTTCCTCCAATGTCAGCCAGACATTCTCTGTAATGTCCTCAGACAGGGACTGAGGCTGATTATCTGAGATTAGTGNTACATAAATTCTAGAATATCACAGACAGGGACTGAGGCTGATTATCTGAGATTAGTGCTAATAATAAAAAGACAATCATAGTTGCAAGGAATTAATGTCAAGCGAAATGTGGAATTCTTTTAAAGATGTATGGAGTTTGAGATGATGAGATATAGAAATATCCAGCAGGCAGCTGGAAATGCAGGAATAAGCTCAATGAGAAATTACAGAGCAAAACAATTGATGAAAGGGTTAAATGTATGAACCAAATTCAGGGCCCAAAAATATGTTAAGAGGTGATGCAAGGAATCAAGTACAGTGAGGCAGAGCATAAAAATCAGTCAGAGAAGCATGA
This sequence comes from Ailuropoda melanoleuca, assembly GCF_002007445.2. NCBI lineage: Eukaryota > Metazoa > Chordata > Mammalia > Carnivora > Ursidae > Ailuropoda > Ailuropoda melanoleuca. Next base: position 119,558,450 of record NC_048224.1, read on the forward strand.
AGAAAAGAATGTGGTTCAAAGTGCCATAAGGTCCCAAGAAGAGAATTTAAAAATGGGAGATACAGATCAACGTCAAATGCTGCGAAGTCAAGGGAAATGGTGAGGGCACTTGCCATGCCTATGCTCAACAGATATTAATAAATATGTTGAATAAATGGGATCTCATAGTGACTTTTGAGGATAACTTTCAATAAAAGAGGACAGACAGAAATCCGATTTCAGGTTTTAGACAAGCTTATATAGTAAAATATGAGTCCCCAAGGTCAAGGTCAAGGACATGATGTGCCTTGCGTTCTGACTGTATTATCTACTTGAATGTCTGGAAGTTATGGTGGTTAATGAATAATCGTAGATCATGGTGATGAGTGGAGAAAATTTANTGTTTTAGACAAGCTTATATAGTAAAATATGAGTCCCCAACGTCAAGGTCAAGGACATGATGTGCCTTGTGTTCTGACTGTATTGTAACTACTTGAATGTCTGGAAGTTATGGTGGTTAATGAATAATCGTAGATCATGGTGATGAGTGGAGAAAATTTATATATTTTTTTAATTTTAGAGTCAACTATCACTTACTAAATGACTCCTCTGTGCCACTATTGTGGTAGGTGTTTTAAATACGTTCATTTATTTAACTGTCATGAGTTCCTAAATCCATTCTAAAGATAAGGAAAAATGTGTTTATGCACTAAAGGTAATGGTTCAAGGTTAAAGAGATCATGAATATTGAAATCAGATTTTAACTTCCCAAGTTTTAAAAGCTAGATCCTTTACAATGTGCATGTCACATTTTTTCAAGTGCACAGTAAGATCCAAATGAAGAGATGAGAGGAGTCTGGGGATGGTTTTTGAATGGTAGTGGTGATAAATCAAGGGCTAAGAAAAAGTGTAGCTGCCCAAAGAAGAAAGAAGAGCATTTTCGTTAGTAAGGACATATAGAGAGACATATATGGAATGGTAGAAAGAGGGAAGACAGCAATCTGTGCACAACTGTCATAATGTATAGCCCAGAAATGCTCTCGTAAGTATGGAGTTCCATGGAGAAATTTGTTTTTTAACCACACATTTAATCCAACCATATATAAGAAAGTTCAGGAAGAACATGATAAATGTAGACTCAGGGAAAGTTAGGAGGAAGCGGGGGTAGACAGAACAGCTAAAGCAACATGTGAGAAATTTTTGAAGGAAGAAAGCATACCATGCTTCATATGTCCTTTGTTATGTGATTTTCATGAAGGATGAATTTAAGTTAAACATGTAACTGAAATGCAGACAATGAACAAATATATCTTTTAATCTAAGCACACATTTATCTATGTCTTGTAGATACATAAATAAAAAAGAACTTGGCACACTTCCTCAAACCCTGCTGGCTTGCCCTAAATGGTGACCTATCTGCATGCAACAAGATGTTAGATGAAAATATGTATTTATATTATTCAGCATAAACAGTAATAGTGACCTAATTTCAGTATAATTTAATATTTAGTACAAATGTGAAGATGTTAAAACCGTGTATCTGTTTTAAATATATTGATAAATAAAACATGTAATCTGTTTTGCTACCCCAGGAATCATTTCAAATACTTGTAAATGTTTTATAAGACTAAACATAAACTAAACATAATAATGAAATATGTTTTCATATCATAATTAGAAAAAGTTTACATTGATAAATTCAATATAAATCCTAGAATTATTATTATTACTATGCAATTACTTTGCCTGAATGAAATGTCATACTGGATCCTTCTTTTGTCAGTTTAAAACTGGATAGCATTTTTCATTTATTCAATGAAGACCATATTGTAAAATGGAAGAGTAGCAAATTAATAGCCATTCAGACTTCTGTCTCTGCAGTGGAGGTGGGCAGAGAAAGGATCAAGTTAAGAAACGACAACTCATTTTTTTCAAATTCTCTTGGATTCAGAGCTTAAATATTGTGAATGCCTATTATACGGAGATTTCTTTTCTTTATGGTTGCTGTCAATTCCAGTTCTTTCACAAAATATTATATAAAAGTTCTGCAAAATACTCTAATGTGCTTGCATAAATTGTAAATTGATTTCCATTTCAATGCCTTCTAAAGAATTAGGGGATATATATGCATACCCTAATAATAATATACAGGTACATCTATTATGTATAATAGATGCAAATGCGTAGAATCTATTACATGTAATTATATATAACTCTATAGAATTAAAGAACAACATACTTATTAAAATATTATATTTAACTATTAAGTTATGTATTTTGGTTAGCAGGTATAAAGGCTTAAAAGCGAGAGAGCCCATTGCCAGATCAGACAATGCAAGACATGCTATGAGACTGGAGTACCATGGCCTGGAGTTTGGCAGATGGCTGGTGGCAAGAGAAAAGATGCGCCAGAAGACAAGCAGGAGAACAAAGTGCTTTCACAGATATGGAATAAAAACCTCTCCCTCTCACAGTGATCCAGGTATCTCCCCAAAGCCATGCAGATCACAGGTGGTTGAAACTACAAGCTGGTATGTCCTGAAGCCCAGACCAAGGATGCATCTCGTATACTCTGAGAATCATGACTCCCAATTAAATGTTCCAAGTAACTGTTAAAAATAAAGTATTATGTATCATATTAAAATTCTAAGAATTGTTGGTGTGACTGGATGGCTCAGCCGGTTAAGCGATCTCCTCAGGTCATGATCTCGCGGATTGTGAGAACCAGCCCCACTTTGGGCACCGTGCTCAGTGGGGAGTCTGCTTGAGAGTCTCTCCCTCTGGCCTCCCCCCACTCGTGCGTGCCCTCTCTCTCTCAAATAAATAAATCTTTAAAAAAATAAAGAAAATTAAAAAACAAAATAAAATTCTAAGAATTGCTCCATGAAATACTCATTTGAGCTTTATCTTGTAAAAGGCATATGTTAATAGTTGTTCAAAGTACATGGCCTGAGTATAAGCAAGAGAATGATTTTCAGTTTTTTAAGAATTCTTCAGTTAAACCATACTGTTTAAACACTGTAGTATCATTACCCATGTATCTATGGACTTTGTGTAGGTTTTTAAAATAATAAATACCTTAGATATTGATAAGCCGTCTCCAGTATTCTGCCAAGATTTCTCAGGTTCTGAGCCTTGAAGTGCTGGTTGAATACATCAATACCTTGGGGCATTCAGTTAAAACACTTCAGTAATTAACTAGAGCAAACTGTCGATGAAGTCAGCTCTGATTAACTAAAGGGATCTAAGAAAGGTAAAGCCTGGATTTAGATAAAAATGTTATATGAAGGCGGAAAATTTGATGAAAATTACCCATTTACCCTGTCTTTATAAACTTTTGCCCGCCATCTGACAGCTCTACTCTACCTTATACTCACACCCTGTGCCATTCAGTTACCTGAACATCTCTCATGTCAACAGGGAGAACTCAGGGTATAAGATTATCTCATTTTTCAGTCTTTTTTTTTTTTTAACTTTCTGGGTCCCCAGGGGTCGAATGTATAACATCGTACTAATCTGAAATCATACCAATAATATTATTGTGATACAAACAATGACAAGGAGCTTTAAGTGACTATTTATACTTTTAATGGGGTTTTTTTTGGAAACAACACTGTGACATAAATTATTGAAATGTTTAGTCTTGCAATCTAAGTTGTTGGGGAAAATACCTGGCAGCCTGAACTTTTTGACCTTTCAAATTCAGTGTTCACCTTTCCAGCACTGGTCCCTGCCTTTTTTATTTTGTATTCCATAAAGTGTAGTCTTCACTTGGTGAGAAAGCACAGGTGTTGTCACAACTAGAGGCCTTGGGGTGTTTTCAGTTTGCCAGCCTCCAGCGCAGATAAAGGAACACAAACAGGGTTCCTTGGGGCAGTTTCATACAGTGGAGATGTCTGAGGAAGGCCAACTTCCTGAACGATTATCCAGCTAAGAAAGTTACTCCCTTCAATAGGAAACCTAAAAGGAGAAATTCTATCAGCCTTAAGTGACAATTCTTAATCATTAGATGACAAACTGCTTAGCACAAGTGATTTCCTGTTGCAAACACATTTAATAGGGGAGAATGACAGAAGTAACCTGCACCAGGAGCTATAGCGAGCAGCCACCCCCTCAGCCCACCTCAAAACCTAACAATTCTGTCTCTCTGGCCTCTAAGGAAAACCAGCTGGAGGATGCCTGTCCTCTGGCTTCTGCCGGTGTAGATGTTCTGAGAGCTGCACCTCTAAATGACGGAGGTTAAATTCCGGCCAGGCCCCTATAGTCCACATGAGTTCACTGCATCTTTTAATGCCCAATTAAATGTTGTTTGGCTAAATATTTGTATCTCTGTGCTTTTGCTATGAAAAAAAAAAGTCATACTATTCTGATACCTGCTATGGGTTCAGGAAATCAACAGCTTGCCTCATTTTACACAGTCAGTATATAGTAAGGAAGACAAAAATCTGATTCCAATTGCTACTTGATTGTGAATACTTCTTACGGCTCTTTACTAGGTGCGGGGAGCCTTCTGTGTCCTGAAACTTTCATTCCTGTCCTGTCTATTCGGGACACCTGGATTCTATTAGAAACTATGCTATCTACAAGCTTTATGACTTTTTTTAAAATATTTATTTGTTTGATGGAGAGAGAGACAGCTAGTGAGAGAGGGAACACAAGCAGGGGGAGTGGGAGAGGAAGAAGCAGGCTCCCAGAGGAGGAGCCTGATGTGGGGCTTGATCCCAGAATGCTGGGATCACGCCCTGAGCCAAAGGCAGACGCTTGACGACTGAGCCACCCAGGCGCCCCAAGCTTTATGACTTTTAAAATATCTTTGGATCTCGTACCATCATCAATAAAAAAATGTTGATTAAATTATACATCTCATTTGCATCTGAAAAATATTTTAATCTACAGACTACTTTTCCTTCCGTTTTTTCATGGTATTGGTGAATTTTCAAAATACCCACAGTAGCCTCTCAAATGTAACTACTGATCTACCAAAAATGTAGGGAGAGAGAGACCATTTTTTTTAAATTATGTTTTTTTATTTGAGAGAGAGAGCGAGAGAGTGTGCATATGCACTGAGGGGGCAGTGGGGGGGAGCAGAGGGAGGGGGAGAGAGAGAATCTTAAGCAGACTCCATGCCTAGCACCAAGTCCAACTTGTGGCTCCAACTCGTGACTCTGAGATCATGACCTGAGCTGAAATCAGGAGTTAGATGCTTAATCGACAAGGCCACCCTGGTGCTCTGGAAAGAGGGAGCATTTTAAATGGCACCACAGAATGCAATCTGTACAATCCAGATCAGGAGAATGATCCAGATTCTTCATCAGATATTTTGCAAGAATAAAACCAGGTGAGGGAGAGAGATTGGGGTGGGGAGCAGGTGAGGGAGGAGGCAGCATGTATGAACATGCTGTGATGGGAACATATAGATTAAAAGAGGCTTAAAAAGCATATTAACACAGTCTCTATGAACACTATTTAGACCTTAATTTGAAAAAGAACAATAAAATTTGTGAAAAAAAAATCAAGAAAATTTGAACTTGGGTTTCTTGATAGCACTAAGGAATTACCATTAATTTTAAACCGTGAAATGATTTGATTGTTCTACTTAAAAGATGAATCTTTATCTTACATGTGCACTTTGAAATATTCTGTCTGAAATGAAATGTTGTGTGGTATTTACCACAATATATATCTGGGGATTGAATGGGTAGGGGTAAAGATGAAAAATTTATTATGAAAGTTAGGAAAATTATGAAAGGCCATGAGTTATGGATATATGTTCAAATTTTCAATAATAAATGTTAAAATGTGTCTACCTCATTAAAAGTAAATATCGCTGATGAAGATAGTAAGTGGAATTTTTACCCTAAAGATAATTTCAATCTAGTTTAATACATGATTTATATATGCTAAATCTGATTTATATATGCTAAAATTGACAGCTTAAAAGACAAGGTCCTTTGGCACAAATAAAGCATTGATGTAAGTAGTCAGCATTTTGAGTGCTTCAGATTTCATTGACCATATACTGAACATGACTTTTTACATATCTTGTTTATTTTTCTCTTTATTAGCCTGTTTAATCTCAATTTACACTTCCTCTGAAAAGCCCAAGGAATCCTTTACTGCCTTTAGGATATAACCAGAGAAACTTTACTACACAGCTTCAAGATATAAATTGTAATCATAGATTTGAACTTAACCAGAACAAGAAAGGCTACATTCTTTCACTCACATTCATTCAATAAAAATTCATGGATCCCTAGGGGGCCTGCATATTTGCTAATACAGAAATGCAAACTGGGTTTCATTTTTATTACTTAAATTCTGGTATAGTTTCCAGAAATATTTTTCAGGGGCAAGTGAAATCTTTCTACTTACAAATAATATTATGGCTTCACTTTTGTACAAAACCCTATCTAAATTTTTTTCTAACTTAACTTATTGACAGCTTTATTTATACATTATATCTTGTTATATATCTTAGATGTAACAAATTTTTTTTAAATGTAAGTCAACATATAATATCCATAAACAAAAAAATCCCATTAATACCAATTACCTCTTCTGGAGATTACACATTTTTTTTTGTGACAATATTTTTAAATTTTGGAGAAAAGTTGCTTTATTCAAATTTTTTAAATTATATATTAGATACCAAACCTCCAAAATTACAAGTTCTAACCAATCTATACTTTTTAAACATTTTGTCATGTCATCTAATAATTTTATACTAATATTGTTGCTTGTATTAATGATAAGACGATGATAATCATGTTGGAAAATGTATGATGGACCCATGTATATTAATTCCTTAAAGACAAGCCAGGCTAATGTTACAACAGTTCCATGGGTTGCACCTGCTTGTCCTAAGGAATAATTATGGTGGAAGATGTTTATAATTTATATGAAACTTACCATGAAAGCAAAATTATTCACATTTCTTCTAGTAATTTACATGTGTTTTTTATGCAGATGGAAACCTCAAGAGTTTTCAAAGAGATATTACTGCTTGCTCAGGAATACAATATTTATGATTTTTATGTTATTGACACACACTATGAGCTAAGAATTCTAAATAAAAACAGAGAAATTGGGAAGACAAATGTTTATAAATGTGTGCAATTTTACATAGATTTTCGATCCAAGGAACTCTTAAATTAGGGCTAAGTTAAATTGTGGGAAATGTATTAAGTAATATCAAACATTTAGGATGGCTTTAAAATTATTGTTTATTATTTAAAAGAAGTCCCAAATATTCCTGTCAATATATTCTAATATCTGATTTTTTGGCCCAAAAGTTATTCTAAAATAAGCCTTACATGATGGAATCCACTTAGAGTAACTTCTAAAGATTTATCCATTTAAAACTGTTTGTATAATATCCAGGTTTATTACCATGGTTATTGTGGACATAATTGTCCAACATTCATGCACAACTTAATTTGCAGAAACATTGATTCTCAATATGGCTTCTTCTTTGCCATGCCTTGTTCCTAAGCCGTTAATTGGTGTGTGCTCACTTGATGTTATATAATTAGCAAAGAGGAGGCACAATATTAGGTTTGAACAAAGGAGAGAGCTTTGGGGCTAGAATATGGAGGAAGTAGGTTTGAAGCCTGACCATTATTGGACAAGTCACTCAACCTCCCTAAGTTTTCATTTTTCTTTTTTATGACATAATAATAAAAATACTTAACATTCATAGCTTGTCCACTTATTTATTGGATTTTCATCGAGGTAACATTTATTGATCCTTTATTGTAAACTGCTTATATGTGATACTTGATTTTGGAGACAGAATTGTCATTAAATTTTAAAGTTCAAAGAATTTATATTAGAATAAGCCAGTAAGACAAACAGATCATATGTCCTGGTGTGATAAGTATGATCCCAAAGTATGCACAGTTTCTCTAAAACAAAGGAAAGGCAATAGTAAATGTTGTGGAATGGTCAGAGAAAGTCTCCCGAAGGGAGCTGATATTTTTAAGCTTTGAAGGACATCTGAAAGGAGGAGTTGCTAGGTAAAGATGTAGAGAGAAAGCACAGACAAAGCAGAAAGCACAAACAAAGCAGAAAGCATGTGAAACGACACGAAAGCCTTCCTTCAGAGCCCAAGTATTGATTCATAGCCTAGATTCCACTTAGACAGTTACAATTTTTATCAATTCTAAGATACATATTTTTTCACATTTTTACATCATGGAAATGAGGGTGCATTTTGCAGTCAATAATGTCTCATAATAATTATCAGTCAGGTGACTGTTGTTAGAAAGTTGTATTAAAAACTTCCACTGATGTCTTCTATTAAGGTGAAGCAAGAGCCAAGGCCAATGCATCTTAGATTTGGTGAGACACAGATAGACAGTCCTATTTTCCTTTTGTTCCTTCTTATTTGCACTGGTTTACTTTTCAGCTACCATCTACAAATAGCTTCTAAAACTTCCTGATGGACTTGAGTATGATTTTCAGCTTAAATTACTTATGGAGAAGAATTTGGTGTACCCTCAACAAAGTATAAATCACAAATTGAATCTACAAAATAAATCACAATTTAATTTAAAGTTTAAGCAAAAATTCTGTCCCTTCCAGAATGCTGATTTATAAGTGTATGTATAGTCAGCAATTGACACATTTCCTGCTGCTCACTATGCATCAAATCCTAGGTGGTTCTAATCCTGTCAAAAGCAAGGGCTCTGCTTTCCTGAAATACCAACCCCAGAATTTATTCTCATTAAATTTATAGCAGCATAAAGCAGAACAGAATATCCTGGTTCTTCCATCGGTTCATAAATTATTGGAAGATCTTTTTAGTGATTAGGGGTCTAATCCACATCTGCTTTTAACTCAGTCTTCTCAAAATTATTGTCTTCTGTCACATTAGTTGAACTATAAGTACATACTCACTACACTTTAATATTTCTTTTTTGTATGTTCCACCTGAAAGTGAAATTTTATCCTTCTCGATTATCTGTTTCTGAAAATTGACAAAGAACCTTACACATGTTAAGGGTTTAATAAATGACTGTTAAATGTTTAAATATAATAGAAAATTTAATTTTTGAAGACATAAACACACATAAGCAATGTTACTTGATAAAGAACATATTCAAAGTTGAGAGATTCATAAATTCAGATTAAGAATATATTTTCTCATTCATTGCACAAATTAAAACCCATAAATGAATATTAACAATATACATCTAATCAAATCACCTAATATGAAACATTTCTAAAGATATCTGAGTCTGACATATAGATAGTAAATAAATAAACAGATATTAAATTTAAAATTCCCACAATTTTATTTTATTTACTTATCTATCTATCTATGTATTTATTTAGAGAGCAAAAAGCAGGGAGGGGCATAGAGACAGGGAGAATCTCAAGCATGCTCCCTGCCCAGGTAGAGCCCCACATGGGGCTCGATCTCCGGACCCTGAGATTATGACCTGAGGTGAAATCTAGAGTCTGTCGTTTAACTGACTTAGCCACCAGGTGCCCCTAAAACTTTCACAATCTAAATTAATTACAAAATAGGAATGGAATAAGACAAAATATAAAAAATAGCACATGGACCGTTGATTATGCAGATTTGACATTGCTCTCATGAACAATTACCAATAAAACTTGCTTGTATTATTAACATAACATATAATTTTCAAGATAAGGAAGAAAAAAAGATAAAGAAAGACCCTGATCAATTAAGATTTATATTGAGGAAATGAAATAATTATGTGTGTAATAATGAAATACATATCTTTGAGGGGTGGGGGTCTACAAGTGGCATTGCATGCCAAGAGAAGTTCCTGTATAATTTTTGCTCAAAAGCAAATGTAAGAAATGAGGACAGATTAAGGGTGAACTATCGAGGTTTGAGGATAAGCTTAAGAGTTTCGTATTAAAATCAAATGAGGCAAAAAGTAGAATCCCCAAGACATCCTGTTCTATATAGGGTAGCATGCATCCAACACTTCAGGAATATTAGGCTAGAAAGATTGAATATTTATCATTGGGAAAGCAACTAATTTTTGAGCATTTCTTGAATTTGACTAGTGAATTTACCCACATTTCCTTCTTTAATAATCATTTCCCTCTTCAATTTCATTATCTTTTGCTAATATGAGTGCAAGAGATAGTTTTAAAATAATAATATATTCACCTACTCACTATGCTTCTTCTTAAAGTACAAATTTCTTTATAAAGTCTCCAGGTGTCGGCAGACACCCAGCTCTTATTTTGTATCTCACAATCAGAAGGGTTTTAAAACAAAGAAACAAACAAAGAAACACAAACAAACTAAAACCCATTTCAGAGTTTTAGTTTGTAAGAACATTCATCAGACTCTCCTAACACTTCACAGGGCAAATTCAGGAACTTCAGAGCACAGAGCACTTGAGAATCACCTTTACAGACACGAAAGGGCTTCTAGAAGTAACTGCTCTAAAACAGTGGCCTGAAGGATTCTGCAGGCTTTCAAAGCTAGCACAGATCGGCTTTAGTGGTCAGCTACAACCGGCCTGGTCAACCATTCAGGATTTACGTAGCTCTCTATTTCTGAAGGGTTTCTTCTGGCCGAAGCCCCCTGCACGATCAGAGGAGTCCTTGGGCCCCAAGAGTTGCAGCTACTGTGGCCCCAGTCTCCTCCTCTCAAGTGCGCTCGCTCAATCAAGCTCTGAGCCCTGGGTTGTTCTGCATTCTGCAAGAATACAGCTGGGGGTATAGGGAATAGAATTTTAAACAGCAAAATAAAAGCAAACACACAAATCCTTCCACTCAGGTTTGAAGAAAGAGCAAGAGATAGATAAAACAGGCTTCGGGACTGTGTCTAAACATGCCTTCCGAATATTGCCCTAACATATGACCTTGGTATATTAGAGCAACATAAATATTTATAACATCTAAACTTCCAAAATTCAGTACAAGCTGAGTCATTAGATTTTCTCTCAGCAAAAGGCATCCGTTAACTAATATTTGGATATATTAATAATTGCTATTTGAAACGATGGGCAGATGTAGCAGGCAGATCACAATCTTCATGTGAAAGTCAACAAGTAACCTAGCTACTGGGAGATATTAATATTAGCACAATAAAGTTGCTACCTATTAAATTTAAATTATTACTAAATTAATTATTATTAAATATTAAATTAAATTCCCATCAAAGAAATTACCAATTATTGAGAACACGTGAACCGTGTATTTGCATACATGTGGCAAGTGTCTTTTAAAATTGGCAGCAATTTTTTTAATTTACTGTTTTCAGGATGACATTCATGGTGAGTGCATTTTATGTTGTTCTGATATTTGAAAATTGAATACACCACGTATAGTATATACATTTATCATTTTCACTCTCTGCTAGAATGCATGTGTGTGTGTGTGTAAACTAAGCCATGCATCTCCGCAGCTATGAGAGCAGTTATTACACAGTTTGCTGTCATATCAAAAATAGTATCTATCAGTGAAATGCACCAAAATCAATCTTTGTGGAATCAAACAAAATACCTATGGTCAAAATATTATCTTCAAGAAGGAACAAGTTATTTCCTTATATGTGACTTTCAAGATCATAATCTTGGGTTACAAAATTGCACCTTAACAAAAGTACGTCTTTAATAGGGGCATTTAGAAAAAAAAAAAACACATATTAAATAACAGAATTCAAAGTTAGTAAGGTTTGCTTCAAATAAAATTCAGGGATGATAGAAATCATTCAAAATATACAAGAAAAAGTATGTATATTAATATATATATTTAAAGTACCAATTAAACCATCATATTCCTGATATATATTTGCATAATACCATCAAAAATTAATAGATAATACAGCAGAGCACTAATCTGAATTAATGGTATGCATATATAATGTTCTATATGCACGATAAACTAATTTACACTAGAGTTTAATATTACAGTAACTTAAATTGACAGTCCCGTATTTGTTTATAAAAGCAACTTTTACTTTCTTGTCTGTATAACTACAGACTTATTTTAAATATATCCAAATTATTTATTCGTCATGAAGACAGTTAAAAAAATTGCTTTATAGTTTCTTTAGGGTAGTAAATACGTTTCATATTCAAACCTGACTTAATTTTCCTTACAATTTTACTAGAATTTTTCATCATTTATGTTGTAAATTCTAGATGAGGGAAAAAAAAAAACCAACCTGTAGTTTCTCCTCTGTTCTATCCTCCAGATCTTTTGGAACAATGTACACGCATGAGTTTTACAAAATTCAACACTAGGAAGTTCTGTCTGGCAATGATTCCCATTTTCTTATTTCCAGGAGCCAAAAAGAGCTGGTGAAATCTGCAAGCCAGCTACCACTTAATCTATGGCAAGCTCCAGGTGCTGTAAATCCATAACTAATCAGGATCAGCTGAGAATGAACGCAACATGTCTTGATCAACCTCTATTCTGGGGGGGGGGAAACTCTACTACTGTCCCGTATGGCCTTCTCCAACTCTTTGCTTTATAGAGTAGACCCTTTATAGAGTAGACTCGGAGGCTTTAACAACTAATAATATGACACAAACCAGCTAATACTTACTCAGTGCTTACAGTATGCTAAACATTGTGTATGAACTAACTCATTTAATCCTCACGACAAGTGTAGGTATTAGCTGATATGAATAAATTAACCAGTATTTTAGGCAGTCACTAAAAGGCAAACGTGGAACCAGAATCCTAGGCAATGTCTATTCAGTTCCCTGTTTCTAGTCCCTGCATTATCTGTGAAAAAGACCATCACACAGTAAAAGGCATCGATGCAATCCCAAAGGACCCATACCTCTGCGCTCTAAAATATTAAGTGAATGTTATTTTTTAAAAGAATTCAACCCATTTTTTTCCTAAACAATGATTTGAAAGGAATAAAAGAAAATACACTTCAGATTTTTGTTCGGGTTCCTTATACAAAGTACCTCTCTGAATGACATTTGGGGAAATATTCTGCATTTTAATTATGTCTTCCATTAGAATGCTATCAAGTTCACAAAAACCTCCAAAATATAACGTCCTGGTAGTACGTTAGTCGGTATTAGAAATATACAGTATGAGTCCCCTGATAGGAATAAGTACCCAGAGCACACTCCGACAGACATACATTAACGGGCTTGTAACCAGAGTTGTGGGACACCTTCATCACAGGCCAGCTTTATTGATCCCCATAAAGTTAACGCATCTTTTGGCTTCGTTTTTCTGCCAGTGAACATACTTGGTAAGGATACAACATAATAGCTTACCTATTGGTCCCATTGTACACTGAAGTTCTTCAAGCTTTTTTGATGAAAATCCATTCAGTAGATGTGGATGAAGGTCTTATGCAAATGACTTGAAATGCTGCCCTAGTAGTGTGGAATCTGTGGTTGTTGGTGTTTTGTGCTTATTTTGGACTTTCCAGAAGAAGTTAATCATCAAATTAACTCACGTTTCTGTTCCTTCTGATGGACAGACACTAAGGAGTCAGAAAATTGGGAGACCCGTCTAACTCTCCAATAACCAGAGGTGCACTTTGGTTAAAACATTTACACTGTCTGGGTCCTTTAAATAAGGAGGTAGTACCCCGAGTTTTCCTGCCACTTTTTAAATTTAATGTGATTCACTTTTCATTTTTCTTCATTATTTCTCATTCCCACAACTCTAAAAACATACTCAAAAACTGACATAAAAAAGCTTCTAATTGTTTTTGCTTTTATTTTTATTTGTTTTAAAAATTGTATTTATTTATTTGAGAGAGGGAGTACGAGCAGGGGGAGGAGTAGAGGGAGAGAGAGAAGCGGACTCCTCGCCGAGCAGGGAGCCCTGACTTCGGGTTTGACCCCAGGACTCCGAGATCATGACTTGAGCTGAAGGCAGACACTTAACTGACTGAACCACCCAGGCGCCCCTATTTCTGCTTTTAGATGTGATTTTAAAAATGTTCCTTGAAGTAAATCTTCAATAATTCACTAGATTTCAGGAACCAGATCTTTATATTTTTAGGGACTATTGATCTTCTAAGTGACTCAACAGTTATAAAACTGATACGCTTTCAAATGGGTTTCTCCATTCAATTGTAAAATTGAATAGTTAGCCAAAGATGAGCTAGTCCACTTGCCTCCATTTGGACCTCACCTAACCCTTACAGAAACAGATTTATAACTTTTTTAGAATTTTTCAGGTATTTTCAAAAAGTTTTGTATTAAGCTTTAAAAAAAAAAAAGTAATTCAATTCTGAATGATTTGTTATCCACCATATGGGCATAGAGCATATATGGCTAACATTTTCAGCATAGTAACCATTTGTCCTGAAACACCTGATAATAAATTGGGATAGATCATTCCAAATTGAAAACCTTACTTGCAGATGTAGCTTGCTTTTCTACTAGCCTGCTCAACTGTATCACACATTTCTGGAAAAAAATTCGGTTTATGCATTTTGTTAAGCATAAATGGAAACACAATACACCTGTTCATGCATGCATTTCTTTAGCGATGCACGCTCTCACACACTCATTCACAGTCAGTGCTGCCTTGCAGACTTTGTGCTGCAGTTTCTGTGATCCTGGATCTTACGCACCCGCTGCTAGCAGGTGTCTGCAGGTGTTTGCCTACAAGAAGTTCATTGACAGTTTATTGTAGCGAGAGTACTTTCTCTGGTAGTGAAAAATAGCTGCAAAAGCTCTGCAGGCTAAGGAATGTAGGACAGTGATGCTTCGTGTACTGTGAATGCACAATTATTCATTATCAGTCAGGCAAAGATTAATCATTCTTCTGTGATATTTTTCCCATGGAAGAACTAGTTATCAAATTCTAGTTTCCACAGATATTGTCAGTGTATTGGAAGGACTGCAGCTGTACTATGAGTCTCATGGACATTTAACTTCTGACAGCTGTGAATGCTTCTTTGTGAATGCAGACATTGCTCTTTGACTCAGAGTTTCTGGAAGAACTCCAAGATGCATTTTCAAGTGTTGCTGCAGACTCTCCGGGTGCATATTAGGAGAAGGTGGTCAGAAACGTCATGAATCGCTAACGTGGACAGATACTTGTATTTTTTTCTACATATGTTTATTTCAGCACAGTTATAAATAGATGAATAGTCAATGGTGAATCTAATATTTATAAACGTTCAATATTTGAAGATTCGTAATTATGTCAAATCTTTCCATGTTCAATTTTACTGACATTGAGGAAATACTGACATACCCAAAAACTCAAACATCTTCTTTGAGTTTTATGGAGATACTCATGTGGCATTCATAAAAATAGACATGGATGACCAATAAGATTAAGGTCAGACATTGAAAAATAATAAAATAAAATGTAGCAAATGTTAATCACTTGTGATTAATATTTTCATGAACTTAAGTGGTTTACCAATTATTCGGAAATTTAATTTAGTAGTGATATTATCTCATTGTATGTATTCTTTGGAAAAATTTAGAAAATTGTGTTATGCCATCTTCAATTTTAAATTATCTATATAACAAATTCATATGGCAAATGGGTTTGTATCCTGACACTTTAGCATGGAAGGGTTGAAATGATTCCTCCTCAAGGGAACCATTTTAGTTTATTTTACTATTGATTTTTTTAAAGATTTATTTATTTATTTTAGAGAGGGAGAGAGAGAGAGAGAGATAGTGGGGGGAAGGGGCAGAGGGAAAGAATCTCAAGCAGATACCCCACTGAGTACAGAGCCTGACAAGGGCTTGATCTCAGGACCCCGAGATCTTGACCTGAGCCTAAATCAAGAATGGGATGCTTAACCGACTGAGCTACCCAGGTACGCCTACTATTGATTTTTTTAGGAGGTATATAATGCTGGTTTTGACACCTGATTTACTAATATAAAATAATAATTATTCAAAAACTCAGAAAAACTCACTACTTGGGACATTTTCTATTTTAGAAAAAAGTATACTGTATGTATTCAAAAATATTGTTTTATGACCCTTCTGTATTCAAGTTACTGTGACAGTAATTCCTGGTAGTTAATAATGTCTTTGATATTTTTAAGGTACATCAATATAGAGACAGTTTATTTATAAATCTATTTAGTGGTCAGTTTAATATATATTTTATCATTATAATTTTTACAAAAGTAAAAATTATATATTATATTGACGATTTGAAATGTATTTCTACTGTTGACTTTCTCAGAAAACATTTGACATTACAGAAATGATGAAGCACTTAGGAAGTATCTCTATTAAAGCTAATTACTAGGTATTGATACACATTATTTTCACTTTTCCTTCAAATTAAGGTAAAGTCCAAAAATTTGTATCTAAATTAGCAAAGTTAAGTTTTTTAAAAAAAGGGATACTGAGAGTCCCTATAATTCATATCATAGTATGTTTCTGCTGTGTACTGTCTGTATGAAGTAATGGAATACCACCAACTACCATGAAACAACATGAAGTTGTTGTAATAACTATATGAAAGAATGGGACCATCTCATAAAATAGTTAGCAAATAGCGAATGACTGTATGTATGCTGCAGGCATGTATACATTTTAGTTGATTGATTCTGAATTATAAATGATGTATGGATTGCTAGTTGATCCTCGTGTTAACCGTGGCTAGTAAATAAAATTACAAATTGAAAAACCTTGTCAAATAGATTCCTATTCTTTGGGACAAGTCAATTTAAGCTTCCCTTTCTCTAATTAATGGATTACTTATAAATACTACTGTAAGAATACTATAATGAAAAACTTTTAAATATAAAAATACCTACAAATAAATTTCAACATTTACATATGAGCAAGAGACAGTAGTGTCATTGATCAAAGTCTGTCTTCATAGCAGTCACTACCCATATAATATTGCAATTAAGGCACGGATTGACTGTACAATGAATCGTGCCTCTTACACTGGTGATTCAAATCCAAATTGGTTATTTGTTCATTGGGATATGTAACAATCAATTAAAATTACAGCACACATTGTAATATGTCACATCACAATAACGACGAATCTAGTGTCACTACAAAAGCATCATTAGATTGACAGAATGTTTGGGATCACAGAATAAAAACGCATCATGTACTATTAAACAAAAATTAGCCACCATAAATCTACTTATCACAAAAGGTACACCATTCACAAGTTAGCATGCTATTATTAATATTTATTTAAATGAAAATAACTTTATATTATAGGATAAAGTGAATAATTTAAAGTCTGAAATTTGAGTAATAATTATATTTTTCTTCCTCGGACATTTTAACACCTACCATTTGATTAACCAGTGTGTTTATTATAAGGCCCATTGGAGAGAAGCACAGTAATTTTTTCATATATTAAATATGTGATCTACCCAGAGGTTGTCTTCCTAAGTTCTGCAAAGCCAGAGTCAAGAATGGAGTTGAGATCTCTGAGAGCCACTGCAGTGCTCTCAATCAGGTGGCTTCCTCAAAATTTTGGACTTAAGCTCTTAAGCAATTCATGCTTCTTTTGAAGCTATATTGATTTTGGCCACAAAAGAGGTATAATAATGGAAATATAGGTCAATTTTATTATTAATATTTTAGATAAATTGATTGAAAACAAACAAAATTTAATCTCAAAAATTGCAGTAATTCGTAGCTGGGGCTTTTAACCAAGCTATTACATCTCTGTTTCAAATATAGACATATGACTTTATTTAAACCGAGATTTATACAGATCTTCATGGAAATTAGAGGCCATGTTTGCATTCTATAAATTCATTAATTGCAGTTTCTTGTCCAAATTCTGCCCACTCTACATGTACAAAACACCACTGAACTTCAAAATAGAGCTTTTGTATTTAAATGGTGGACTGTAAGAGTTCAAGTGCAGTTTTATGACTGACTGACAGACTTCTCTGCACAAAAGACCTAGTCTAGAGAGTTCCTTGAAGCAAAATACCCATTTAGGACTTTCCTTCCCAGTTCTACTAACATCCTGCTGTGTGATCTGAAGAAAGTCACCTTAGAGAGTACTTTATCATACATAAAAAGGCACTTATCTTCTAATAAAATTCTATTGACATAAAATAATCTACCTTGCCTTCTTTATACTGGTATAATAAGGATGTAATAAGGAATTTTGAAATGCCTGTAAAATGCCTTGAAATCTTTAAAGGAATGGCAGAGGTCTTCTACTGAATGCAATTTAAAAGAATTGAATAGAGACCCTCAACAGAATGCAAATTAGACCCCTTGCCAAATGTGAATCATAATTGTCCTTATTTATTGAGGGTGTCCTAATCACTATCATTACTTATGAGTGCAGCTGTTCATACTGATTGACTTTCAAGTTATCCCAGAAATTGCCTAAGACATATACAGTTTCAGCCTTCCAGGAATTCACACTCTAGATCCACATTGCCTAATATGGAGCCACTAGCCACATGTGGCTATTTACATTTAATAAGTTAAAATTTTAAAAATTAAAATTGTATATCCTGTGTTACACCAGCCATGTTTCAGTTCCTCAATAGTCATATGTGGCTACTGGCTATCATATTGGACAATGCAGATAGAGGTTACTTTTCATCATCACAGAAAGTTCTATTGGAGAACATTCATATAGAGGCTTGGCAAATATATGCTACAAGAAATACTATTCAAGTACACAATTTATGCAATAGTATTTCTATATATTATATTCTATTCATTTTGATTGGAGAATGCAGGTGATTTGTCAGAAAGTCAAAATGTCCCTGAGATCCTCCAACTACACGGATATGAGTCCATGAATTATTTTATCTCAAACATAATATGGTTTAAGACAAAATATTTCCCAGATAAATATTTGTTGAGTGAAAAAATTCCAAAATGGACATGCATTTCTTGTGCATACAAAGGGTTTTTTGGAGCTCATTTTTCTACTCTTGGAGGGGTAGCAAACTCCAATTCTTTGCTCAACAAGGAATGATAATCTAGTCCAGAAGAAAACAGCAACTTTGTGCTAGGCAAGTGCTAGATAATGGAAGAGAGTGTTCAGATAAGCAAGTCTTCAATGTTGGTTAGAGTGGACAGAAAAGATTTTTTTGGTGAAGAAAGGATTTACGGTGAATTCTCTAGAGCAATAGCTGAAAGGAAAGGGAAGGGCCAGTTAGATGAATGGGCAGTACAAACCAAAGTTTTGGAGTTGGGAGGAGCTGATTTATTTTGAGGGGATAGAGAGATTATGCGAGTGTCCTCTTGAATGAAAGATCCCAGTTGATAAAAGCTGAATAAAGTATCATCAGTTTAGACATTCTCATGTAAGCAATGGGCCTTCTGAAACTTCTGTGATGAAACTGTGTTTTAGGATGGTTAATTTGTTTTTCTTCGAAAACTCAGAAAGGCTACAGAAAATATACACATAGGTAATGCCTGTTTGGACTTGTTTCCTAAAAAATGATTAGAGAGATGTGAGAACCATGAACCAATAAACCTTAAGAGACAAATCCCAGCTCCAATAGAAAGAGACATAGAAAAGCCAATCCAGCTATATAATAAAACTGCCTCTTTTCCCGTGGAATGTGCATATTTCAATGTGCGTATAAGCCAGATGGCAGCAGCCTTTGTTCTAACAGGGCCTGATGATAGTTTGTATACTTAAAATATGCCACAATTACACACTCACTCATCTTCCTGCCGATAGCAGTAAGATCTGCTGCTGACAATTTCAAGTGTAATCACTTATCTTCTCTGGAGAACCATTTTGATCTTTCCCTTCACCCACCACAGCATCAAATAAAAGTAATGCTGCCAGTACACAGCATGGTTCTGCATAGTGAAGGGAATGGAAACTAGCCGCTATTAATTATTATTCTAATAGTTAATACTGGCAGCTGGAATTGAATGTCACATGTTAGAGCTATGAAGAGAAGCCATTTCAACTAATTAATTTACAGTCCTATATTTAGAAACATAGTGTCTTCCTGGATAGCAATGTGTCCTACAAAAACAGTTCTGAGAACTATGGCACAGAGATTAACTTGGTAAAGTCATCTTCCGCTCTTCATCCCCTCTCATATCATTCTTCCCAATACAGATTTCCCTTGACTTATGACAAGGTTAAGTCCCACTAAGCCCATTGTAAGGTCAAAATGCATTTAATACACCTACCCTACCTAACATCATGTTTTAGCCTAGCCTACCTTAAACAGGCTCACAACACTTGAATAACCTACAGTTGGGCAAAATCGTCCAACACAAAGCCCATTTCATAAAAAATGTTGAATAGCACATATAATTTATTGAAGGCTATACTAAAAGTGAAAACCAGTGGCTCTATGGGTACAGAATGATTGTTAAGTGTGTGGGTTGTTTATGGCCATGATCACATGGCTGACTGGGAGCCAAGGCTTGCTTCTCCACAGCTCAGCATCGCAAAAGGGAACCGTACCACGTTTTACTGGCCCAGGAAAGGATCAAACTCAAAATTCCAAGTACTTTCTACGAAATGTGTATTGCTTTCACACCATCGTATCGTTGAGAATCTTAAGACAAACCATTGTGTGTCAGGGACCATCTATAATATCCTTATTTTTCAAGTACATGTATTTTTTAAAAATTTTTAATGGAAATGTGCATGTAAATTGAAATTTTCAAATAATAAAAAATAGAATGTAGCATGAAAAAAATCTTCATTCTACTCAAGACTCCCCAGTCTTCTCCCAAAAGGCAAACATCATTACTGAATTTGTGTATCCTTCCAGAAAGATTCTCTCCTCCCTCCCCCCAACAACATATATATAGGTGATGCTATACACACTATTAATAATGACAGAACCATATGCTTATACACACTGCTATTAAAGGCAGAAGAGTATTGCGTGTGTTATAATGAATGTTTTCTTACATATTGTTTTGTGCATTTTATTTTGGTACATCTGAAGGCTACTTTCTAAAAAGATAACTGTTAAAAAAATGCATCTTAAATTTTGGAAGATATTTCCAATTGGTCCTTCAAAGAGAGTGTTTTAATACATAATTGGTCAAAAGATAATCAGAGTATATTTATAAGGAACTGTATGGGGCAAAGAAGGAAACTGTCTATTTTATACACATATTTCTCTTATGCCACTGACAGTGAATTTCTAAGACTGTATATAACAAATTAAGTCTATAAGTAAATAAATAATCTTGGTGAAATTAACCAGTTTAGTGAACCTTTTTGGGTTTGATAAATATCACTCCATGATAATTTTGATTATTGTAATTCCAAATATACCAAACTGATAAAAATATGCTATACTACAGTTATTTAGCTTATCAGTTAAGTAGGGAAATGATCATAAATGATGACTCATGTTTTCCCCACTTATGCTTTTAGGGATATGTGGTATATATAATTTAAATTTCAAAGACCTTGAAAATATAATTTATATCTGAAAAATGTGTTGTTTACCAAACAGGGTTGTATAGACTTCTTAGCTAATACTACCATGAAAGTAATCTGTTAGAGCTAATTTTGGAGGAGTCTGGAATCTAGCATCACATTTTATAATCTTAACTGACCAGTTAGGCTAACAAAAAGAAATGCAAGATCTTCTTGCTTTAGATTTCAATAATGTTAATTAGTATTTACAAAATGTCGTTGTTATTACCAAAAAATAATCTCTTTTACATTATTTCATAACGGACTATAATTCTTGACTAGGCATTTTAATATTCTAAAGCAACCATACAACAATACACAAATGTAATATGATGAGATATTTAAGAAATGCACTTAATATAAGAATTCTTCCAAAGAGTCCATAAAACACTAAAATGACAATTCAGGTAATAAAAAATATGAATTCACACAAATGTATGGTCAATTTCAAGTGATAAGTATGCTGATTGTGGTTTGAATTTAAATTTTAATAAGAAGGTATCAGATTATGTCCATAATTCCCACTAATTATCACCAAATATATTACCATATATGAAGTATATTTATGATTATAGTAGATCATGAGCTAATTATAATATGCATAAATATATTCGCAAACATTTAGACAAAGATTCTTAACTTTTCACATCCAACTAACTCAATCAAATGTTTAATTTAGCATAATGTCCTTAATTCTGAACAGATCTATTTGCTCAATCATTTCATTTTCTAGTTTCCGAAGTGTTTATGTAATCCTGTGCATTCATTTGAGTATTGTGTGAAAGCAAGTATATATATCATATGACTTTATTTTTTTAGTATGGACTGAAACATAGATATGTTTGTTCCTGTAGCTAGAAGTCTTGGCTCAGATTTGATTACTGTTACATGATTCGTTTATTTCTTTTCTAGGCCATAGTCAATATTCAAAACAAATAGGAGTCCAAAGACTAACAAATGAGGTTTTTTCTTATTTCTATGATGCTTTTCCTCAGAGTTCTTCTGTTCGGTTTCTGCATGTCACAGTATTTTCTCAAAATTCACTGTCCTGCCGAGAAGCTTATAGAGACACCTAGCGGTAAACTGTTAATGGCGGCTTCTCGGGCTATCCTTAATATCAAGTTAATGGTAGACAGTTGTCATCACTTACTCATTTGAACCACAAGAAATAAGCTGGAATATTTTTATGTCAGTGTTTCTAACAAAACTAGAATCTAAAATAATTGCAAACATGTTTAATACTTTTTAGCTTGACAAAATTTGTTTTTAATTAGGATAACAAATATTTAAAATGAAAATAATACAAAATCAAAAATTAAACCAAATTTTGATACTAAATACAGTTGAGAAAATTTAAGAAAGCAATGATAGAATGAACTAAAATAGCTATTATACAGCTATTTTGAAAAGTCTAGTAATTGATTAAACCATTTCATACTCTTCTATGGAATTTGTCCACATCGAAAATTATGTCTGTGATAGAATGCCAAAAGTTTCCAACTGTAAATAATATGTAATTTTTAAGTTATGACACTTTAACACATCCATTTAAAAATATAAAAGCAATATTATACTTTAAAATAAATTTTATAAAATAGTCATATCATGTTAGAAGACGACTAAATAAAATATACAGTAACAAGACTTTTGTGGGTGAAGTTTAAGTTGTCTGTTTATATAAGGTAACTGCAGCAAGTGGCTATCATTCCTGGGGCCAAATGTTTCTAAATTTACAGGAAGTTCTTTTATAAGGTTTTACTGTCATTATCCAATATTACAGATTACTTCTTTTCTCCTTCTCTTGTACATGCCCTGAATTTAAACAAAATAAATTGTTTTCAAACAAAGTATGTATGGATTAACTGAAAAACATCTGCAAAACAGAGTGAGAAGAAATTTCAAGAAATGTTGCAAAACCTCAAGAGACTACATTATAAACTATCTCTAGAGAACTTCTAATTTCAACACAGAGAGAGGATGTGGGAAGATATGTTCGTATACATGTCAGAATCTTTATAATCCTATATTTAATCAAGATATTATAACCACAATAGTATACCAAATATTACCAAGGAGACAATATCGATTATGTTTAATGATTCCAAAAAATAAGTAATTCATAATTAATCCTAAAATAAAATAGATAAAAATATTTAAGTGGTAAAACTACCCAGTTATCATAGAACAAGTACATGGGCACTCAGCCTCCATTGGGCCACTTACTATGATCAACTTTTTTTCTATACCTGGGAAGGACTGCAGGTCTAATATTACAAACACTAGAAATATGCCTACGAATGTAAAGACCCCCTCTGGGGAGGGAGGTGCCTGGTTTCATGGAAAGAGACAGGAATACTTACTGTAGAGATGACGCTAGTGGAGTTAAGCAGGTGACTCTTCAAGAAACTCGCTTTCTATCGATACTGCATTTATTTAGGGGTTTCCAGCTTTTTAGTACACACCAAATGTGTTCACAAACATTCTCTCTGAAAGTCGTTCACAGTCCCTTGCATCGCTCAGACATACCTATAAAACGCAATTCTTAAAAAAAAAAAAAATCTTAGCGCCCTTGTTTGCAGCTATGATGAACCACTCCCTCTTCCAGGGTCCTTTAGAGTAAGTACATGAGACAGAAGCAGGGGCTGTATTATTCTAAATGGCAGGAGGAAGGCAGGCGATCAGCACAGGGCTGGAAACGTCTGTCTCTGACCACCAACAAGCTTGGCACTGTCGGGGTTATTTCCACTCCTCCCTTTTTCAATCCAAGGATTGCACAGTCCCACGCTTGTGTTACGCACATGGTCCAAGACTCCTCTGTCTCCCACGAATGTGACATCCAAGGGGTGCTCCGATTGCACCGCCCGAATCCAGGGACGCCTTCGCCCTCGGCTGCCATCTATCGGCCACTGAGAGCCCGTTTCGCCCCGGGCCCATCATGTCTGCTGCGGCTTGGCTCGCACCAGCGGCGCGACAATAAACAAGTGCACTGGACGGGGCCCTGTGCCCGAGCTGGAGCAGATGTCTCAGAGACCCCTGTGATGCTTACCGTGTTGTCACATCTTCAGCGCCCAGGAGGGAAGACGCGATTTTCTCTGAGTATTTTAGAGCCGCCAGGCTGCTGGGACACGCCACAGGCGTAGAACAACGCTGCTCCTGTCCCCCCAGGCCCCCTAAAGGATGTCGGAGATAGAGAGTTCCAAATAATGACGATCGTGCGCCGAATCTGGGAAAGGGATGAGAAAACCCCCTGCGAACACTGGGAGCGATGAAACCGCCAAGAGGATGCGGGAACCGTACAAATACTAATTAGGGGCCGCGGCGGCGGCGGACTCGGCGAGGGGACAGCGGCGGCGGGATCCCAGCGCGGTGGTCGCCGCTGCGCGGGGGGTGGAGGACGGCGCAGGAGCCGCAGCCGCCGCGGGAGTAGCCGAGGGGCCGGTGCCACCTTTGCTCGCCCCCTCACTACCATGTACAGTGTGCGCTGCAAGAAGAAGGCGGGCGATGCATGCACACCCCCGCGTCCCGCTCCCTCTGGCTAGTCCCCGGGCGTGCGCCACTGACCAGGGGGGAATGTGGTGAAGACGGCGAGGAGCAAAGCCGAGGGGGGAGGGGAGGGGCGGCCAGCGCGAACCCAGGCCGAAGGGTGCGTGGAGCCGGAGGCTGCTGGAGGGGGCGGCGGCTGCTGCTGGCGGCTTGGAGAAAGTTGCCCCTTATGCAGATGGCAACTGTAAGTACCCTCCTGGGGAGTGCGGCGAAGGGTGCCTGGGACCCTGAGATCCCGCGGTGGCGCGGGGGGGGAACGAGTGTGCGAGTGAGCATGAGTGTGAGCGGGTGCGATCGCTCGGCGGGGCTGACCGTCACGTTGGAGGGGCCGGCGGTGCCAGGCAGCCTTCACGTCCCCTCCTCGGGTTCTGCGCCTCCCCCCTCAACAGCTCCCTCTCCGCCCCGCCCGGCTCCGGCTCCCGGCCCCTACCGCGAGGCGCCTCTACCACCGGTCCTCCGCCGCCCCCTCCTCCTCCTATCCCTGCCGGCCGCACGCGATCGCCCCCTTCTACCCCCGTACCCCGCTGCCCGCTCCGACTACCGCGGAGAGTGCCGGGGAGAGCCGTTCGGGGAGCCCCGGAACCCGCGGTCGCCACCGCGGCGGCAGCCCCGGGCTGGCGGCGTCCGGGCGCCTCTTTCCTCCAGCCGCCGGACCGCACTGCTCGCCGCCTTCTTGCCCTGCCTGGGCTCGGGAAACCCAGTGCACACCCCAAAGAGGTATTTTTTATAGGGGCGGCTATGATGAGTGGGCCCTGGAGATGTGAGACGGGGGTAAGTCGACCGTTTACTTTGCAAAAGAGGCTCGTGTGTGTGTGTGTGGCAGCGGGGTGGTTTTCTTTCCCTCTTCTCCCTCCCCTCCTTCCTTCCCTTTCTCTTCCTTCGCTTTGGGGCGGAGTGGGGGAAGGGAGCCTAGCGTCCTGGAACTCCGGGTGCTTCTGCCTGGGCGGCTGTGGGAGCAGCTGTGCCCAGAGCAACGGGTCCGGCCTGGGTGCTGGGCTCCAGTCCGCGCAGCCCCACTCTGTTTAATGCGGGATGTGCAGGGCAATGGTCTAGGGTCTAAATTCTTTGGGGCAAACAAATACAGTTCCTCCGCCCCCGCCCTCCCAAAAAACAATCTGAGATGTGATGATCTGAGAATGTGCAACGCACCCGCTAATTTACATCGGGGGTGCGTTTCCCAGTCAGAATGTCAGCCTTCCCCGGCTCATTCAACTTTATTTTCTCAAATTTTCGGGCTCCTTTGATGGCAAGGAGGAGGAGAAAGAGAGTGGGGTGAGAGAAAGCTCTTCGAACCCAGCTAACCAGAACTGAATTAAAGTTGTAAACGCTCCAGTTTAATACCGGCTGGACACAATTTGCAATGGGCTGTCAGAAAGGGTGGGAGGTGAATGGGGGCAGGGAAGCAAAGGGAAGAAGGGGGAGGGGACCCAATCCCCGCTGAATGGATGTGCAGATTTGATCCAGTGGAGAACTGAAATTTCAAGGTAAACGTTTTGCTTTCCATAGGGGGTGTTTTTGCCGCTTTTAAGCCAGGAGGCGTTTGCGGTTGCGTTGGGAGGTCGGAGATACTTGTGAGGTTTATACACTGTGATTCCGATTCGTCTCGACACGTCTGGGTGGCCACACGTGAATGATTCACAGGCACACTTGCACATGTGCGTGCGAATGCAGGGGCTCTTAATAACGCGGGCTGGATTCGGCTAGTGGAGTAAGATATAGGTCTCCAGGCTTGAACCCGTGACTCAGAAACGTCTTGGCTTTAGTTTGGGTTGCGATTCGACATCAGACTTAGGTAGTGGTGAGGCAAAGGCAAGGTTGACCGGAGAAAAGGCATGGGCTCCCAAAGCCCAGCATCTCTATCAAATTCCTATACCCCCACCCCCCACCCCCCGCCGCAACCAACACAACACGCACTCACACACACACACTTTTCCATTTATGTCCTTTCCTTTTTGAGTACCGCTGTCGACCCGAAGTAGGAAGTCGAAGGAAGCCTTTAAGAGGACAAAAAAAATCGAGAAAGAAAAGGGGGGAGGGGTCAGATTGATTCCTTGAGGAGATGAAATTCAGATATTAAAGCACAGACCTATGCCACTTGCTGTTCTCCCTCCCTTCATCCTTTCTATTTTGCCTGTTAATCAGCCCGGGTGCCCCTTCTCTTAAGGGGGGAAGAGGAGGGAGGGGGAGTAAAACACTGACAATTAAATGTAATAAACAACTCCAAAGATGATGGGGATGCGGGTGAGGTGGTAGTTCAGTCCAAATCTTGCTAATTCAGTAGGGTTAGTTTTGCATACCGTGGCAAACAGACGCGGAGCAGGAGGTAAGGGAAGCTTTGGCGCTGGTCCTTGGTTTACTTTTAGCTGATTCCGGGTAAGCGGTAGGAACGTCCTCTTTAAACTCCAGGTTATCAGGAGGTGTTCCGGAATTGCGGATGCCTTCGCTGAGTTCTTTGTAATCATAGTGCAGAACTATTTCTGTGGTTTAAAGATGCGGTTTGGTAGCGTCGCTGACATGATCAATGAGGAGAAGTGGACGCAGGGCGCGCTCAGAGAAGCGCTGCTAAGTGGCACCGTGCATGCAATTAGGACGCTGATATGCTTAAAAGCGTGGTTGTGAAGTCCACCATCAAAGAGAACGCTCTCCTTTTCTCCATACTCAAAGCTCCTGAAGACAATTGGTGATTTAAGAGCTGCTTCTGGGTCCTTTTGATGCATTATCTTACATCTTTTTTGCCTCTGAAAAGTATTCTTTAGGTTCCCACCCTGGCATTTCCAGCGATGGTTTAAAATAGCCCAAGTATTGTGACTTCTTGCTTTTCTGTGAAAATGGGAGACCTTCACGGTGAACTGTTAACTGAGTAGGTTCTGAAAGAAAGGCAGGCGGGTTTGGTATAGGTGAGGTGGGGAACCTTGTAAAATGGTGCTTCTTTTCTCTTAAATTAGAACCGTGAAACTGAACTGACAGCCATTTTATGTATATTTATGGATTGGTTTTGAAAAGGGGGGAGCAAGGTAAAACACTAAAATGGGACTTTAACCTGCCCTTACCTTGTAGAGGGCAGCATGTTCCTGTTGTACTCATTAGGAAATGAAATCAACCTTTAAATCAAAATGAATATCAGATATTAATAAAGTCTGAAGAATGTCGATGTTCCACTGGAGGGGGGGATGTCATTCATATCCCCTCCTTCTGGATTTCAGAGAAACAGTATTAGGGAAGAGAGAGACTTTCTTACTGATCCCTTAAATTTTTGTCATATTCTGTTGTTTCCTTTTTTCCTCTCTCCCTTGCAGGAGGTAAAATGCACACTTGCTGCCCCCCAGTAACTTTGGAACAGGACCTTCACAGAAAAATGCATAGCTGGATGCTGCAGACTCTAGCGTTTGCTCTAACATCTCTCGTCCTTTCGTGTGCAGAAACCATCGATTATTATGGGGAAATCTGTGACAATGCATGTCCTTGTGAGGAAAAGGATGGCATTTTAACTGTGAGCTGTGAAAACCGGGGGATCATCAGCCTCTCTGAAATTAGCCCTCCCCGTTTCCCAATCTACCACCTCTTGTTGTCTGGAAACCTTTTGAACCGCCTTTATCCCAATGAGTTTGTCAATTACACTGGGGCTTCAATTTTGCATCTGGGTAGCAACGTGATCCAGGACATTGAGACTGGGGCTTTCCATGGGCTGAGGGGTTTAAGGAGATTGCATCTGAACAATAATAAACTGGAACTTCTGCGTGATGATACCTTCCTTGGCCTGGAGAGCCTGGAGTACCTACAGGTCGATTACAATTACATCAGTGTCATTGAACCCAATGCTTTTGGGAAACTGCATTTATTGCAGGTGCTTATCCTCAATGACAATCTCTTGTCCAGTTTACCCAACAACCTTTTCCGTTTTGTGCCCTTAACGCACTTGGACCTGAGGGGGAACCGGCTGAAACTTCTGCCCTATGTGGGGCTGTTGCAGCACATGGATAAAGTTGTGGAGTTACAGCTGGAAGAAAACCCCTGGAATTGCTCCTGTGAGCTGATCTCTCTCAAGGATTGGTTGGACAGCATCTCCTACTCGGCCCTGGTGGGGGATGTGGTTTGTGAGACCCCCTTCCGCTTACACGGCAGAGATCTGGACGAGGTGTCCAAGCAGGAACTTTGCCCAAGGAAACTTATTTCAGATTATGAGATGAGGCCACAGACACCTTTGAGCACCACGGGGTATTTACACACTACCCCCGCCTCGGTTAATTCTGTGGCCACTTCTTCCTCTGCTGTTTACAAACCCCCCTTAAAGCCCCCTAAGGGGACCCGCCAACCCAACAAGCCCAGAGTGCGCCCCACCTCTCGGCAGCCCTCCAAGGACTTGGGCTACAGCAACTATGGCCCCAGCATCGCCTACCAGACCAAATCTCCGGTGCCTTTGGAGTGTCCCACCGCGTGCACTTGCAACCTACAAATCTCCGATCTGGGCCTCAACGTCAACTGCCAGGAGCGCAAAATCGAGAGCATCGCAGAGCTGCAGCCCAAGCCCTACAACCCCAAGAAAATGTATCTGACGGAGAATTACATTGCAGTTGTGCGCAGGAGTGACTTCCTGGAGGCCACGGGGCTGGACCTCCTACACCTGGGCAACAACCGCATCTCAATGATCCAGGACCGCGCCTTCGGGGATCTAACCAACCTGAGGCGTCTCTACCTAAATGGCAACAGGATTGAGAGGCTGAGCCCGGAGCTGTTCTATGGCCTGCAAAGCCTGCAGTATCTCTTCCTCCAGTACAACCTCATACGTGAGATTCAGTCTGGGACTTTCGATCCGGTCCCAAACCTCCAGCTGCTATTCCTGAATAACAACCTCCTGCAGACCATGCCCTCAGGCGTCTTCTCAGGCCTGACCCTTCTCAGGCTGAACCTAAGGAGTAACCATTTCACCTCCCTGCCGGTGAGTGGAGTTCTGGACCAGCTGAAGTCACTCATCCAAATCGACCTGCATGACAACCCTTGGGATTGCACCTGCGACGTGGTGGGCATGAAGCTGTGGGTCGAGCAGCTCAAAGTGGGTGTCTTGGTGGACGAGGTCATCTGCAAGGCTCCCAAGAAGTTTGCGGAGACGGATATGCGTTCCATTAAGTCGGAGCTGCTGTGCCCAGACTACTCGGACGTGGTGGTGTCCACGCCCACGCCCTCCTCCATCCAGGTCCCGGCGACGACCAGCGCGGTGACCCCCGCGGTCCGGCTGAACAGCACCGGGGCCCCCGCGGGCTTGGGCGCGGGTGGAGGCGCGTCCTCGGTGCCCTTGTCCGTGTTGATTCTCAGCCTGCTGCTGGTTTTTATCATGTCCGTCTTCGTGGCCGCCGGGCTCTTCGTGCTGGTTATGAAGCGCAGGAAGAAGAATCAGAGCGACCACACCAGCACCAACAATTCCGACGTGAGCTCCTTCAACATGCAGTACAGCGTGTACAGCGGCGGCGGCGGCGCGGGAGGCCACCCGCACGCGCATGTGCATCACCGCGGGCCCGCGCTGCCCAAGGTGAAGACGCCCGCGGGCCACGTGTATGAGTACATCCCCCATCCCCTGGGCCACATGTGCAAAAACCCCATCTACCGCTCCCGAGAGGGCAACTCCGTGGAGGATTACAAAGACCTGCACGAGCTCAAGGTCACCTACAGCGGCAACCACCACCTGCAGCAACAGCCGCCGCCGCCGCCGCCGCAGCCTCAGCAGCAGCCCCCGCCGCAGTTGCAGCTGCAGCCGGGGGAGGAGGAGAGGCGGGAAAGCCACCACTTGCGGAGTCCCGCCTACAGCGTCAGCACCATCGAGCCCCGGGAGGACCTGCTGTCGCCGGTGCAGGACGCCGACCGCTTTTACAGGGGCATTTTAGAACCAGACAAACACTGCTCCACCACCCCCGCCGGCAATAGCCTCCCGGAATATCCCAAATTCCCATGCAGCCCCGCTGCTTACACTTTCTCCCCCAACTATGACCTGAGACGCCCCCATCAGTATTTGCACCCGGGGGCAGGGGACACCAGGCTGCGGGAACCGGTGCTCTACAGCCCCCCCAGTGCTGTCTTTGTAGAACCCAACCGGAACGAGTATCTGGAGTTAAAAGCAAAACTAAACGTTGAGCCGGACTACCTCGAAGTACTGGAAAAACAGACCACATTTAGCCAGTTCTAAAAGCAGAGAAACTCCCTTGGAGCTTTTGCGTTCAAAACAAACAAGCAAGCTGACACACACGATGAACACATTTGATTAATTGTGTTGTTTCAACGTTTAGGGTGAAGTGCCTTGGCACGAGATTCTCAGCTTCGGCGGAAGATACTGAAAGGGTGTGCAATTTCCTTTTAATTTTTACACGTGGGGAAAACATTTGTGTAAACTGGGCACATCACTTTCTCTTCTTGCGTGCGGGGGAGGAGAGGAGAGGGGTTTATGGAGGGCAGTTTGCTGCGCAGGTGACTTGCTAAAGGTCGCAGTTATTTTTGTAGTAGTTGGAAGTGCTAGGATTGGTGGAAGATGGCAGCGCATAGGTTCTACTCTTCCTCTTTTGTTCCCTTTCCCTCCTCTCCCCCTCCCCCTTTAAGCCATGGGTGGGTCTAAATGGCTTTTGTGGAGAGATTAGCACACCCCAACTTTAAATAGAAAGTTTGTTCTCTCTCTCTTTTCCTCCCCTTCCCTTCCTCTCTCTTTCTCTGCCTCTCTCAATCCTCTCTCATTACTTTTCCTTTCTTTTTAAAGGATGTGTTTGTATGCATTCTGGACATTTGAATTAAAAACAAAAGTATTGTGATCTGGAAAAGGATCACCATAGATGTGGACAAATCATTAAAATTACAGAGCTATATGATCCATAATTGATTAGTCAAAATAACTTATTGATGAAATATACAAATATTTTATTGTAGCACCTATTTTTATATACACATTTAGCATTTCTCTTTCCTTCACTATTTAGCCTATGATTTTCACAGAGGTGTCGTACTATATTAGGAGCTGCGTTTCCAAAACTGAAGTGATATCATCAGGAAGGCATTTTAAATCATTAAAAATATGGAGAACTTAATAGGAAAATCGTAAAACCAATGCAACCCACCCAATTAGATCTATACTTTAAAAGCAAACAAACAAAGTGATTGTATCCCAATGTGTAAGAGAAAAAAATTAGGGCAATTAATTGGACCATTCGAGTAAGAATCATGTGTAAGTTTCCGGTTTTATTAGAGAAGATTTAAAAGTATTTTTATTAGTCAACCAAAATGATGTATTGATTTGACTACTATTGTAGCCGAGTTTTGATTGTTTAACCAAACCCAATTGTATTTGTACAGATCCACATGTACTGGCCCCTCAGAAGACCAAATGATGGATTGTACAAATCTCTCCGCAATGTCTTTAACCCTCTGGGCAGCACGCAATGATGATAGCCACAAACAGGATCTCTGTAAGATGGGGCTACTGTTGTTACAGTCTCATATGTATCCCAGCACATGTAATTTTTTAAATAGTTTCTGAATAAACACTTGATAACTATGTCAAATATGAGGGACTGAAGTAATGATTACTTAAGGTGCAATTAAATAGCTATGTGTGATTGACTGAATCTCCATTATTAACAATTAGGACATAGTAGCTAACTTGTATTCTTAATATTAAAAAAATTTCCCTTAATTATCAAATTTGAATATATGTATATATATATGTGTGTGTGTGTGTGTGTGTGTAAAATTCACCTTTGCAAATTCAGGGAATTAATGTTTTTCTAAATGTGGCATTTAATGTGTTTATTAATGAAATTTCAATTGTATACTTTCTTTTCTTACTGAAGTAGTCATCTAATACATGGACCGTGGTAAGTAATATACTGCCTATTCATTTTTCTCCCAAGGTTATGTATTTTGTTATGTCAGTATTATTTATTCAGTCTCTAATTCCTATAGTTTCCTAATTTTCCCATAGTCTTCCTAATTTTAACTCATGTAAAACTACCTTCAACAATTATGATGGATACTTTATCTCAAGTTGATCTATATCCTAAATGTTCAAAAGTTGGTAAGTATAAGCTGTTCATCTATGAGTTAGGCTTGCCAGTAAATTTAGGTTTGTACTTAAGGGTAGGAAATGTTTGAACTAACCTGAAACTTAAAGAGCCATGTGCTTCGTTGCTATTGGTGGATCTTCCTATAATCTCACCAGGAATATGTACAATATCAAGGGCTGTTCATGAACTTTATGTTTAAAGAACACTTTCCATGGCATTCTGCCACAAAGAGGCAGCATTCACCCATGAGTAAATTGACAGTAACTGCTTGAATTCAGATTGAACAGGTAGTAACAGTTTCCCTGAGGAATTGAAAAAAAAAAAAATTAGTAATCCTACACCGGTCAAGTGAAATGAACTATCCCCATTCTGTGCAACATTTTCCCTTCCAAAATTTTCTTACAAAGGGGAAAGTAACAAGCTTAATACTGCCATGATATTATCGTGGAAAGAAACAGAAAAAGTCTCTCTCACTCTTCATCTACCTCTTCCGTATTAGATCCAGGATTAGAAAAGAAAAATAAATAATAGCATTTGACTTCACAATTGAGGTTGTTATTAATTTTTCTTCACAATGGGAGTTATTTTTTCGATGTCAAAATCACTTCCTCAATGTTATATGTAGATGTGAAAATATTGCATGAATTATAAAATATTAACACAAGGTGGAATCTTCCCTGTAACTAAGTTTTATTTCTTAATTGATGCATAAAAAGTAAGAGATAAGAATTACATGAAATTAAAGCTGTAGTTCTGAACAATATAAGTAGCTTCCAAAGAAAGTTTGTTGATGCATTTTTCAAAGATTTACAAAATAATATTATTATTTCAAGCCAGCACTGCTGCAGATAATTTTGTCACATACACTTTCTTTAGATAGCTCATTTGTACTTCTCCTCTTCCTAAGGTGTCCAACCTTTTTTTAATCTCAAAAATAGCAGTTATATGATTTATAAAAAGAGGTTACTTCTAATTTTTAAATTATATTTTTCCCAGTTGTAGTAAGAGGATAAAAGCAAACTCATCCCTGCTTTAATAAACTTGAAAATTTTTAACATGTAGAATTATGAAACTGTGTAGAATTAAAAAATGAATTAACGCATACGATAGAACATAAGTTGTGTGGTTTGAATATTTGATTTTTGGCTTTCCAGGTTGTTCACTGAGGAAACAATTAAATTGGGTATATCAGTGGTATATGATTGGATTAAGGAACCCTGCAAATTCT
This sequence comes from Ailuropoda melanoleuca, assembly GCF_002007445.2. NCBI lineage: Eukaryota > Metazoa > Chordata > Mammalia > Carnivora > Ursidae > Ailuropoda > Ailuropoda melanoleuca. The sequence continues at coordinate 119,592,560 of NC_048224.1, forward strand.
CTCCATAGAATTTTAGAGAACAGCATGTGATGTTTCAGGCATCAATTAAAGTTTGGATGCAAACTAAGCTTCCTCTTCGTGCTTGTCCCATTTGCTATGTTGCATAATCTCAAACAGATGTAGTTCCAGGTAGGCATTTTGAAATCTTACCTTTGTCTGTATATGCGTATAGCATAAATACTTAAATTATCTCAGCGAAAACAAATATATTCTATGTAAATGTGATAATTGGTATGCTAATATTCAAAATTATTTACAGCTAAACTATTGATTAAAGTTATGTGTTAATCAACTTTAGCATAAATATACTGGGGACACATCTTTCTTTTAGACACGATTATCACCTTTACACATGTGAAGTGTAAGATTTGGGTAAATGTCCTGGATATGCAGTCCCTCACCACTGTCCCCTCAACCTCAATAAGAAAATCAAACTGTGTGCAATAAAAACATCCACACAGAATGTGGAAGAGGTCAGGACTTAAGTACCCAATTTAAGATACCAGTTTCTTGCCCTATGTTATTAATTCCTTTCTTGTTACTAAATTATGTTGTTAGCAAATTATTCAAATTAAATATGTATAGTTTCTTTCCCTATTCTATTTTTTTCCTGACTCTCTTCCTTTTTCCTTACATCGCCTTCCTTCCTTCCTCCCTCCTTCTCCTCTCCCCCTTTCTCTTCATTATTTTTCAGGAGGGCAGGAGAGAGAGGGAGAATAGTTGAGTCCCTGTTTGAAATGCCAAAAACTAGCTACTTTATTTCAAGAGCTCAGTGAATTGTTCCCAGTCACACAACTCCAAATTAATGAAAATAAAACAGACCACAAATATGCTTCCAATCCATTCAGGAATACGCTCTTGTTGCAATTCTCAGGTGGCTCTGAATTAAGATATTTTCAGGGGTGGCAAAATATTTAGTTAACCAATTTTAAGACTAAATTTTATATTGAGAAAGAAGAGCCTAAAAACAAAAAAAGAACCGATTTAAATGCTTAAAGACGGGAGCATTTAATTAATTGATTTTCGAAAGAAAAAAACGTTGTTAAGAGGTAATTAAACTTACCAAATTAACTGTTTAACTTATGGATAATGTTTCTCAAACACCTCGATGTTCTCTACCTTTTTGCTACTACAAATATATGTATTTTTGCCAATACAAAATTGAAGAAGGTGGATGGACATTAGTCATGTGCATAAAAATAATTATCTAACATCTAGATCCAAAGGAAACTTATGTCATTTAATACTGCATTTGACAACTGCTCATTCTATCATTAATTTTATTTTAATTCAACTTAGTGCCTTTCTATAATTATCCATATATATTTCCATCATTTCATGTAGCATGTATATGGCATACAAAAATACTTATCATCAAAGAGAGCACTGCATACTCCATTTTCATCTGGAGTTCTTTATATTCCAAATTTTTTAAGCTATTTCAAATTCTACTTTCGTGGTCTATGCTTTAGACATGTTAGACTGAGAGAAAGAAAATACTTTTATGCAGGATAATGTTTGAGTGTGACAATAGTATAATACTCTTTTCTTCCTCTGTTTATAGCAGACTATTTGGCTTATAAGACACAGGTCATGGTAATTGTACCAATATTATAAAATGAATAACTTTTATACTCATTTTTTAAAAGAACAACATTTAACCTTACCTAAGTTTAAGAGTGAATTAGATTTCTTCTTATAAAAAAATTTCTGAAGATCAAAACATAAATATTTCATAAAAATTGATGTAACACAAATATGAAATAATTTTACTTTCTCCCTTTCTATTTACTGTCAAAATTAAAATGTAATGATGTATTGCATAATGCTAAGTATATCAGATACATTTTTATTAGATATTAGGAAATTCCTTTTATAGAAGATGGGTAATGTTCATAGTGATATGTTGAATGGAAGTCTTCCAAAGAGTTTTTTTTCTTAATTAGGTACCTTCTTCAGAACATGAAAGAATACTCTATATTTCTACTACAAAATGAACACATACATATTTAAAAATTACAAGTGTTTCTAGAAGTGGAAATTATAAAACAGTGTTGTCAAGGATAAATTGTTTTCTTTTTAAAATTTAACCTATGAAGAAACGGAATTGTGGCTTTATGGAATTGAAGGCGTGTTAGTATCATGGTCTACTTTGACAAATTTATTTACAGATCATTAGGTTTTAAAATATTTTAAACATATCATGATATAAATTCAATTCGAATTTAATTTTGATTGTTAAATATAGAATCATGTGTATGCAAGTAGGAAAATTCAGTGACTTTTCAGTGTCCTGGAATATTCATTTTAGATTTTCTTACAAATTTATTTCTACCACCAATAATAGTTTCTAGTGGTGCCAACTAACACATGTTTTAAGAATTTTATTTTATGCTTCCTTAAAAACAAGACTTGATATTGGATATTGAAACCAAATTTGCTATATATTTTCAATTTGTAATTAGATACATGCCTATTTAAGTAAAACGTGAAGGGTGGCAATAAACCCATGTTAGTGGATTAGCAAAATTCTTTGTCAGATACTCCAGTAAATTTTTTGACCAGCATGTTTTATTCATGAGAGGTTCATCTGGCTCATGTAGACTAAAAATTGAAATATTAAATATAAAAATTAATATGTAAAAATGAATAGTTGATCAAGAAAACATTTCACTTGTAATGATATATCTATTAAATTATCTGTACAAAGGTCATGCTTTTTAACATTGCAACAACAGAATATTTTTACTATATTTAAGTCCAAAGTCAAAAGGGTGTTTCACTTCTGAAAATACTAATCATAATCAGGAACATATATCTTTCAATTTTATTTAAACCCTGAGTTTTAATATCGACTTTAAATCTCCACTCTCAGTATAAATATCATACTACATGTTTTTTTTTTCTTTATATTACTGCACTCTGTTCTTGATAAAGTTCCCTTCAAGTATACAAATACCCATAGTATTTTTCCTTTGTGTTTTTCTTTTGTTTCAGGTTTAGGTAAGCAAAGATTAAAACAAACAGTTACGAACTAGCACTGTTAAATTGTAAATTAAATTTCACTTCACTCAAATAGTTTCCTTCAATTTTATAATTATCTTCAAATTTTTAATGCTAGTGAATAGTATATTTACAAAGGTACTTACAAATGTGAACATTTAACTACTCATATGTCAGAGAATGTCTGAACTCATTCACCATACTGCCATCTAAATTCACTTAATCTTCATATTACCTTGTTATAATTAAAGACCCCCAAGTCTTAGATGAAAATTAAGCCTCTCCTTAGAAATTTTAACAAGAAAATAAGTAAAAGATAAGTACTGAGTATTTGGATGCTAATATTAACATATGTCCTGCAAAGCTAGCAAAATTGTACCTACAGAAAACCATTTAGAAAGGGTCTTTGTATAGAACTGCTAATTCCGTATGGTTTACATGATCTTTTGACTGATAAATTAACAATGAACTCTGTCTTCATTTAAGAACATTAATCTGAGAGAAGATATCTTTTGCATTGGATATACACTTGAGCCATCTTGTCACATTATGGCTTTGATCTACCCTTTCCTTTAAAAGTTCAATTTTAAACATATTGAAAATGGTCTCTATTATTATGTTCAATTCCTGCAACTCAAATAATTTACCTCTCAAAAATTTTTGAAAGGAAAAAGTTGTTATATTTCTTCAATTTGCTTACATGAATTTTAAAAGTATCCTCAAACTAATGACATCCCTTCAAAATGTTAAATTAGAAATATGACTGCCTCACATTTTTCCTAATGTAAGAATCAAGCACTATGTACATATGACAATGTGAGTGGGAGGATGTGGATATTAAATTGTCACTATGGACTTGTCACCCATTAGTAATCATCTTTGATGCAAAACATCTAAATATGAGGCGAAATTTTTCTTTGAATGTTGATGTACTTAAAATTATACACATTGAATAACTGGGTAGCACGTATAGTTTACAAAATGACACTTTTGTGTGCTTATAAATACTAAAGCAATGTTCGCCAAGTGGTAATCCACAGGCTAAAACCTGAAAAATCTGTCTTTTATTTGATCAGAAAATTTTATTTCCATTTAAAAAATAAATTTGGATTTGAATGCCTTTAGGCTGGATAAGCACCCTCCCTTTGTCCTAACCTAGCAGCTTCGTATAATATCATATTATCTTCTGGACCATGAGGCCATTTGAGCTTTTAACAATGTTTAAATAAAATTTGTTCCTCTAAAATTACAATTTATGTATTGCAATCGTGGGTTTTCAGGCGATGCTCTCTAGGAGCTCAGTTTATGAACGCTTTATATATATGAGGTAGCGGATTCTATGTAGGTTTATACTATTGAAAAACTAAGTATAGGAAAAAGCTAGAATGAATCATTTCACAATCTGAGGAAAACCGGTTTACTATATACGAATGTTCTATTAGAAATGTAAAGTCTCCAGAGCCAATTTTGCAAACTGTCCTGACTCTGACAGGACACTGGACATTGTAAAGGGAGCTGCAGTAGTAACTTAAGAAGTATGTTATTACAGAGGGAAAGTTATAATCACAGCTCACAACAGAAGCTTTTCCCCAAATGTCTAACTGCTGATGTACTTGAAAACAGTGCAAAAGGTCAATTCAATGAAAATACGTCAAACATCAAATGTTATGAGAATCGCTTCAAGGATGGAAGATACAACTTGGAAAATCCCATCCAATAGATTTAGGAGCAAAAATTTTTAAAAGATGAAGATAGAATTGCCAAGACCACTCTTCCACTATGAGAGAAGAAAATAATGATTAGAGGAAAGATATTCTTCAGTATCGCTCGTGATAACTTGTTTGTAATTTGATGTATATCTACAGGAAGCAAATTGATGTATAGTTAGAAGATGTAAGAGATAATATAATGAGATTCCCCAACTTTCCAAATCTGTTTTTTTAAGACCTTTTTTTTTAAGACTAAACACTGACATACTTTGTAAAGAAATTTCGGATTTCATCTTCTCTGTTGTTTTTCTAACACAACGTGAATTAGCTTTGATATATTAATATACTGTCCTTTGGATTTTTACTGTTGATTTGGTTTAATAATCATGTAATCTTAACTTTTTCCTTTATTGAAAGTTTAATAAGCTGTGCCTGAAATAGCAAAATAATAGATGCACATAATTTATTTTATACCAAATAGTAGCCAGTGGTAACAAGGCAGAAAGATGATTCTAAAATTCCAAAATATGTTCCTTTTTTCCATTACAGATGGTTTGTCCTTTGGCAACTTTCTTTGTGTCTCTGCCTTATTTTCAATTTGTAAAAATTAATATAATGTGCGTGGTTTATGAAGAGCTTAAAAAATTCAGATTTCCATTGTCTTTACTGGGTGTATGTCAACTGTGATTCTTTCTAAAACTAATAACATGATAATTAGTTATCACTGCTATTTATACTATGTATCTATGAGTGGTATGATTATACCTTTCAGATAAAATCATCTTTTTTCCTCTTTCTAATATATTAGTTTGAAATGTATTTTTTAATTTCTCATTAACTGTGTTTATGGTTTTTGTTTTTATAAAATTAAGTGGTCATTTGTAGATACTTCACAGTAAATTTAAATGTAGAACTTCTTTGAAAAGGAAAGAATTTCGTATAGTTTTATTAACTTCATGATATATTCCTACTCTTTGAAATGGTAACATTGAACTTTTGGTACATTTCAAAAAGATATGATCAAAATTTATTTCTCAAAAAAATTGAATGCTGTTTCTAAATTAGGTGATAATTTTTTCTTACTTAGGCTTATTTTGTTTGCATTTAACACATTTTGAAATTATGTGTGAGGTATAGAAAGATGTATCAATAATATGAACCATATGTAATATTTAAGGATCTTTGGCTTTTTTTGCAGTTAATTATAAAAGGTAGAATAAATATGTGATATAGCATTGATCGATTTAATATTCTAAATTTAACAACTGCTCTTCTGCATAATGACTAATAATATAGATAATACTAATTTTCTTTTATCTATTGTGGTATATATAAATTTGGTTTTTAAACCGATAATGAAATTGTTTACATTCTCAATATTTTAATATATATTACAAGTGCTATTTACTAGTCTCAGTGGCAATCTGAGTTCTTCCTCAAATGCTTCAAGGAGTTTTTATACCTTATTATAAACAGAGAGCTCTAATGTTTAGAATTTAAAATGGTGGTAATGACAAATCCACTATAAACAAATTCATTATAAACATAATAATTAAATCCTTACCTTCTCTATTAAGAAGAGAACAGAAACTCAAGTACTTTAAGATAATGTCTTGAAAGATATTGGAAATGTAGCAAGCTGACATTCATACCTAATAAAAAGGTCTTATTAATATCATCTTACAACATTTCTATTGTTCTTTATAAATACTATGTTTTTATTCAGTGCAACAGAGGATTAATTAGTCCAGAATTATTTTGATAACAACTTGTCTCTCTATTTTGCTTACAAAATTCATCTAAACAAAGATGCAGTGGGAAAAATGGATACTTATCACAACAATGCTATCTATCACCAGATCTTAGAACTATAGGTGGCACTCCGTAGGCTCTGCCCTCATGAATTAAGGAATAAGTCTTTATAGATGTCTAAGGACTCATGTGAATTCAGCGAACACTATAAACTTCCTAAATTGCTTATCACAACGCCATTTACCTTGGTATAAACTTCACAGATGACTAAAATATCAATAAGAATATTAGGTGACTGTTTAGTACCTTGGCATTCAACTGGTTATTAGAAAACCATTGGAGAATGCTAGTGAATTTAAATGTATTTATAATAATAAGCTTTGGAAATATTTTCCAAATGACTCCACATTTAGTTCCCCTGTCTAGGAAAGATCTGACAGTTACAGAAAAATAGATCTTGGGCACTTAGACATAAAACTTATCCCAATTTTAAATTTTAATTATTAATTTTGTTTTGTTGGTATAATTGGCTACATTTTTTAAATAATGAAGAGAAGAAATGATTGCTGTTCTGCACGGCCATTCCTGTTCAGAGCCTGCTTTATTGGAGGGACTGGTGACATTTTCAGGGATTTCACCAATATGCTCCTGGTGTTTTAAGCTGGTGAAGTGTTTATCTATTTAGAAAGCTTTTCTGGGCACTATGTGTTTTCCCCTGGGTGTGAGAAAATCAGTTCATCCTTTTAATGAGAATGTTACCTCCAGGGAACAAAGTAATCCAGAAGGAATAATATATTCCTCAGGGCAGTTGCCTACACAGAGACACATTTTTCTCTGGGGCTGACTGCATGTATATTTTAGTTGGAAAATTTTAATATTTTAAAATATCATTGCATTTAGTCATCAGGCACCGTAACTATAGTATAGAGAATTTTTGACATATTTTTCTGAGCTTATTTATTTATTTATTTATTTATTTTTATTTATTTATTTATTTTTTAAAGATTTTATTCGTTTATTTTGACAGAGAGAGACAGCCAGCGAGAGAGGGAACACAAGCAGGGGGAGTGCGAGAGGAAGAAGCAGGCTCCTCGCACAGAAGCCTGATGTGGGGCTCGATCCCAGAAGGCCGGGATCACGCCCTGAGCCGAAGGCAGACGCTTAAGGACTGCGCCACCCAGGCGCTCCTCTGAGCTTTTTTAGACATCAATTATAATTTAGGAATTATTTATTGCTAAAATGTTAGCTGTCTTCGTTGTTGAGGTTACAATAAAATAGACAATTATTAATATGTGCTTTATATATTTTGCTAAACTTGGAGACAGAGATCAAGAGGCTTAAATAAAGTGGCTTTAGAATTTCACTTACAAACCCTAAATAGCACAATTTTAGAAGGCTTTAAGCAGTTTTGATGCCAAAGTATAAATTCTTTCTCACCATCCATACTTACTTCATTTCAACTTTGATGAGCTCTGTGTGATGAACTGTTTACTTCTTGTGGTTACTTCGAATGTCTTGAAGAATTAATGACTTAAGAATGTGAGGCTCTTTGACTTTGTAGCCACATGTTTTAATTCCTCCACATTATATTTAAAATTCATATATTTCAAAATTCTTTTCAGTCAGTATTTTTGTCCATTAAAGCCTATTGAAATAGAACTACAAGACTTCTTGGATTTTAAATACTTCCCTTTTTTTTTTTTTTTTTTTACAAATTCTTATAATTCTCTTTCCAAATAAGAAGCAATTCGATATAAAAGTATGTACTATTAACACATTAAGATATGTTGATATTTTGTGTTTGTTTGTAAAATATACACTTTCATAACCAACTAAATTACTCCATTTTAGAAGACATAACAATATTACCCAAATATTCCATAGAAATTTGATGACAAATGTGAATGAATTTCATTTTAAGAGGACTAGCCTCATGAAGTAATGAGGAAGAAAAAAAAACCTTTTCAAAATATTTAACATTATCAAAATGAAAGTTAAATTTTTGTATATGGGAAAGTTCTTTTCTTCCTGCTACTATCTCTCATTTCATGATACCAAATCAGTTTTCTGTTGCTAATGTTCACTAAAAACTGCTTAATTTGAATTGCTACTTATTATGTAAAAATAAAATCACTATTTGTTATTTAAAATAAAATAATAGGTAAATGTATTCAAATAAAGAGGTTCGTAGCCATGTCTTTGTGCTTTCAAATAGCATTTAACTGAAATTAAAATCAGTTGGTTTTGAATGAATTTTATAAATTAGAAATGTTAAATCTATTATATATATTGTATATCAAAGTTGTTTTATCATATGCTTGGACATAGTAAATACTTTTAAAGAGAAAGAGAACATCATTTTTAAATAATTTGAATCTATTTTTTAAACATTTAAATAATACTGATAATGCAGATTTCTGTGTACCTGTCTTTTTAAATGGGAATGTAAGTATTCATATGCATGATTTAAGTACTGTCTTAATAGTTTAAATTACATTTTGTTCATTGAATTGGAAAAAAATGGCATAACATCTAAACAACTAACTGAGAAAATTTAAGATAATCATATTGGGAAAAATATATCATCTCATATTATGCACATTTTTGTAAAGTAACTTAAAAAATACAACCACATACATATTGGCAGAAATTGCATATTTGTATTAAGGTTAACCAATGTGTAAATATTTTATTCAATTTTTATGGTGAAATTTCTATTTGCAAATATTTTTAAAATAAAATTACATGAAAAGTTAGTCTATTATATGTAGTATGAATAATACTAAAGTTATTACTTGCATTGCCAGAGATTGGAGACAGTCTAAAGAAAATAAGTAATTTTTGTTTTAAAATAATTAGAAAAAATACAGTATGTGGTAAATTTTAACCTATATCTGATTTCTAGGTATTATGCATGGTGGTTCAATTAGTAGTATGTATTTTCACATACTCTTCGTATTCGTTTATTTTAAATCATGCGAATATTGATATACATGCCAAAGATAATTATTTTAAAAATGTTATTTCAAAGTAACAAAGAAAAAGAAATCAGGGAATGATTTATGTGGACTCTGTACCACAGCTATGACAAATTTGTAAAATTGCAATGGAAAGAGCAATGTTTGGTTTAGTTTTGCTCCCAATTTATTATATTTACCTCTGTAGATACTCTCTTCATTTGAAAATTTGTCTACAAAACAAGAAATTTCCCACGCAGATAAAATGGGACAACAATGAAAGAAAGGAAAATAAAAATGAAGGTTACATTCAAACTAAGACAATTTCAAAATAATTAAGCTTAAATTAGTTTCAAGAAGTTCTGAATTTAATTATCTATGAGGTAGTAAATAAATACATAAATCCTATAATCACACAAGAATTTTGGATAAATAATTTTAAACTAACTCTTAATCCCACTACATCATAACGGTTGTAACTTTGCTCTTAGATTTGTATTTGAAATATTAGAAGTATTAGACAAAATTCCAAACTTAGCACCAAAGACAGTATTAGACAAAAATTCCATTTTCTTCTAATGAATCATGTTGTTATTACTGCTGCTGTGGTTTCCTTTAGAATCATTCTATACCTGACAGCCTATGTAGATCTTATCATCTGGACCTGTTTTTGCACTGGACCTGCAGGTGCTGTGAAGAAAATCTCCAGAAAATAAAAGTGTCTAAACAAAATATTATTCAGTCATGAGCTATGAATATCTATGTATATTCATATGTATATATTCTATATATATCTTTTCGTATTTGGATAGTGCCGTTGTTTTATAACTGGAATGGTACCATGTATTAACTAGGATTTGGAGTTTGGGGTTTGGGGATCTCACATTTTTACCTTTTAATTGTTTTATTTCCCCAATGGATATAGAATTTTGATGTAAAATTTCTATATAATGAATTATTCACATGAACCAGATTCATGCTTGTACATTATTGTTAGACTTCATTTCATGATACAGTATTATGGTTTATGTTGTATTAATTGAATGTAATTCATGAATTTTCTAGAAATTGACCTTTTTGTCAAGATTGCCATATCCCTTTTATGCACTGTATATAAAATAGCATTGTTTGATAATTTTTTTGTAATGCAATAAGCCAGATAGAGTGCTAACCTAATCAAATAATGTAAGGATATGGCATCTGTCTATGTAGGGAAATAAAAAAAAAATTTTTTTTTAAGATTTTATTTATTCGACAGAGATAGAGACAGCCAGTGAGAGAGGGAACACAAGCAGGGG
>NC_048224.1:119603378-119659672 GCF_002007445.2 Ailuropoda melanoleuca
TAGTTTAAACAATTGTCAAAGAAAATATGCATAGTTGTTTTTTCATTAATTGGCTGATATGGCAATTATGTATATTTACTTAATAAATTAAAAATAGTGGAAATATATTTGGGTATTCTACTATCCAGTTATTATTTGCTGGTACAGTTAAATATATTATTTTTATCTCCACACATATAATGCAATTTCATGAGAGCAATGTTCCAAGGAACAAGTAGTTTTTTTTCCTTTAAAACTTCCCTTTTAATTCTAATTTAAATAGCTTCTTCAGTAAAAACATAACTCTTTAATAGTAATATACATCTATGATTCTCTCCTGAATAAGACAGATTTTGTGCATAGAGTTTTTAAGTATGATCTAAATCACAGAAGTGCTTTTAGTCTTTGGGATTTCTCAAAAGAAAACCCAAGGTTGGGGCATTAAATATCTTTCTTATAAAATAATCTGACAAGTATAATAAAATAAGAACTCCTCATATTTTTGATTTTAATATCTCAAGATCTTTAGTATCTTTCACCTAGGCTACAACACTCCAGTGAGTAACTGCTGGAGAAGAATCTGCAAGGTCAGCAATTTTGGTCAACTGGTACAATACACTTACCTTTTGTGTTTACAAAAATAAGACAATGAAAGAAGCAATGTTTCCCTTCAGCATTTTTTTTAGGTTATGATCTTTGTGTGTGTGTTTGTGTTATGCAAGTTTTGCAGGAAGTGTTGCTGGTTTCATCAGTTTTTGTTCCTTTTATATTTTCTAAGCCATTGTGATTGTTTTCATTATAAGCTGCACACACAAGAGCATGCTGAAGATTTGAAGGAGGGGGCAGCAAAATCTTTTAGCAATCCTTTTATCCCATCAATCGCCAGCAGAAAACGATGCCAAGAAAACCTGTGAGCTGTAATCTTCATCGGTCATGTCCTCAAGAAGGAGTGGGGCTTGCGGAGGTCATGGTGGTAGGTTATGCCTTATTAACTGCATATGTGTTTGTTATCTGATTTGGGGGATGGGAAACAAGATGTTAGCAATAGCAGGTCATTTTCAACTTTCATTGTCAAATACACCAATATTTCGAATGGCAGTTTTGGTCCAGAAAAAACTTAGTAAGGTTTTGAGTGAGTAAATATAGCCACATCTGCCTTAGAAGGTTTTTGGTTTTTTTTTTCATTTTTTTAGTCTCTCCGCTTCTATGGTTTTTACAAATAACGTAAAACTAAGTGTCATATAATGGAGATACGACAAAGAGCAAAGCTGAAATATTGACTTATTACTGTGAATTAGTCTCCCTTTTCCGCTGTCTTGCCTCATTTGATACAATGTATTTCTAGTGTGTCACCTGAGGATTATTTTTGACATTCTTTCTTGAGTATTTATTTGCATATTTCACATTTTCTCTACTACTTATCTAAAAATAACCCTAATGTTTAAATTATTGAGGTATCCAAAAATACTCCCTATTATGTAATTCCAGATCATTATCATTATTCATTTTGCTCTATACAAACTAAGCTATTGCGGATAACGATTCAGTGTATAAAATATAGGTCTCCTTTATTTTTTCCTGTTTTGCATTTTGGTGTCCTACTTCCTCTGTACTATTTTAGTTTTCCTTTTCCTTGACATTTTGCTTAATGTAGAGTTCATTTTTATTACAAGATTTATATGACGATCTGAAAGTTCTTAGTAAGTTAAAAAATGCAAAAAATAATATTTTGGAACCATGCATTTTTTTAACATTTTAAAACATTTTTAAATTTGTGCCATGATTGTGTGTGTGTGTGTGTGTGTATAAAACTAAAATTTTGAAAATTGGGAAATTTAATTCTTCATTTAATTCTATTTCTTTGAGTTCTCTTGAAGCCTGAAACAATATTTAGGGAAATAATATAAAAGGTGTTATGTACCAGTGAAAGTTGCATTATATATTATGCAAAGATAATTCATTTCTGTATTTTTCCCCAGGTGCTTTTCTGTTATTTTATTCCCCTGACCTCCTAAAATTAGTGAAATTTGGGTTACTGATGACTATTCATTTGGATGATTAATTTTTAAAACTACACTAAACTATGAACTACCTAAGATTATATACCCTGACAATTTCAATAGTCAGAGTAACTCAAAGATCTTACTTTGGAATAGCCACCCAAGAAATGTCATCACAGTTAAGTGTTTCTTGGACCCAAGCATTTTGTACCCTTGCACTTGAAATCGCCTGCTCCCCTCACTCCATTCTCAAGAATGCGGCTGCCTTGGGCTGGTGCAAGGTGGAGCCACTGGCAGCTAAATGTAGTTAACAGGAAACAGAGAGAGAGAGAGAGAGAGAGAAGAAAGGAAGGGGAGGGGAGGGAGGGAAGGAAAGGTATTGGAAAAGAGAGCTCTTTCTACCACCGTTTTCAGCAGCCCGAGGCCTGTGCATGTGCCTGCTTTCCAGTGCTTGCTCCTTTCTTCATTTCTTGGTGCCCGAGTGCCCTGACTTGGTGCCCGAGTGCCCTGACTGGTGCCCGAGTGCCCTGACTGGTGAGCGCGAAGCTCCAGGACTAGTTTCTGTGATCCTTCCTTGATATTGCCTTCGGACATGGAGATGGTTTTTGTCCATCTGTCTGTTTGGTTTTAGTTCATTCATTAGCAACTTTGTGTGTGTGAATGGATGTGCTTGTTTTCACCACTCTGTCTACACAAAAAGAGACTGTCAGGTGAAGAAGAAAGGTGAATTTTAGCTCTCTGTTTCCCTAATATGACTAGTGATGATAGATAGATAGATGGATAGATAGATAGATAGATGCTCTATGGGTTTGTTTTAGGTAGGTGAGACACTGTGTAGCTGTGGCTGGATGCTATTACAGATCTGTCTGGACTTACAATGGGGCTGTTTCAATAAGCTTTTATAAATTGAAAATATCATAAGATGAAAATGCATTTAATACTCTTAAGCTAGGGATCATTGCTTAGCCTAGCCTATTTTAAATGTGCTCCGAACACTTACATTAGCCTACAGTTGGGCAAAATCATCTAACACAAAGCTTATATTATAGTAAAGTGTTGAATATGTCATGTGATGTATTGAATACTGAAAGTGAAAAACAGAATGACTTGGGGGGTACAGATATCGTTGTCAGTATATTGGTTGTTTACCTTCATGATCAATCACCAGTGAATAGCACATACAGTTAGCCTAGAAATAGAGCAAAATTCAAAATTCTAAGTATGGTTTCCACCGAATGCGTTATGACTTTGGCCCTATCATAAGGTCAAAAAAATGTAAGTCAAACCATCATACATCAAGATCGTTTCTGGTGAGTTACGGAGGAAAGAAACTCTCAATAGACGTACAGAGAATAGTGGCAGGGGAAAGCATTAGGAAAAGGAAAGAAATTGGGCAAATATTAGTTGACCTAGGATATGTTGTCTTTATGGGTCCCATTTTATTCTCTGCTCCCTGGAGCTGCTGATCTAATCCTAGTCACTGAGCTGAATACTCACCTCCAGGATTTTCATGGACACTCCTCCAATTTCACCCACTCCTACCCATCTTGATTTCCTCCTACAGGCCTTGAAGGGCATAACTATTTTTACCTTTGGAGAAGGCAGAACGTAACAACCCGTGATCTGACTGGAAATAAGCTCCTGGTAGCTTAGATCTTTTAATGTTTTTGAACATTGTCATGTATACTTCATTGTAAAATTCACACAGTGTAATAAATAACTTAAGGGGCATCATAGATTAGATTATCTTTGTTAATATTATAAAGGCATGTTTTATAGTTTGATTTATGATAGAAAAAATATCAACTTCAAAAACACACTAGGGGCCATAATGTTTAAAATATCCCATTTGTAAGTTCATTTTTGTGTATTTCTTAATTCACAACTTTGCATTTAATCCAATGTACGAGTGACAAAATAAGAATATATGTATGTAGAATTTAAATTGCTAACGCTTTTCACTTAGCATTGAAATGCTGAGGGATTCTTTCTGTTTTGTTGTTTTTGTAATCATTGGTGGCCAGGTAAAGCCAATGATACATTTAAGAATGCACAACCTTAAAGATACTCTATCATTGTATAAAGGCAAGGATGCAACATTTTATGCAGCTATACGTAGATTCCAATAGAATGATTTGGACACTTGCAATAGGTATCTTTCTCTTTTTAAAAGCATACTAAGAACAATCTGCATGAATTTCTTTCTGTTCAGACTAATACATATAAATCTAAAGAATACTGTGTGTCTGAGAATGGCTTTTTAAAATATCGATTTGATTTAAAAATGAAGGCTATGTTATTAAGCATTCATTTAAACAAGTTTCTACCTCATCAGTCCTTAAGAAACTATCATGGCCTTGGACATTTCTAGCTAGGGGACAGTAACTTCATTTGGACATCCTTACTGTCTAATGACTTAATCGGGTCGCGAATAAGGCCACCACCTTAGTAACTGAGCTGGATTGTGAATGGATTTCTAACATATTAACTAATAATACCATGAGGTTATATTGTTTCTATAATATGAGTGAGGCAGAGAAATTTTATATGAACATTTTCAGCCGATCTGAAACAGAATATTTATGACTATGAAATGACAGAAGCAGACAGATTTTGCTGACAAGAAAGAATAGTTGCATTTGTGAAAAATCACTGTATGAAGACCACAGGGCAAAGAAGAAAAATTGCAGATAGTGTAATGCCTTCCGAAAATGAGAAGACAGCCACCAAACATCAGCAAACCACATAAGGCAGTAAAACATGCATGTGATAAGTCCGATGACTGTCATTCTAACTACTTTCAGAGGAAGCATCAAAATAAGGCAACTAGAAGGTATGTTATGTTCAATGTTCACCCAATACTCTTATTGTTCAGAGGACACAGGTCCTCACAACCAGTTGGGAAGTGAGGTCTCTGGGGTGGGGGTGGGGATGGGGAGTAAAGTAACCAGGAACATGACATTTGTCACGTCTAGACAAGTGGCAGCACCCCTTTTAGAAATTGGCCAATTTTGATTGACCTTTTAATACAGTGAGCAGATTATATATTCTTTTATTTTGAATAAGCACATGAATGAACAGGTCTGGTCTTACTAGGTTAATATTCATTGCACATCGAGGAAACACTCTACGGTATGCATATTAAAATCACAATAAAATAGAACCAGTTATTTCTTTCAACACACTAGCTAACTGAACAGACACACATACCAAAAAAATAGATAATTTCAATATACTGGGATATAAATTTATAATTTCTTATAATCACTTCGAGTTGGGAATCCAACCAAAAGATTTACTTCTAAAGTAGTAACCAAATATTGATTTAAATATTGATCACTATGGATAATTTTTATTTTAAGGATTTAGTGAATCAGTACATAACCACTGAAACTATACTATAGATATTTCCCAGTTTTCTGCTCATTCTGTTTCAATTCATCTTTACTAAAAATTTAGTAAAAATTCATCTTCACTCAGATTTATAGAAAACACAGCTTTTATTTATTTGAATCCATTTTATATCTTAAGAATCACAGTTCTTGTGCACATCTTAATTTTCTTTCTTTTACCCATAAATAATTAAGTTTATTTGGAATGTGGTGTCCTTGGGTGCTCAAAAAGTGATTACCAGACATGACAATGATCACAGACATGTGGTCCAGAGCTCATGCTAAGTACCTAATATCTGGGAAGTAAATAATTATCTAGACAGAGACAGGGTGAAGGTGTTCTGACAGAGACAAGGGTGAAAGTGTTAGTCTTCTCTTTGTCTTCCCCTCCTCTTTCTCCTTCTTCTCTTTCTACTTCACCTACTAAATGACTGCAAATAATTAGTTGATTCCAATTATAAGAACAGTTTGCAACCAGATAAGACTTCATCAATTAACATATTAGGCTTAATAAAAATTATTAAGGTGGTTTTTTGTTTTTGTTTTTGTAGTTAAACTATTCAGACTACAGATATGGTAGGCTCTTTGGAATGTTTCATTTGTAATTTCAGATCTCTCTCTGATTTGAGCTGCATAAGTAGAACAGATACATTTTTTATAAAGGTTTTATTTATTTATTTGAGAGAGAGAGAGAGAGAGCACAAGCTGGGGGAGAGAGAGAGAGAGAAGGAGAAGCAGACTCCCGGCTGAGCAGAGAAACCCATGCATGCTGCATGGGCAGCTCGAACCCAGAAACCTGGGATCATGACCTGAACTGAAGGCAGCCGCTTAACTGACTAAGCCACTCAGGCACCCCTACATTTTTTTTTTAAATAAAATTTACCAGAAAGTGTTGGTTGTTCAAATATATGTGATTTTACTATTCAATTCAATGAATATTAAGATATTAAGACATTGTTAATTCCCTCTAAACCTGAGAAAAACTTCAAATTTCAGTTCTCTTAATTTATATAGATTTGGCCCAAATCTATATTAAAAAATCATAATGGTTAAAATTCAAATAATATTGGGAATTTTATTTAATAATAGGTGAACAGTTGAAAATATATCAACACAATTGTCAGAATCTTAAAATTGTCCTCAAAATGTGTTTGATGTTCTAGAGAGATGAACTTCCTATTTAAAATATTCAATATTAGAATTTTGACTAAACTCTTTTAAGTTAAACACTCTTTTTTTAAATAATCATGAGTTACCAGGAATCATACTAACCTATTTTTTGATAGCTTGTATTCAAAGTCATATATGCTTATAACAAGTGCGAATATAATTAGAACGCTTTACTATCCTTTGCCAAAAAAATGTTCCTTCTCTGAATTCCCCCTGAAAATACTACGTATTAATGCACTTGTTGGCAGTGAAAATCAGTAGAGTAACATGATATGGTACTGCAGTCGGCTGCATTTTTCTATTTATTATCATTCGTCTATACTCAAAGTCTTATTTCCTTTGGATTTGGACAATTTCTTTTTATGAGATAAAAGAAAATGTGTCATAAAGTTAATTTCCACATCTAAATTGCAGGATTGTTGGTCCCTGAAAAATAAGACTCTTTTAATAGGAAATTTACCTATAGTAATAAAGCCTTAAAGCTTTCATTGCGACTAATTTTTAGAAAGTCAGCAATAAGGAAAATGATTATAGTACAGCAGCAACAAAATGTACTGTATAGATTCAGTCAATATATGATGCAAAAAGATATAGCTTAGTTATTTTTTATGGATTAATATAATACCTCCCTTCCTAGGAAAGGGCAACCAGAGGAAGAAATGGAGAAAAAATTAATGAAACAAAAATCTGTTCACAAGCATCTGGATTCCAAAGTTTATATAGTTTTGTGCTTGAAATCTTCAGGTTTATTTTAATACCCAGCATTTAGTAGTCAAGATGTACACTGGAAATAAGCTTTGGTATATATCAATATATTTTATAAAGATGTATTACATTCCTAATACAAGCCAGGCACTGTGAATACAGCCATGAAAAATCCTGGAGTTGTCTCTGTCGTCCTCGTGTTGTCAATCCTTATTTCTTAAAGTGTACGCTCCACTTGGACCCTAATGCCTTATAGATTTCTGCATGTGTGATCTCTCCTCATTTTATGAGTAATCTGTTCTCACTTTGTGGTGGTAGGATGAGTGAGAGAGAAATTACATTTTTCAAGGTCGCCCAGCAAGTGATGAAGTCAGGATGAAGTGGTGATACCCTCTGCCTCTGAATTCTTTTTTTTTTTTTTAATTCCATGCATGCTAAAACCTAAAAATATGTAGAAAAATAGATAGGTAAAAAGATAACCGTGAGATCTCTTATGGAAAGGAAAGAGGTAGTTTGTGAGAATACAAAGGGGGAAGATACACTACATTGTATCCTGGAACAGGTGGTGTCCTCAAACACTTCAGAAATAAGTTAAGATTTTGACAGGAAAGAGTAGGAAATTCTGATGTATAATAACAGTCAAAGCATGGACAATCCCAGGGGCAGACCTGAGAGTAGGTATTTCAACATTACTATTAGTATTAGTGTTAATATTAGTGTAGTGGTGTGATTTGCAGAACATTCTGGAAAATCAAATTATTTTTAAAAAGTGAAGAGCCTTGAAGCAATGTTGGGGAATTTCCAGACAACAATGAGCAATGAAAAGATTTTGAGCAGGGTTCTGACATAATTCAGATTTTTATTTAGGAAAATAAGTCTTGCAGAAGAGGGCAAACTGGCTAAGAAATGAGAAGCATTGGAGAAAAGAACACTGCTTGGGTAGGTATTTCAGTAACCCAAGTGTGAAACAAACAACAAAAAAAAAAAAAAAGAGAGAGAGAGAGAAAGAGAGAGAGGAGAGAGAGAGAAAAAGAGACAGTGGAAAAGGAAATGAGAAAGCATTTCACAAAGACAGTGTATTGGAAAGTTTAGACAATAGAACGCATTTGCCAGAACTTAAACTGCATGAACAGAAAGCATTTGTTGGTCTCTCTTATATCCTCAGCCCTCAGATAAGAATCTGGCACAAAGGACAAGTTAATCAGGAATTATTTTTTTTACAATTTTATTTATTTATTTGAGAGAGAGAGAGAGCACAAGCAGAAAGGGGGGAGAGGCTGAAGGAGAGGGAGAGGGACAAGCAGACTCCCCTCTGAGCAGGGACCCCAATGTGTGGGGCTCTCTATTCCAGGACTCTGGGATCATGACCTGAGCTGAGGTCTGACACTTAACACACTGAGCCACCAAGGAGCCTCAGGAAATATTTTTTTTTTTAAAGATTTCATTTATTTATTTGACAGAGATACAGGCAGCCAGCGAGAGAGGGAACACAAGCAGGGGGAGTGGGAGAGGAAGAAGCAGGCTCATAGCAGAAGAGCCTGATGTGGGGCTCGATCCCATAATGTTGGGATCACGCCCTGAGCCGAAGGCAGACACTTAACCGCTGTGCCACCCAGGCGCCCCAGGAAATATTTTTTAATTAATAAATATAGAGGGTGAAGGAAAGAGACTAGTAAAATATAAGTGAATTGGATGGCAATTTTTTTTTTTTAAAGATTTTATTTATTTATTTGACAGAGATAGAGACAGCCAGCGAGAGAGGGAACNCAAGCAGGGGGAGTGGGAGAGGAAGAAGCAGGCTCATAGCAGAAGAGCCTGATGTGGGGCTCGATCCCATAATGTTGGGATCATGCCCTGAGCCGAAGGCAGACACTTAACCGCTGTGCCACCCAGGCGCCCCAGGAAATATTTTTTAATTAATAAATATAGCGGGTGAAGGAAAGAGACTAGTAAAATATAAGTGAATTGGATGGCAATTTTTGACACAAGAGGGTGAAATGTTTTTGAAATATGTTTTTATGATTACAAATTTTGATGTTAGTAGTATTCTTATTTGCTGATCAGCTTTTAAAATTGCCTTTGAANCAATTTTTGACACAAGAGGGTGAAATGTTTTTGAAATACGTTTTTATGATTACAAATTTTGATGTTAGTAGTATTCTTATTTGCTGATCAGCTTTTAAAATTGCCTTTGAATCTTACTGGGTTTGTATAATTCTACCAAAAAGAGAGAATAAAGAATGGTGAATATTTTTATGTGTTATTTTTGTAGTTTTTAAATCGTTAACTATTAACTGAAAAATGCCATCATTGTGAGTTGTAGATAAGTACAGCGGCTTGTAAAAATACCCATCAGAGATGCTTATGGTCTTAACTGCTGTTAGAAACACATAGCTACTTTTTGCATGTACTTTCTTTATAATGGAGAAAGGCAGATTAAAAGATCAGCATTTTCCAGTGAGTGGAAAATACAGTGAACATGTTTGGCATAGGGGCCACTTTGATAAACCACTGTGTTGCTTTCCTGTGTGTGGATCCTTCCAGAAAATGTATATTTCATTTTCCTCCTCTTAGTAATTAGCTTAATTACCTGAACCTACCAGTACTCCAGTTACATTAGCCTGAGCAGGATTCCCATGTTTCATATGGGAGACATTATTTCTAAACTTCTCGAAGGCTGTCAAAAATGTGAACATACAACCTTGGGTTAGCACGATTCCTTCAGTGTTCCTGCTGGACTTAACGGATTTAATGGTTTCATTCCACAGAAGAGTTCACGTAACATAATCCATGTTTTTCTAGTAATATATGGACTTCCTGTATCAAATTTTCAAAAACTAATTTCCAAGAACACATTTTATAGTCTAAGTTGGATAGGTCCTAACTTTAACTGCTACCTTCCTGAACAGGAAGATACATATAGCGGCAGGATTTGTTTGTAGAGCTAGAGGTGAGATTTCCCTTGCAGGGTGCTGCTCCTTCACATTTCTATTACCCCTGAAGCATTGTTTAATCTCTTGTGCAACTCGTGTCTTACAAACAAAATGACAGTAGGACCAGGATTCAGCACCTGAAAATGAAGCCATCCCTGCAAAGACCTGATGATTTCTTGTAGGCGATACAGATAGAATCGCTGTGCTCTGGCTAGCTGGCCCCATTTTAACTCCTCACGGAGCAGAGCCACATATGCAACATTTCCTTCCTTGGTGCGTGGATAGATGTGTCCCGAGGCACGCATCCTGAGTGAGGAAGCAAAATTAAAAATGGAATATAAATTTTCCCAGGCTTGTATTGGAGCCTCAAACGGAGGCAGAAAAGACCGCAAACTCTGGATTGATTAACAACGTTTAGATTTTGAATTTCTGGAACATCTACCTAAAATCTGAAGCACAATGTACGTGTTGTCATAGTTTCCTGGGAAAGAAAATGATTATGAGCTGAAATGTTTTTATTTTTGCCTGAAGAAATTCGTGACTCGGTGCATACACTGTCCAGGATTTGGAAATCCGGGAGAGATATTTGTTTAACTAGACACCTCCAGGTCAAGGTCAAGAGTGCCGTGTTCCTTGGCCGTAAGATCAATGTTTCATCTCTCTACTCCTTTCTCTTCTATGTATCTTTTTACTCTCTCTGCTGGATTTCTAATTGCAGTCTATAAATATGCTCACATCCTATGTATATGAATTTTTAAAGCTGTATTTTATCTAATGACTCCTCTAGCTATTGTCTCTCTCTTCTCCTTTTAATTAAACCTTATTTTTAAACCATCATCTGCCATTATCTTCTTAATTCTTGTCCATTGATTTGATTTTTCCCTCAACCCAGGTCAATTGGATTTATGATTCTATAGCTGTTTTTTGACAATGCCCCTGCTAATGTGACTAGTAATAGCCTATTTTTTTTTAAACCCACTATACATGGTTTTCATCTAGTGAAATTCCCTGCTGCATTTGACACGATTAATTGCTCCCTTTTTTCATGAATGTGTCTGGTGCGCTTCCAGCTACCTCTTATGATTCCTTATACATCTGTTGGGTCACTTTTTCTATCTCCATATTGAATCTCACTTGTCTCTCTTCCCGTTAATGTTGGTGTACTCCAGATGTCTAAATTCATGCTTCTAATCTTTCTTTTCTCTCCAGTTTTATTGTTCTGAAGGTTTTGAGTCATTTAGGGGACTTCTTAAAACTTGAGATGATTTGGAGAACCCCCATCCCACCGCCTTCGTTCTAATGCATCTGGTCGGCAGCTCTTGCCACGTGAAAGAGAACTCCATGTCCCTTCTCTGGTATGTTGTAGTCTACCACTGCTGCAAATGTACAAGGAGGCCAGTAAAGTAGAATCAACCCATCCTAGAGGTTTGTTTATCCCTCTCTTTCTTCATATGCTGCCATTTTATTTTTTGGATATTTTTCAAATCACGCTCTTTTATCTTTGATGATATTCAAATTTATAGCAATACATTTGCTTTTTTTTTGTGGCAAATATGCATACTATATAACTTACCATTTAACCTCTTTTAAGTATACAAGTCACTGGCATTAAGAAGTCACGTTGCTGTACAACCACACCACCATGCATCTCCAGAACATTTTTCATCTTCCCAAACTTAAACTCTATACCCATTAAACAGTAACCCTCTGTTGTAATTCCTGATAGCCCCCTACAACCACCATTCTACTTTCTGTCTTTATGAATTTGACTACCCTAGGTACTTCATATAAGTAGATTCATGTAGTAGTTGTCCTTTTGTGACTGGTTTACTTCACTGAGACTAAGCTCTTCGTAGTTTCTCCATGCTGTAGTGTGTGTCAGAATTTCCTTCCTTTTTAAGGCTAAATAATACTCCAGCGTGTGTGTGTGTGTGTGTGTGTGTGTGTGTGTGTGTGTATGACATGTTTTGCTTACCCATTCATCTATTGGTAGATACATGGTTTGTTTCTACCTCTTGGCTATGGTGAATAACGCTGGAATGAACATAGATGTACAAATATTTGTTTGAGTCCCTGTTTTCAATTATTTTAGATACATGCCCAGAAGTGGGATTGCTGGATCATATGCAGTTCTACTTTTAATTTCTTGCAGAAATGCTGTTCTGATTTCCTATCAGCTACACCATTTTTCATCCTAATCAGCAGTGTGCAAAGCTTCCGATTTATCTGCATCCTCACTGACATTTGTTATCTTTTATTTTTGTTTTTGTTTTGGATGGTAACCATCTTAATGGATATAAAGGGGTCTATCATTGTGATTTTGATTTGCATTCCCCTAATGTTCCTGATGTTGAACATATTTTCACAGGTATATTGGTCACATTTATATTTTCTTTACAGAAATGTCTATTCAAGTGCTTTACCTATTTTTAATAGGGTTTTTTGAATTGCTGAATTGCAGAAGTTCTTTGTATATTCTAGATAATAATCTCTTACTAGATATATGTTCTGCAAATATTTTCTCCCATTTCATGAGTTGCCTTTGTACCTCGCTGATGGTGTCCTATGATGCCCTAAAATGTTTAATTTTGATCCACTCCACTTTATATTTTCTTTTGTTGTCTGTGCTTTTGGTATCAGATCCAAGAAATCTTTGCCATATCCAATACCATGAAGATTTCCCCCTACAAGTTTTCTTCTACAAGTTTTATTGTTTGAGCTCTTACCTTTTGGTCTATAAGCCATTTTGAGGTCTTTTGCTTGTTTTTGTTATTGGTATGTAAGATAAGAGTCCAAGGTCATCAATTATTATTTTATTTTTTGCATTTTGATATAATACTGTCCTCCAGTCATTCTTCCACACTTTTATCAGAGTAATTTGTATAAATTGTAAATCTGATGGTGTCATTCCCATGATTAAAAAACTTTCTGACATATCGCCCTTTCCTGTGGGAAAAAATGCTAAGGTCTTTAAGACGGTAAGTAAGATTTTCATCATGCAGGCTCTTGCCTCACTTCTCCACATACTCTCCAACAGCATTAATGTATTGCCTCCTGCCTTTTGTGATAGTGCCCCTTTCCCTAGAATGCCATCTTTCTCTTCTTGTTCCGACCTTAGGCAGGAAGTCCTTCCTTACAATTCACCACTCTCTAAACATCATATTCAAATTGGGTCCGTTTCATGTGCATCATTAAATCTGATGTCTATCTCTTACAATGATTTTGTCCGTCCTTTCTAATAATAATGGCTTTCTGGCATGTTTCCATGCTAGAACACGACATTTCCCAGGACAGCACTATGCTTGATTCACCTTTATATCCCCTATGCCTGAGCATAATGTTAGGCCGAATCCTAAATTCACGGCTATGATTAAACGGAGACTTGAGGAGCATGGTAAATTTGAGATAAGTTGAGGTGAAAGAGGTTAGGAAAGGGGGAATGGAGGAACTATTGCAGGGCAGGAATCTCTTAGGCAGGACAACATTCAAGAGTGCAGGGAGCGTTTCAGAGTAGTTCAGAGGCTGAGTGAGGAATCTGGAGAAAGGCAAGAGAATGGATATATATGTAGGATTTGAGAAATTTTTAGGAGGGTCACCTGACTTTGGAGGTCAAGAGCATCTAGGAAAATAAAGAGTTTCTTTCTGGGCTAAATGCCAAGCAGAAAAAAAATGTTCAAGGATAAGCATAACTACATCCCTATTAGGAAAAAGAAATTGCTGTGAGCAGCAGTTGGTCAGAAGCAGCCGTGGATGTATCACCTGTAAGACAATGAACTTATGCTCAGAGAGAAAAAATAAATCCTGACTCAGCCTCGAAAGTACCTAGAAGAAAGGACACACTGCCATTATGCCACTCACACCCATTTGAGCTGGGACTCATTTCTTATTATAACATACTCATTAGGATTCAAATAACAGAGGAAAAGAAACACTATGATGAAGATTCTTGGTTTTCAGATGATTTAATCCAATACTAATCTCAGGCTGCATTTATTCCAGATAAAATCTTCCAGTTCTGGAAACTCTGAATAGAGTATTCCTCTGATAAACTAATTTAAACATTATATCACCATTCAGATTTTTTTTCTAATTTATTGAAATGGCAGGTATTTCCTGTTGCTTTGCTTATACCAATACTTGAAACAGCTACTTTGTTTCAGATGTTTTCTAATGCAGTATCACTAGCTCTGTTTTGATTTGTTCTTTTAGTTTTGACTTTGGGATTAATTATATGGTTATATGCAGGAATATCATATCCTCTTTTATCTTTCTTACCTGGCAAAAGTATACTTTTTTCTCTATAGTTGGATTAAGGACTATATTGAATTTTAAATTGTTTATTATACTACATATGATCTATTTCCACAATGAACTGAAGTACTGAAAAATAGAAAAATCATGCTATAGCTTTCTTCACCAATTTGATTAGAATGATAAAATCACATAAGATAATTTTATAGTATATTAGGTCAAGTATCCAATCTTCCTTCGCTTACCAAATCCTTTGAAAACTTCAAGAAATGGCATCCTTCGTTTGACTACCTCTGTTGAATTAGGTGAGTGACTTGGAATATCTCCAGAAAATCATGTTAGTCCAACATTAGTCTTCTGTGTAGAACTATAGCACCAGTATTTCTAACATCTTAGCACTAATACTCACAGTAACATGAGTATATCTGCATGTCCCTCCAATTATGTTAGTAACTTCAATCTGAAGTATTTATTTTAGTTATTATAAAATTAGAGTGTCATTTTTCTAAGAAAAACAAATTTATTTCAGATATTTTAATACTCTGTAATCTATAAGACAGGTCCAAAACAAACTATTTAGAAGAGTGTAATCAGGGCACCTGGCTCAGTCAGTTAAGCATCCCACTCTTGATTTCAACTCAGGTCATGATCCCAGGGTCGTAAATCTGCTTAAGATTCTCTCTCTCTCTCCCTCTCTCGCTGCCCCTCCCCACCCCACATAGGTGCACACACTCTCTCTCTCTCAAAACAAAAAAAAGAAAAAAAGAAAAAAGTGAAATCCATTTGTCAGACTAATTAGTCCATTGTAGCCAATGGCTGTTCCAGAGCAGTATCTGTTTAGTTGTCCGTGCAATCCCTATAACAACTTCTGAGTACTTCTGATATAGTAGCTTTTTTTTCCTTCAACTTTTTACTTAAATTCCAGTTAGTTAGCATACAGTGTAACACTGGTTTCAGGTGTAGAACTTAGCGATTCATCACTTAAATACAATGCCCAGTGCTCATCACAACAAGTGCCCTCCTGAATACCCATCACCCATTCAACCCATCCCCCCGCCCCCTTCTTCTCCAGCAACCCTCATTATTTTCTCTGTATTTAAGAGTCTGTTTTACGGTTTCCCTCTCTTCCCCCACCCCCACACCCACCATGTTCATCTGCTTTGTTCCTTACATTCTACATATGAATGAAATCATATGGTATTTCTCTTTCCCTGACTGACTTATTTTGCTTAGCGTCATACTCTCTAGCTCCATCCACATCATTGCAGATGGCAAGATTTCATTCTTTTTGATGGCCAAGTAATATTCCATTGTATATATACACCACTTCTTTATCCATTCATCAGCTGATGGACATTTAGGCTCTTTCGATAATTTAGCTATTGTTGATAATGCTGTTATTGGGGTGCATATGCCCCTTCCAATCAGTATTTTCGTATACTTTGGGTAAATACCTGGTAGTGCAATTGCTGGGTCATAGGGTAGCTCTATTTTTAACTTTTTGAAGAACCTCCATAGTGTTTTCCAGAATGGCTGCACCAGTTTGCATTCCCACCAACAATGTAAGAGGGTTCCACTTTTTCTGCATCCTCGCCAACACTTGTTGTTTCCTGTGTTGTTAATTTTAGCCATTCTGACAGATGTGAGGTAATATCTCATTGTAGTTTCAATTTATATTTCATTGCTGATAAGTGATGTTGAGCATCTTTTCATGTGTCTGTTAGTCAACTGTATGTCTTCTTTGAAAAGTGTCTATTCATGTCTTCTGTCCATTTTTAATTGGATTATTCATTTTTTGGGTGTTGAGTTTCCTAAATTCTTTACATATTTTGGATACTGACCCTTTATCACGTACGTCATTTGCAAATATCTTCTCCCTTCTCCCATTTTGAAGGTTGCCTGTTAGTTTGTTGATTGTTTCCTTCACTGTGCAGAAGCTTTTCATCTTGGTGAAGTCAAGTCCTTTTGTTTCCCTTGCCTCAGGAGACACATCTATAAGAAGTTGCTATGGCCGATATCAAAGAGGTTATTGCCTGTGTTTGCCTCTAGGATTTTAATGGCTTCCTGTCTCACATTTAGGTCTTTCATCCATTTTGAATTTATTTTTGTGTATGGTGCAAGACAGTGGTTCAGTTTCATTCTTTTGCATGCTGCTGTCCAATTTTCCCAACACCATTTGTTGAACAGACTTTTTTTCCATTGGATATTCTTTCCTGCTTTGTCAAAGACTAGTTGGCCAAATAGTGTGAGTCCGTTTCTGGGTTTACTTTTCTTTTTTCTTTTCTTTTTTTTTAAGTAGGCTTCATGCCCACTGTGGAGCCCAATGTGGGTCTTGAACTCACAACCCTGAGATCAAGACCTGAGCTGAGATCAAGAGTTGGACGCTTAACTGACTGAGCCACACAAGGCATCCCAATTTCTGGGTTTTCTATTCTGTTCCACTGATACATATGTCTGTTTTTGTGTCACTACCACACTGTCTTGATCACTACAGTTTTGTAATATAACTTGAAGTCTGGAATTATGATGCTTCCATCTTTGCTTTTTTTTTTTTTTTCCTTTATCCATGTTTGCTTTGGCCATTTGGGGTCTTTTGTGGTTCCATACAAATTTAAGGATTTTGTTCTACCTTTGTGAAAAATGCTGGTGATATTTTGACAAGGATTGCATTAAATGTGTAGATTGCTTTGGATAGTATAGACATTTTAACAGTACGTTCTTCCAGTCCATGAGTATGGGATGTCTTTCCATTTCTTTCTGTCATCTTCAATTTTTTTCATAAATGTTTTCAGAATACAGATCTTTTATCTCTTTGGTTAGGTTTATTCCTAAGTATCTTACAGTTTTTGGTGCAATTGTAAATGGGATAGATTCCTTGATTTCTCTTTCTGCTCCTTCATTATTGGTGTTTAGAAATGCAGCAGATTTCTGTGGGTTGATTTTGTATCCTGTGACTTTACTGAATTCATGTGTCAGTTCTAGCAATTTTTGGTGGAGTCTTTCAGGTTTGCTACCTAGAGTATCATGTCATCTACAAATAGGAAAGTTTGACTTCTTCCTTGCCAATTTGGATGCCTTTTAATTCTTGTTGCCAGAAGGATTGCTCGTGCATTTATGACTGTATCTGTTTTTTTCATGAACATTATTTGGTTCATGCAATGTGTCAGATAGTATATTAGGAACTAGGAAAAAGAAATCAATAGCAATTTCAGACCCTAGAAGCTTGCATAATAATAGTAGGCTAGACATAAGGAAAAAACTTTGTTGTTGTTGTTGTTGCTGTTGTTGTTGTTGTTAATAACATGGGAACCTAATCTACTAGGTATAAAGGAAAAAGGAGAGAGAAGAAGGAAAAAGGAACTTTGTGGAATAGTTGTCTTCTGAGCTACATGCGACTTGAACAAATAGCAAATCTTAGAAGTTTTGGGCTTTCATAACTTTGTATTTTTTATGATTGTAATCTATCTTTCTTTCTGTCTGTCTATCTTTCTTTTTTTAATTTTTTTTAATTTTGGAAACATCAATAATATTCTTCTAGCCCCTTTATTTCCAGGCCAAAAAAGCATATAATCATTTCAGTGTCTAATCACTTTTCTATCTATTGAATTATTTTAATTTCTGTTTTTAGAATTCCCTTAAAAGGCTTTTTTTTTAGTTTTTTCTTGTACTATATTGTTTAAAATCTTCAAATTTTAAAATACTCTTGCAGAAATGGATGTCACAATCAAATACAGTGAAAGAATAGAATCTGTTTTGAGCTGCCTGACCTCTACATGGTCCTGGATGGTCTAGGCTAACTTTAATTGAAGTCACATCCATATATCTGTGCTCACCTACCAATTTCCTACTTGGTTATTTAACATAAATTCCATTTTGATGTTTCCCATATGATATTTTGAAATTAAAAAATGGAAGCAATTCAAAGTTATTTATTTTTATATTATATGTTTATAGAATATTATCCATGTATCACACAAAACATTGAATGATGTTATGCAAAAGTAACAGACCTTACATGCCAAGATATTTTAATTTAGTTTGACCTGTAGATGATGACAGAGTGGTAGAACTGTATCACAATTTTAAGAATGCATTTTTCTTAAAAAATTAAGCAAATTTATTAAAGAGCTGTTCATATCATATAGGTAAGTGATTTAACAGGTGTTGAACAGTTCTCATACACCACAAAACAAGCTAAATGTTTTGCAAAATTATTTCATTTTATTCTTACAAAAACACCTGGACATTTATCTGCTCTCTTTGTTTTGTAAAAGAGAATTGAGCATTCAAGAAGTTAAACAGCTGGAAAAAAGAAGGTCATGCGCAAACTAAAGCTATTTGGCTGTAAACCTCATAATGATTCTACTATATCATGGTCACTAGTAAAGAGTCACTCCATAAGTGAGATAACAAATTTTCTTTTAATTTGTTTTGTTTTTGAAATAAAAATCTTACAATAAGGAAGGAAATAGAGGTTGTTGGAAGATATAGAGTAGTCTGCTTTTTGGAGTTGGTGATTATACTACTTAAAAGACTACTAAAGCATCTGTAAGAGGTATACAATGGAATTTTCACATTTGAAGACAAATATTCTATGATGAAACACCAAGTCAATAAGCCAAAATGAAGGAAAAAAAAAAGCAGAGTAAAATTCTACCAGGCAATACCTAAAGTGTCAGGAACAGTATAACTCTTTACTATAATTGAGTTATTAATTAAACTGATTTGAAAAACATTAGAAGATATAGGGAAAACAGTGTCTCAGATATATAAAGCTCATTTATAAGTGAAAAGAAATTTAAAAATTTTTAAAGAAGAATAAAGACCAGTTAAATGCCCATAACTAAACAGAATCAAAATAATTAAATCTGCAAATAGTGCATTATTATCACACATACATACACAAAATAAGTTAGAAAAAAAGGCCTGTGTTTATTAGGAAAATATATGTATTTCCATTTACAATCTATACCCCATTAATTCCTTATTTAATTTACTGTGGTTTGTCCTTATATTTCTACATTGCTTGGTAAGCGATTTTGAGACATATATGTCCTTTACATGTCACAATCAAATCGTTATATACTGAGAGCTGCTCCTTGAAAAGATTACATGACAAAATACCTCATCAGTTCTCTTTAAAAATTAGGCATTAACTCAAACTGAAAGGGTTAAAAAAAGAAGGAAGAAAATTAGAAAAGGTGGTACCGGAGGAGCTTCTTGACAAGCCACTCAATCATCTTCAATTTCTCTGTGGCATCGTATTAAAAATAAGATCTCCAAAATCAAGAAGGGTGATTTGTATTAGGTAAAAGTTTTGTTAATAAGGTTGTCATCCATTCGATACCTTCGAACAGTTGTCAGAAATTGGT
Source organism: Ailuropoda melanoleuca (assembly GCF_002007445.2). Taxonomy (NCBI): domain Eukaryota; kingdom Metazoa; phylum Chordata; class Mammalia; order Carnivora; family Ursidae; genus Ailuropoda; species Ailuropoda melanoleuca. The sequence goes on from NC_048224.1 coordinate 119,623,181, forward strand.
TAGTATTATTCAGGGGTATGAAGACAGCAAGTTAGGAATTGAACGTCATTCTAAGTTATAGCGCACCATAAAATCACAGCACTAATGCCTTCTTTAATTTTTAAAGTATATTTATAACATTTTATGATAAAATATATTTTAATTACTCTGCACTGCATGGTTTAGAAATTAACAACTAAACAGGGGTTCCAATCTTAAAATCTCTATCTGGTGAGGATCTTAGTGTCTATTAAAGTATCAACACAACTTATAATAATAATTATTGTATCGATATCTATATTTCTTGTCTTTATTAAATGGTACTGTGCTTCTTTGAAAGTGCATACAAATAAATTTGAAAACATTTAAATCACTTTTGAACGTAAGTACTAATTTTGTTAATAAGTGATGAGTGCCAAGTGCCAAACACCATTCTAAGCATTTACATTCACTATGCAGTTGTAACTATTAAATAAGAATACAACCCAATAACAAAAAGAGCTATTATTATCCTCATTTACCATTAAACAACTTGGAGACAGTAAATCATTCTCTCAAGTTCACAAAGAAATTAATTGACAAAGCCAATGATGAAACCCACATCTGCCTGCCTCAAATGTTCTACTTTTAAGTGCTTCATTATATTGATGTCAAATTTTATTTTGTTTTTATCATCCTGCCTACATGATTGTTTACTTTAAATTGCTACTTTTCTGAAACATAAAATTCCATTTTATATAGATGAAAGCAATACAATTGATGAACTGCCAATGAAGATTATGCCAAAAAATATTTTCTCCCAAGACTGTATAAATTTATATGGCTCTTTCCTGTGTCATCAGTGTTCTCTTTGTGATCAAGGGCATAAGGTAGAAGTAATCTGCGCCATGTGACACTGACGTTGTAATTTCTGTCTATGGCTATTGAACAATGGAAATTTAACTACAATGGAGATGAAACTCACGACTTTAATTATATTAACATTATACTCTAGTCTATCGGGACTTTTTTTAGTACACACATTTACTATAAAGGAAGAGATAAAGAGTTGTTTCCAAGATAACCTAATCTGATTCTACTTGAATTAATCATAAAATGCACACATTTTAAGATATTCAAAAAAGTATCTGATTACTTGTTAAACCCAGGACAAAGTGTGTGGGGTACACACAGAGCATCACCAACCATGTGTCATCGTCTTCTGTATACTACCACTAGACTCCTTGATAATATTATTTAAATGCCAGAAGGACAAATTTTGAGAATGTGAATATTTTCTTTATCAGATAACTTTATGAAGGACAGTTTCATACATTTCAAAGCTCTTAAAATCTGAACTTGTTCAAATAAGTATATTTTATTCAAGACTATAAGGTTGGCTGAAAATGTAAAAAAAAAAGTCAGATATTTTTAGTGATTTAAATATTCATGATTTAAAATTAAATGTTCAGCTTAATTGCTTTTTACTCCATAGGGATTTCAGTAATCTGTACATTGCTTGGTACATTTCTGCATCACGTAAGACAGTCATAAAAACAAGAACGTGAAAACATCTTGGTCTTGTATTTCCAAATAATTCCCAATCTTGCTAGGAGGTATTTGTGCCTCTAAAAAGGGAATGAATTGTCAAAGAAAACATTGAAGTTTTCCTGAATCTGTTAGAGAATCATCATATTGAAGGTTTCCAAACCTTTACATTTTATCTTGAATGTTTGATTTGAACCAGCCTCTGAAAGGAAACAAGTTTCATAATTTACTACCTGCTGTTAGGTAATATTTGTGGTTTTCTTTCTTTAAAACTTCAAGAAATTTTCTTTATTTTTAATATCATTTTCTACATCGTGTTTCTTTCCTCTTAGCCAGTTTTTTAAGCTACCAGAATTTACATGAAGTATTTATATATTCTGTCATGACTTGTCTGTCTCTTCCCACACCTGTCACTTGTCTGATTAGGTGAACAGATGACTTTGTCTTCTTCATTACCTTCTAGAACACCATCAGATTCCCCTAGAATAACCTACTGGGCTTGCATCAGGCTGTACTGTTTTATGTTCTGCACTCAGGTGCTCTCCCCAATTTTCTCTTCTACCACCCATTTTCGTTTTCTCTTTCTCTCTATGGAGTCTGTTCTTCCTGTAACGACCTTAGTAACTCTCTGAAAATGGCTCCAGTCTTAATAATTTAAAACCCTTCTTCTTTTCTTCCAAAATTGAAACAATGAAACGAACAGCAAAAAGTAAGATTCTCCTGAAAAACAATATTCTACCTCTAATTCACATAAAAAAAAAAAGAAAAAGAATGCAGGGCAAAGAAATTTTTTCTATGACTTGATATAAGAACAAAATAACAAGGATCTCAAATATCTGTATCTATATATTATTGATCCTTGTTATATATATGTATATATTTTATATACAGTTTCCTAAAAACTAATGCAAGTTAAAATATCAAAACATAAACAATACACTATCTTTTCTAATTAGAAGCAAAATTACATATACTCGTACTCTTTTGTTCTTCAAATATATTTTCCCGCTCATCACTCTAATGATTTCTTTTCATTTTACAATGTAATATCTTCTGGCTTTCTTGATGTATTTTATTTTACCATAAACTGAATTTAACTTAAAAACTACTTTTCCAAATCATTAACAAAGTAGTTAAGTAAAAGATTTCAAACAAAATCATACGAGCGGACCAACCAGAATTTAGAATTTATCATTTGTCTCTGGCACAATTTCATATTTTATTTTGCTGCCATCATTGCAAGTAATAACTTATAAATCACAGTAAAAGAGTTTAATGAGTAATTTTCTCCAAATAGATTTCATGATCAAATACAAAATATATAAATTTCTAATATGCACTTAGAAATATATATACTTAGAAATATATATATTTGTTGTACAACAAAATCATTTCAAAACTAGAAACCTAGGGGCGCCTGGGTGGCACAGCGGTTAAGCATCTGCCTTCAGCTCAGGGCGTGATCCCAGCGTTATGGGTTCGAGCCCCACATCAGGCTCCTTCACTGTGAGCCTGCTTCTTCCTCTCCCACTCCCCCTGCTTGTGTTCCCTCTCTCCCTGGCTGTCTCTATCTCTGTCGAATAAATAAATAAAATCTTTAAAAAAAAAAAAAACTAGAAACCTACTTTTTAATGATTTTATCATTTTTATTGGATTAAGCGATCAAAGCAATATAAATCTACATTTAAATATTTCATTAATTTTACATGTAATATGAGATTAAGAAAAATAACCTATGTAACTAAAATTTATAATCTTGTGAATATTTTTCTGTAGATATAGTATAGAGATAATTATACCATAATTAAAATTTGATAAAGTTTATTGAACTCCTGTATGAGAGAAATCGGTATTTGACCAGATTTAAAAATATATATGCTTTAAATTTTATGTCATATTCAGGGCACCTTAGTGGCTCAGTCAGTTAAACCTCCAGCTCGGCTCAGGTCATGACCTCAGGATTCTCTGTCTCCCCTTCTCTCTGCCATCTCCCACCCCCAACTCCCAGCTTGCAGGAATACTCTTTCTCTCTCAAAAAAAAAAAAAAAATTAATGTCATATTCGTATGTATACCAAGAGCTTTCCTAAATCATTTACCTAAACTCTCATTACTGGTCATGGTCTGCAGTTAAACAAACATGTCTTTCACTTCGAATGCTCCCAATCGACTAGAGAAATATGTTTATATTAATTCTTTTATAGCACTGACTCTCTTCCCTCAGCTTCCATGACATACATCACCAGATTATATATGAACTAAATGTTTTTTGGCATAAGGTCAATTGCCAAGGGAATTGGCAATGATTATATTTTTTCCTTCCAAAGGAAGAAGAAATAGAATACTAATAAGAAGGGAAAGAAGATGGAATGCTGGTAGGTTTCAGTTGTATGAGAACACTCACGCTGCCACGGCCATGGGTATAGTAACAGAGGGCTCAAGTGCATGTTAGGAATCTAAGGGAATCAGCAATACATGGTGCCGAGTACTATACAACTAAAGACGTTTGGCAGCAGGGTCAATTGCTTCTGTTGATCCCTGTGTTTAATGTGTTGGTATTTCATCCTCAAAGTGATGGATGTTTATGTCAGGAGCTCAACTGATGTGGGAAAGAGAGAACAGAACTACCAGGTGTTGGGGAAGCCAATTAATGCAACAAGTCAAAAATGAAACAGTTCAACCTTTAATTACTGCCATGGTGTAAACAACCATCGAAAACCAGAGGAAGTGCTTACTCCCCTGTTCCGTTTTTCTCCACCAAACGGCATAAAGGTTGAGGGTCACGTGGGTCAGTGTGGATGTAGGAGTCCTCCCACTGTTGAGGTAGTCCTGAACAAAAGCCTTCAGCAGCTTGTGGGTGCCCGAGTGGGGGAAGTGAGGAGGGCAAGGGAAGAGCTAGGAATAGAAGGGTACTGGGTGCTGAGGAAGGGGGGGAAGGAGAATGGCTTCAAGGTTTTCCACCTCTTGGGGCACCTGGGTGGCTCAGTTCATTAAGTGGCTGCCTTCAGCGCAGATCATGATCCCAGCATCCTGGGATCGAGCCCCACATCGGGCTCCCTGCCTGGCAGGGAGTTTGCTTCTCCCTCTCCCTCTGCTGCTCCCCCTGCTTGAGCTCTCTCTCTTTCTCTGTCAAATAAATAAATACAATCTTAAAAAGATTTCCCCCCTCTTTTCTTCATAACGAGGCCACACCAGAGGTTCCTGAAGAGGGCTTCTACCCAAGGCCTTAGATAAAGAATCCTAGAAATGAAGGCCCAGGGCCTGGGAAGGCAAAGCCGCCCCGAGCCTGACTGGCAGGGGGCCTGAGTCCTCGGCTGCCGTGCCCTCAGCCGCTGCAAGGCATCCTGCTCTAGTCTGGTGTGCAGAGGGCAGCTTCCCCTCTTCTTAAGTGCCTGTCGCTGGACCTGAAAAACCAACATAGGTTTTTAAACAGTAGCCTGACTCCTCAGTTTGCATTGTGATCCCCACCTCACTGGTTGTGGGGGTCATGTGGGGAGTGATGGCTAGTGCTGTGGAAGGGCGTGCCTGACAGCCAGAGGCTTCTCCAAACTACACTTCACAAGTATGGGTCAGGATTCAATCCCTACAGGTAAAAGAGGGCAACTAAATAGAAAGCTAAAGGTATCAACTAACGTGCATATTTTTATATTCCTGGACGCATAGGCCTCTCTTTCAATACTCTGGAAAATCAAGGACCATCTGTAATTACTGCACATGGCCTCCCATTTTTGAAAAAAAGATGAGAGAAGGAAGAGGGAAGGGAAGCACACTAAGGGAAGTGAAAGTGATTAGGAAAGTAATTGTAAGATTGGGTAATAAATTAAGTTTGAGAGAACAAAAAAGAGCCAGGGCACGCTATATGACATGGGTCCTAATTTAAGGATTGATAATAGTGTGAAGAGGCTTCTATACTAATAAAAATAAATATCAAGCAAGTGCCCCTGAATGCAAGAAAAGTGGCATAGAATTGTGTTTCTTCTCCCTTTTATACTAACTTCATGAGGTCTGTGGGAAATTCACTAAATACAAGTTTAATTGTTCATCTTAGGCTCAAGCTCTTGGTCGTCATATCGTTGACTGGTAGTTGGAGGATCCTTCATCCAGACATAAGAATCCCACAGAACGAGAATAATTATAAATGCTTATTTTATATGTGTATATATATGCTCATAAAAATGTGTGTGTGTGTGTGTATATATATATATATATACATATATATATATATATGCAAATATACCCTGGTTCCGGGGCACCTGGGTGGCTCAGTGGGTTAAGTGTCTGCCTTTGTCTCAGGTCATGATCCCAAGGTCCTGGAGTCAAGCCCACCTTGGGCTCTCTGCTCGGCAGAGAGCCTGCTTCTCTCTTGTTCTGCCTGCTGCTTGCCTACTTGTGCTCTCTCTCTCTCTCTGTGTCAAATAAATAAATTAAAACCTTAAAAAGATAAAGCATTTAAAAAATGTATGTATCTATCTCCTGGTTCCTCTAGCCCCACACAGGGGATGACTAAAACAAAACAGGGGAGCTTCCGGTAGCTGCTGGAAGGATGTGGATTCTAGGAGAAAAGAGCCAGCAGAAATCTGGCTTTGAGTTAGGCTAGTGCAAATTTGAAGGATAAACTGTGTTTTGAGGGAGTGCAGGCTTATGGAAATCATCTGTAAAAGGCAGCACAATCAAATCCCACTTTGGAGGACATTGCCCACCTGCAGCCCAGGGTTGCCTAGGTGAATGACTCAGGATTGGGAAGTGGCTTGTCTTCCTTGGGGAATCTCCACTGACAGATGTTACTAAGTTACAGAGAAAAGACAACCAGAAATGAAATGAGCCTAAGGGATTGTTTTTTAATGTTTCCACAGAAAATCAGCGGAAAACATGAATTAATTTTATATCATATTTATAATAATCAGAATAATACATTTAGCCTCATATCGACTTTAACATAAATATTTGAAATTATTTAAAATCATCTTTTATGAGGTCATTTAAATGGTTTTAAAAGATTAGTATATATCATATTTGGTTTGACAGGTGCTTCATGCCATGAAAATGTATCTTTATGTAATGGTCTGAAAGGCTACTATTTCAACATTTTTGCTTTCTGTCAGATCAGCATTATGAATAACTTCAAGAGATGAACACTGAGATTTCATAGACAGATGCTTACACACCCCTAAGTACTCTTTTCTAGAGTCTCCGTCCTGTTCACCCTCTTCATAGAAATGAGTATCTGCCTGGTTGCAGACATTCCCTAAATTGATTTCAAAACAGTGGATGTAAAAAAGTGTCATATTTTCTCCCTCTGTGTGGCTTTCCATTTGTATTCTATATCATGCAAAGCTTGAGTACATCAGCTGTGATGTAAAAATATGAAACAGGTTATATATAATAGTCAGTGGCTTGAATGTTTTTGAAGAATTTACTTGTACAATGTATAGAGAGCTTTCTAAATTGGAATGACCTATGGAAAATTGTATGCGAGTATATTACAGAAATTAGCAGTTTGTGGACTCAAGAATTCCAGGAGTGGCTCTAAATCTAGTAAAACAGATGCAGCAGATATACCAGAACAAATTTCAAATTGGAGATGACCTAAGTTTTAAATGTAAAATCATTAAAATAACAGAGAGACAAATAAGTATTGCTCTAATTTTTCTAAGCATGACTCCAAACGCAAATAGCAAGAAGAAGATAAACTATATATAAATAAAAGATATTTCTCTGTGTCTGAGAAGTGGTGAACTAAATTTAAAGGCAGCTCATAAAACACTTGATTGCAGGGGCACCTGGGTGTCTTAGTTGGTTGAGCATCTGACTTGGTTTCCTCTCGGGTTAAGGGATCAAGCCCTGCTTGAGATTCTCTCCATCTGTCTCTCCCCCGCTCATGCACGCGCTCTCTCTCTCTGGAATAAAGTCTTTAAAAAAAAATATTTGATTGCAACCTACATTAAAGATAAAATATGTGTTTCCTTGAGGCAAAGAATTTCTTCAAATCAGTGAAAAATGAGCTTACCAGTAATAAAACATATAAATTATATGAATAAGCCATTCCCCCCAAAAAATATATGAAGCAATTTTAAACTTGGTTTTTCAAAAAAAGTAAAATAAACAATAGAGACATTATTTCTTCTTTCTATTACATTACGAGATCTGAAATGCTGGGGGCAGTTCAGGGAAGGTCTATGCTCATATACAGCCATTGAAACAGAAATTCCAGCATTAACAAAGACAGTAGTTTGCACATTCTTATATGTACAATTTTAAGAACATATTGTGAAAATATAAATACAATGTTGACAAAAGCTTAATTTTAAAGATTTTCTCATCTTAATGTTAATTACTGTAGCAAAGAAATACAAGTATCTTGAATAAATTTGGAGGAATTTGTTCAACAAATTATCAATTTCAGAATAATGAGACTTTAAAAGTGATGTGGCAGATTAATTCTTTACATGAAGTTTATTAAGTTATTTTACATGAATTTTGAGTTAGAAACATAGTACAAGAAATTATGATAACTTTTTACCTATAAATATGATCTACACAGAATATTATTAGTGTTTTATGCATAGTAAATTTATACTGATTTTGATCTTGTAATTCTGTGTTTTACAGGTTGTCTACAAGTGTTTTCCTTTTAAAATAAAATGTATTTAATTCCAAACAAAAGCAGAAGTACTTAGTGTAGATTATTCTTATAAATATTTTGAGATGTATTAAATAAAAATTAATTGAACTGCTGTTTTAAAATCAAATGGTGCCAGAAAGCTAATTTTTCAGAGAATGTAACAGGACAAACATTACACTTAGAATTTAATTTTTTACTTTAAGCATTTGATAATCATTAAATAAGATGGGCAATGGATAATACATAAAAACTCAGTGCACTAATTACAATCAGTATATGCACGCAACAACTGCAAAGAACACACATGCTATCACTCTTCAATTGGAAAAGGTGGAAGATGAGTCTACTATAAGCATTGATCTTGTAGCTAGGACAATTTTCCTTACATAAATTCCTCACATAAATTTCCTTGATAGCTAGTAATCAAAAGTGACACACACTTTGAGTGTATAAGTGAGAGGGAAAAATAAAGTGCCTTTTAAAATAAATTAAATCATATACAATAAAAGAAGATAGATTATTGAATTTACTGAAATAAATCAAATGAAATACTGTGATTTCAATATATTTCAATATATTTAACCATTTATAAAAATATTTTATTGAAATTCAACTTTTTCCCATTAGTGCAAGATAAACATTGAGACGTTGTTTTAATAATACAAGTTTTTAGGCCATTTACTATTTCTTGAATTTTGATTATGAAATTATGTGTAATTGTCTTTTAAAGAATCAAAAAAATAGAAAAACTTAAATGCTCATTTAAGAAAAATACCACCTTGCAGACTAAAACCTTGAAAATTATGTCTTAATGTATAGAACTTTTGTTTACTTGTCATGGTTAGGAATATTTCCAATGAAATATTTATTTACTCCTTCATTTACTCACTTATAACAAAAGTTTACACTTTAGACAATATAAACATTTCTTCTCTGGCTTTATACCCTGATGTAAATACACCATTCTCTATCTGATTGCTGAGTGCATACAAATCCAGGCTTGGCCAGGAGAATCCCCATTGTACACCTGTTGAAATGTTCTGGACTGTACAATTTAGCAGTTACCCATTTTCATTTCATTTTTTAATTGTCTTAGTATTAATGTTGCATTAAAATAAGCCATGGTGGGTTTGGTAGAATTCTCCTTTGTAAAACAATTTCTTCCATGGTCTTTTCTAGTAGTCCCACTTTAAAACTTAGCTACATCCATAAAATTATCTGGGGCCACAACTCTCTCTCTACATGGCCCTTATTTAGAAATGTAGCCAACACTTCTCTCTGACATATGGCCTGTTCGGTCGCTCACTAGTCAGACAGAGTGTGGACATGCAGAAAGAAAAGTACATTTTTGGTGATAGTTTTGTTTACCAAATGTGTTATGAGCTAATCAATATAAAATAAAGTCATTCAAGACATAAATACTTTGTAGTAATATTTTCTTCCTAAAACCTGTTAGATTTTCAAAACTTTGCTGGTTGATAATACATTGTATAGTTAACCCAGCTCTTACCATCATCATAAAAGCACTGACTTCTTACTGTAAACTAAACTTCTTAAAGTTTGGTGTTAATAAAAATCTCTCATAAATCAATGACTCCTCTTCAAAAAATTAAATATCGAAATTTCCTTAACTGTATCATCAAGCTATGTAAAGTTATTGGCATGATGTGAGATGTAATTAAAATTCAAAATAACTTATTTATTCAAATTTTTCTAATCATTGTAGATTTAAAATATAACCTATTTTTTCATCACTTTTTATATTATGTGTCAAATACACTCAATGTTTGTGTTGTCTGTTCTTTTTTATGATGGTTGACAATGTACTAAGCTTGCTATTCTTCTTTTTTCATGTTTTTAAGTATAGGAATAGAGGTAAGGCATCTCGTTCCTTCAATTGAGTTGTTATATAAAAATGTTTTTATTAAACTTGCTTTCATTAATTTAGCTTTTCATCATTTGTTGCAAATGAGCAGCGAGGTGATTAAAAGACAGGTGGCAAAGACAAGAAAGAAAACAGATTCTGATTACAACAAAAGAATCTTTTTTATATTTTTGGGGGGACTTTGCTCTACACATCAAATTCCTTTTAGAAGTAAATGATAGAGCAATTTAGAAAAGCAACTCAAATGAGTTCCTATGACCTCTAACTGGCTGTTGAGAACTAATGCAAACTGGGAAGAATTAAAGAAAAGCAAGATATAACCTTCAAATCTTGAAACTAGAAAATTGATGCCCAGGTAAATCTGGAATTGATGATAATCCGATGCGTGGGATGCATACCTAATGTATTTGTCAGAGATCCATCTAGGATACTTAGAACAAAGTGCAAAAGCATCACTGTGAGTGGGGAAGTAACAAGAGAGGAAAACGACAGCATCATTTTGTAAGAATTTAAGTTGCTGGAATGACTTCAAGGAAAGCAAAATTAGCAAACTATTACAGCAATCAGGCTTAGTTTAAGCAAAAGCAGATTTCCCCACGGCAAGATCTGCCTCTGAGTAAAGTGAGTATTAGTAAGATATTACATTTCCTATTATTTTTGCTACTAAGTTGCTATTGTCATCGTCCTCCTTTTGGAGAAACACTGAAAGTGGAACATCTGCTTTTGATGAAATTGGTGTACCAGTATTTCTGTACAAATCCCAGTCATAATTAAAGGTTGCTATTCCTATCTTCTCAAAAGATGTTTTGAAAATTACATCTCATTTAGAAAAATTACTTTCCTTTTTATCTAATAGTTATACTTCTTTCTGTTTCTCAAAAATAAAATAAAATGACCCATTCTGCAAAGGTTAAAGCCATTGTTCTGAATACTTTTTAGCACATGACAGGGTTTTGTTTTGTTTTGTTTTGTTTTTTTGTGGTAGTTGTCTTGGCAAGTTTAGCTAATAAATGAGTCTTCTAGATGACTTTCATGTGCTTTTCTTCATGAAAGTTTGTCAAACTGCAACATTAGTCAAGAGCTTGATTCCTTGATTTGTGTTTAACAGTGCAAGGAAGGACTCTGCTAAATTTAAAAGAAGATGAGAGATTAAAAAATTAAAAAGCTTTCTTTTTGCTTTTTTAGATGTTTCAAATGTAAGTATGGTTACTACAAAATGCTTTTCCACTTTTTTCTCAAACTTGTGCATTTTCTATGACCTCATCCCTCTTCCATACCTATACTTAACAATGTTGAGAAATATTCTAGAAGAATCCGATTACTTGCCACACATCTAAAACAAATGCCTTGGCCTCTCCACCTCGATTCTCACTGTCATCTGAAACCCAAAGTGTTTGAGAAGAAACACAAACCTTTTCCTCCATTTCAGAATTCAATCCCTCTATCCGTCCAGTCATTCAACAAGAAACCCGTGAGTTACTCTTAATAAATCAAATCCTCATTGTCTCTAGGCTTTCTTTAGTTAAGAAGCTCATCAGTTCTTGGCTAGATTATTTCAACAGGAAGCTAACTATTCTCAAGATAATATATCCAGAAAACAAACAGAATTATCTCTTTACTCAGATGAAAATCCTTCGGTGGAAAATTATATTAATTTTTCTCTACATATATACTAGAGAATTTCCATTAACGCTTCATACTTAGCTCAAATAGTACCATTCAATTAAATAATTCCTGAGTCATCCCTAAAAACCAATCACTACCCCATCAGGGAATGTGCATATGTTATTGTCATTATACTAAATATGTAGTTATACAGTTGCACTTCCTCTACTAATGCATAGAACACTGTTACATAACTACCTCTCCAGTTTATGAGGGTGGGTCTAATGTAAGTGCTTGTGAGATCGGACGGCAGTTGGGAAGCACCACTGATTTGTGGAAGAGATACACTATAGGCTCAGGTCTGTTAATAACTTAGAGCAAAGTATGAGCATCAGAGGGTTTCCTTGGAAATTTCAAAGAGAAACAACTCCTATAACCAAAACTCAGGCAGAGTTGAAGAAAATACAGAAATACACCAGACTTAGTTGTGAGAGAGGAAGAAGACCAGAGAAGGGAGCAGCCCAGGTAAGTTTGCGATGCTGGAGTAGGGTCTGGACAGGCAAAGAGTAGGACTCTGAGATTTAGGATGGAGATGTGTGTATATGTACTCAAAAACCTTGACTCCATAGTTGCTCTTAACCTTTGGTCCTTCAGAAGTGGCCCATTGCACCTTATTGAAAAACAGAGGCTTTCTTTGCTTGAAGACTATTGAGAGGCTTCAAATAAGACAGGTACTTCTTTTTTTTTTTTTAATATTTTATTTACTTATTTGAGAGAAAGAGAGAGCACAAGCAGGGGGAGAGGTAAGCAGAGGGAGAGGGAAAATCAGGCTCCATGCTGAGCAGGGAGCCCAATGTGGGGCTCAATCTCAGAACCCTGGGATCATGACCTGAGTGAGCCAAAGGCAGACGCTTAACCGACTAAGCCACTCAGGTGCCCATAACACAGGTACTTTAAAAGTCAGTATGTTTCTTCTTCAAGATCGGTCCCCATTTTCTCTGGCCATAATTGAGGTCAAATGGCAGCACTATTAGACTGAGAAGGTGCTGGGCCTGCTAATGGAGGAAAGGAATTGCACACAAAATGACTTTAGTACCCCCCATATAATAACAATAGCAACAACAATGACAACATAGGGGATTGCTCTGGGGAGCTTGAAAAAGCAACAACACAATTAAATGAAGCAGAAATGCAAGAACTTCAGTCACAACTCTTAAGAAAGTGATCAAAAAGCTGAGAGAATTGAGTGTGTTAGAATGGGTTCCCTATAGAAGATAAGAAACACAAACACAACGACCACATTCCTTGAAAGGGCAAAGAGACCACTCCATTTACCAAGGCAATAAGGAAAGCAGTGTTGAAAGATCAGTAATGACTATCTTCCGTAGATCTGTACAGGTGGTAGGAGAAATTAGAGAACTGGGCTCTTGTTAACAAAGATGGCAACCCTTAACTTCCATAAGAAATGTGAATATAATTAATCGGACAGTAAGGTCAGAAATGTACACAGCGTGTTGCGAAAGGAATATGGAGATGGTTCAGGGCAAGATAGAAAGCCATCAAATAACTATACCAAATAGATGTGTATATATGTGTATGTATGTGTGTGTATATACATAGAGAGAGAGAAGGAGAGAGAGAGAGAGATGTTTATGCATATTTATATTTAAAAATAAATAAGCAGAAAGCTGAGGTTAGCAACCCAGATGAAAAAATCATGATCCCTTGCTTAATTTATAGACCTGATCCTATTTTCAAAATCAGAAACCATGAGTGAAAGAGAGAAAAGAAGGTTCTTATGAAGAGACACACTGTAATATCTCAGAAAGTGCATAAAGTGATGATTCCCTTGGTCTTTCTCTTAAGAGGCCCATTGTCATTAACTTATATAACCATACTCTAGGGAAATCAGAATACCCAGACCTTTCCAGACCTTTCAAAAGCTGGTGAATATAGTGCAAATTGTCATTGATACCTGAGAATAAAAGGCACCATTAAACCCATTAGAATAGGAGGGCATGGAACTTAAATAATAAATTGTGAATAGGTCACAGGAATAAAAGGCAGAGCATAAGGGATATAGTCAGTGATACTGTAATAGCAACATAATGGGATGGATGGTGGCTACACTTGCCGTGAGCATAGTATAATGTGTAAATTTGCCGAATCACTATATTGTATACCTGAGACTAATGTAACATTGCATGTCAACTATATTCAAATAAAAAAGTAAATAAAAATAAATAAATTGTGTCCTGGACCAAGTCTAGGTTTCAAAGAAATGCCCAGTGATGATTTCCTACTTCTAAAATGTGAAATTGGAATTGACTTATTTAGCAGCTGACAGAAACCTCACATTGTTTTCTTTACCTGTACAGTAGGAGCTATTATAGTAGGTAAGGCACAGTAGTGCCCCTGAAATTACCCAAATCTTCCCATTCTGATCAAGATAATGAATTAAAAGCAGTATTATATCTTTGGAGAAATGGCAGAAATTGTTGGGACCCTCTTAGACTTGAAGGATGTAGTTTGCCAGTATTATATCCCAATTTAATTCAACAATCTGGTACATGAAAAAAATCACTGGGTAATGTCAAGGTCTAGTGGATTACTAGAAATTTAACTAATTAGTGGCCCCAGTTGCAACACCTGTGTGAGTTGTACTATTCTTATCAAAGTAGGATAATTTGTGACTGTTGATTTGGTAAATGTCTTCTCTTTCATATCCATCAAGAAGAAAGATTAGAAGCAGTTCACATTGACATACTACAGACTAATTCTCTTTCCTCAGTGCTATGTAATTCATGTGCTCACCTTCTGAAAATAATCCCAAGGAATTCTCATGTTCTGGATACCACAAAGACCATCACATTGGTCTACTGTATTGATGACATCATATTAATTGCAACTGATGAGTAAGAAGTGGCAAGCATTCTGAATGCCTTGGGAACATAACTATTCTAGAGTATGCAAGGTAAAACTTATAAAGATTTAAGTTCTTGCCACATAGATGAAGTTCTTAGGGTCCAATTGTCTGGGGCATTCTAGGGCATTCCATTCCAAAATAGAAGGTAAGTTATTGTACTTCGTGCCTCCTACAACTAGGAAAAGTACAGAGATTGAAGGGCACCTTTAGGTTTTGATACAAGCATATTCCATACTGTGAATACTGCCATAACCCATTTATTGGTGTGTAAGCCTGCTAGATTTGAATGAGGGGACAATAAGAAAAGGGTTCATAGTACTTCTAGACTGTGATATAAGATGCTCCACCATTTAGGCCATTATATTCTTACAGATCACATGGTGTGGGAGGTATCTGTGGTAGAAAAATAAGTCATGTGGATTTACTAAGTAATTCTGACAAGTCTTAATAAAAGAGTCACAGTGCAGACAGACATGGGGCTCTGGAGGAAGGCGATGTCTTCTGCAGCTGAACACTATACAAGATTTTAAAACCAGCTCTTGGCATGTTCGTGAGCCCTAGTACAAAGAGTGTCTGACTATGAAACAACAACGATCATGTGTCCCAAACGTTCCGTTATGAAGTACATACTCTCAGATCCACAAACTCTAAAGTGTGGGTGGGCTTAGAAGCAATCCATCATAAAATAGAAGTCTGCTCAAGCATATTTAAAGAGCACAAGTAAGCTGCCCAACACCCAATGTCAGCTCCCAACATTGCACCAGTGCCTCTCTCTCTTAGTTGTTAACTAGAGCCTAACGGCCACCCAGTGAGGAGGTGATGAAGGATGACAACACCTGAATTTGGTTCATGGCTAGCCTGGTATGAAGGTGTAAGCTAAAAATTGTCTTTATTTTCAATAAAGCTCTTCTCAAAAGTGGCCCTAGAAGAGAGCAGTGAAGCAAATTCTCTCAATGGGCATGGGTCAAGGTTGTGTGAAGAGAGAAAAGACCCAAGAAAGAGTATGCAGACTCATGGCAAAGCGCAGAGATCTTTTTGTCACAAATGAGTGCCCACCAGAAGCATCACTAAATAAGTAATTAGACAACAGATTTTAAGCAAGTAGATTTCAGTCCATCTCCGTCCAATGCCAATCCAGTTAACTGTTCCATTATGCAATGGAAACATGAGTGTTAATACTATCAGGCCAGAGGTATTTGATATGCCTGGGCCCAGTAGCATGGATTTCTTCAAACCAAGTACTACCTAGTGCTGCTGCTGAATAAATAACTTGCCAGCAATATAGACCAAAACACTGCACCCCCAATATGACACCCTCTTGAAGGAAAACAACCAGCCATTTTCTGTTTAATAGCAAGCTGACTGGCTCAGGTGCCTTCTACCCTGAGCAGGCAATTTTCCTTATTGATTGAGACTGACTCATATTTTTGGATGAATTTGCCCCTTTTATTTTGCCTGCAGTGCCTGTACCATCATTATCCAAGGGCCTCCCGAGAATCTTACCTATCAACATGGGATCCCATATAACATCCCTTCACACAACGAATCCACTTTACCGCAAAGGAAGCATGGTAATGAGCACAGGATAATCAATCAAGTTGCTTCCTACTAGAACAATGGAATAACAGCCTTTTAAAAACACAGCTGAGAAGCCAGAGGGGAAATGACATCCTGAGAAAATAGGTTCTATCTTTCAAGATAGAATATATGGCCATTATATGGTGCTATGTCACCCAAAAATACAATCATGGGTTTGGGAAACAATAGGTAGAAGTAAGAATGACCTCATGGCACCATTTCCAGTGAACTGCTTGAGAAATCTGCAGCTCTCCTTCCTGGTCTCCAGACAGGGAGCACTTCCGCAGGCTAGGGCACAACAGGAGTCCCACAGAACCTTCTGCTAAAGCCATCATCTAGCCAAACTGAACTTCTTGTGCTAATAAAAAAGAAAAAGAAAAAAAAGGAGTTAATGTTCTAGTACAGGTAATTGACCATGAGAGCCACGAGGAAAAAAACTGACACCTCATAAGAGGAGAAAGGAGAAATTGCTTTGCCCTCAGGTGACCCCCACCCCCCACCCCAGAGCATCTCTTGGTGCTCTTATCTCTAGTTCTAACTGTAAATAGGTCAGTACTGTATTCACAGCTTGATGAGGACAAGGTTTCCAGTGACTAACCCTCCATTAAGGTCAGGGTCAACCCACCAGACAAACCACCAATCCAAGAAGATGTACTAGAATCCCAACGGAAATCCAGATTTGAAGGGGAATCCAAAATGGGAGGTGGAGGATGGCAATAACAAGCAGCAGAAAAGACCTCAAGAGCAATTGCAGCAACAAAGGCTGTTGATCCCACTCTTCCCCTCCTTGTAAGTTTTCCTACACATTGTGATAAACCAAAATTTTAAAAAGGCATTGTCAGAATGGACAAATTCAAGGTAAGAAACAAATGGAGTTGAGTAGTGAAAGGAGTGCAGGCTGCTTTTGATGCCCCACCCTCACCCAGTCCTTTACATGGCTGCTGCGCCCTTCCCCCAGTATTGGGATTATTGGCCAATAAAACTCACAATAGTCCCCTTCCCTAAAGACGTCCCCACTCCAGAGGAGCCACCATATCTGAGGAGCTCCATCCCACCTCTGAGGTAAGAGTTCAGGCAGGACTGACTAAAGGCAGTGAATGGTGGTCTGAAGGTGGGACTGACTCTTTGTGGCAGTTTGGTCCTCAAAGCTTCCCTGAGTGATACACTCTAGGTAGTGTCTTTGTAAAGACTACACTCTTGCTTTTGTTTGTTTGTTTTTCCCCTTCCCTGTCTTATTTTCCTGCTTCCCTTTCTCTTGAGACCACATCCCAGATAAAACATTTGAATTAATATCCCCATCTCAGGCTCTACTTCTAGGGAACTCTGCCTAAGACCTGGTCACTTTTTAAAATCTCAGTATCACTAGGTATACGGTTTCTTTTATCCAGGGAATACATACTCCTTTTATTCATCTAATAAGTTTTTACCTTTGCCACATGTCAGTTAAATTGCCTTCGATTCTGGGAAGATTTTCTATATATACAGAAAGGGGCCCCATTTTCTTTTAGCCTTATAGGTCCGACTCCATGTTAGCACTATCTCATTATATTATAATTGTTTGGTTTTGTTTCTCTCTCTTTTTTTTTTTTTTAAGATTTTATTTATTTATTTGACAGAGACAGCCAGCGAGAGAGGAAACACAAGCAGGGGGAGTGGGAGAGGAAGAAGCAGGCTCATAGCGGAGGAGCCTGATGTGGGACTCGATCCCAGAACGCCGGGATCACGCCCTGAGCCGAAGGCAGATGCTTAACCGCTATGCCACCCAGGTGCCCCTGGTTTTGTCTCTTGCAGTGAAACAATTATTAATAGAAACTCATTTAAAGATTTACTTTTAGGGACACCTGGGTGGCTCAGTTGGTTAAGCGTCTACATTCGGCTCAGGTCATGATCCCAGGGTCCTGAGATCAAGCCCCATTTTGGGCTCTCTGCTCAGCGGAGAGCCTGCCTCTCCCTTTCTCTCTGCCACTCTGCCTACTTGTACTCTCTCTCTCTCTCTCTCTGTCAAATAAATAAAATCTTTAAAAAAAGAAAGATTTACCTTTAAATACATTTTTTCTTTTATTCAATGAATGATGGATTTGTAAAAAAAATGGAAATTTTGATCCTTAAAAATTAAACTGAGATCTTTTAATACATATATATGTCTACAGTATATACTGGATATGATAAAGAAATATTTATTCCAGGAAACATTTATTGTGACACACAATTTTATTTAATGAATTATATTTTCTTTTTGACTCTCATTACATGTTTCAATGAAAAAAAATAATCCCTGGGTACAGAAATATTGCAACCTAAAAAATGAAACAAATAAATATTCAGTGGAAGACAGTCACCAAAATATTAACAGTACATCTAAAAATACTAATGATGTTAGAACATTATCACTGACTTATACTGAACTATGTTAAAATAATTAATGTAATACTGTTAGTGGCTTTCCAGTGAGGAAATATATATTTATACAATGATATGTGTAGATATGAAATAAATTTCTTAGGTAAGGTAACCAATATTTTTCTCCACTACATTGCTTGATAATCCACAGACAATGTAACGGTAATTGTAAGTACAACTTAGCTAGTTTTTTAAAAATATGAATGTTTTGGGGGCGCCTGGGTGGCACAGCGGTTAAGCGTCTGCCTTCAGCTCAAGGCGTGATCCCGGCATCATGGGATGGAGCCCCACATCAGGCTCCTCCGCTATGAGCCTGCTTCTTCCTCTCCCACTCCCCCTGCTTGTGTTCCCTCTCTCACTGGCTGTCTCTATCTCTGTCGAATAAATAAATAAAATCTTTAAAAAAAAAATAAAAATAAAAATATGAATGTTTTTCTCTTCATAATATTTTAAACTACTTAGATACATCCTCATGAGTAAAGTATCCAGATTATCTCTGCCCACACAATCCCCATCTACATACTCAAAGGAAGGGAAATTGGTACAGGAAGTGGTAATAATATCAATGCACACACTTTACTTGGCATTGGGTGAATTTCATCCAGATATGAAGAACATGTGGTTCAGAATTTTTCTATCTGAACACAATCAATAAAAACAGTAGCTTGCACTGCCTATCCAAATTTTAATCCAACAATGTGTACAATGTAGAATGGCATGAAGGATTTCTCACACATTCAAGTGTTGTTACCTTAAAACCACCTGTATCAGGGTCTAATTAGACATTTTCAGGGAGTTGGCATATATTGAGCATTTTTCATACAATAAAAACTTGTTGACCATATTAATGAAAAAGATGCTAACTTTATCATGTTTAAGCAATGAAAAGCTACCCAGATAAACTGATAATAACAAAATCTATATGAAAATAGAAATGCATGAGCTTTCTCTATGTAAAATAGCTAAAAAATACACAAGTTTTTAAGATATTGAGCTCCTCAAATAAATCAACAAGCAAATAAGAATAATTGAGGGAAAAATGGAAAAAAAATAAAAATTTCCCCAAAGGCTTTGAGGCTAGTCTATTTTTTAAGGGTAAGTTCTTATGAATCTGAAGAGACAGGCAACATCAAGGCTACATAAATTGCTCTATAGCATGAAAATGATTGGAGTGATCCCAAATAATTGTAAAATATTGCTATAACCCTCTCAGACTAATGTTATATATGCATGTATGTATATTTAATATATATTTTATTTAAGAAGACATTAAATGGTGTCTAAACTTTAAAAATATTGTTTACTTTAGTGGAATAAAAATATAAAGATAATATTCTATCAAACTCTTATCCATCAATTAATAAAATATGTATCATCTGCACTGCTGAATGGAACATTTGCTGAACAATTTTGGAGACTTATTTGGTCGAATTCATTAAATTTTAAAATGTGAAAATGCTTTGAACCAGCAAATTCAGTCTAGGAATTGCTCCAAATATCTATATGCAAAGGGTTATATGTAAAATGTACCAATTGTGGCAAGATTTGTGAGAAAAATAATGAAACACACGAACACAAAGTTGATTAATTTGTATCTTCATTAGTTGAAATGTATGCAGCTGCTTTAAAATTGAAGTGAATATTATTCATATGTACTGAAACATATATAAGTACATATATACAACTATGTATTATATACAAATATATATATATATATATAAATAATACATTTGAAGATATTTATGTATCTATTTAGGCAATTTTTCCAAGATAGAATTTATACAAATAAGCTGCAAATCATTATGAATTGCATAATATTCACTTTATAATTTGTTAAAATAACACATTACAGTATCTATTGATTTCTAGTAGGAATGATTGACTACTTCTATAATTACTAAAAAAGCAATAACATTTTTAATAGTTTTGATCTAGAATTCCCTTGTTAGATATCAATTATAAGAAAATAGACAAAAGTCAAGGAAAGATTCATGTTCCAAGATTCTCCTATCAGTGTAATTTTTAATTGCAAAAAAATGGGATCTGGCTAACATGTTCAAATGCAGAATAGTTAATAAGTCATAGAGCATTCAAATAATATAATATTTTAGCCATTGTAAATATTTTAGAATGTAATTAATCATTCTAAGACATGCTTACCACATAATTTTAGTGAGCGAAGAGAAGCTAAAATTAATAAAACATGTGATCAAGATTCTGTTTTTAAAATATTGCATGCATATGCACATTAAAATTTGTGATAAAGAGGTAAGAGTGAGAATCACAAATAGGCTTATTGGGAAAATCCTCCAAAAGAGATAAATAGCTTAAGACAATAGAGAATTGAAGAGGAAGATAGGGGTTATGCAAATCAGAGACAATCATCTTCTTGGAGCTTTAACATTAAAAAGATGTTGAGAAGTTGAGTTTCTGGAAGAATGACTAGTGTTCTTAGGGCCTGCAGTACAATGAACATTATCACATTCCCAATATGAGGTCTCTTGAACATTCACTTCCCCATGACCTGAAAAAATCTTCAGGAAATTACAAATATAATGATGTACCCAGTGTGACTAAATCTGGCGACAGCTAGGACGATGCTCTGAACTGCACTGTGTATGTGTTGGTGGGGTGGGGGAAGTAATCCAATTCCCTAGCAGATGCAGAACAGTGAGGTAACTCCATGGGACTTAAAAAAAAACAAAAACAAAACAGAAGCTATAAAATTTGAGGGAGAGCACTGAACTTTCTCTGCTGGTGAAATTGGGAGTTTGAGTCAAACTGTATTAAATCTCCCAGTGTATGGAAATCCCAAAGCAACATTTGAGCAGAGGAAAAATAAACATAATATATACATTTGCTAAGTATTAAATCTTTTTTTTTTTTTTGGTAATTCTTTATATCTTGACATACTGGACTATAGTGATTAATACAGTTGTAAATGGAATGTGTGCTTTGAGGCCAGTGGCTGATGGTTGAGATCTGTACTGGGTGAAGCTTTATCTATCCATTTATTTAGAGACAGCTAGCATAAGGGTATACTGAAATCTTATAAAATGTCAGTGTTTTCCTATATTAGGTAGCCATCAGTATTTACCTGTTGTATTAGTTTGCTGGGGCTACCGTAACAAAATATCACATGCTGGGTGGCTTGAACAACAGAAATTTATTTACTCACAGTTCTGAAGGCTCAAAGTCCGAGGTCCAGGGGCTGGTGAGCCTGGTTTCTCCTGAGGCCTCTCTCCTTGGTTCACTGATGGCATCTTCTCACTGTCCTCACGTGGCCTTTCTCCTCTCTGTGCATATGCATGTCTGGTATCTTCCTTTTCTTATAAGGACAGCGCTCATACTGGATTAGGGCCCCCATTTCATAACCTCGTTTAACCTAAAATATCCCTTTAAAGTTCCTGCCTCCAAATGCATTCACATTCTAAGGCACTGGGGGTTGGGACTCCAACATAAGAATTTGGAGGGAATTTGGAGGAATTGTATTCAGTAAGAAAAAAAAGATTAAAGATGATGACTGAGGGGGCACCTGGGTGGCTCAGTTGGCTAAGGGCTAAGCAGCTGCTTTGGTTCAGGTCAAATCGGGATCAAGAGCCAAGTCCTGCTTCCTGCTCAGCGGGGAGGCTGCTTGCCTGCTTTTCCCGCTCCCTCTGCCCTTCTCCCCCACCCGCATTCTCCCTCTTTCTCTTCGACATAAATAAACTCTTAAAAAAAAAAAAAGATGATGCAAACTGGCATCAAAATGAAGTTGCTCAAATCCTTAATTTGCAAGTTCAATGGGTGCTTTTCAATTGGATTAACTTGTGCCTCCATTAATTCTTTACAGCCCAAATCTGTTCATTGAAGTTCCAGCAAATAAAGAGTAAGTATGCATTGTTTAAAAATCCCCATTAAAAATAGAGTAAAAGTAAATCTGCCAAATTAATTCTTTTTCATTAAGGCAGTGAGAAGAAAAAGCTAACAAAGAAGCATAGGTATAATATCCCTCTGGAGAAGTTTCTCAAGTAGATTGAGGATGATTTCAATCAGTCTGGAACAGAAAAATGTATAAAGCACCTACCAGGAAGAAAGGGGCAAATTATTCCAAAACAGGCACAACTAACTGAGGGAATAAAGACCACGTCCCTGTGGCATAACCCAGTGTGAAGAGGGATTCTCTGAATAGGTAACTTTCTCATGAGACCTGAAAGAAAAACAGGAATTAGCAAAGAGAGAGTGAAGAAGGACATTCCCAAAAGGACAAACCAGCTACTACCCTAAAATTGGCAATGTTTCTTTTAGTCTTTTCCATTTAGGTGAAATAGAATAGCATCCTCACCTTCCCTTGTTTTACTTAATTGAAAAACCTGCAGTTTGGAGTTCACATTGTCTCAGTTATGGCCTAGCTATTTGATTCTACTTTTCTGTGCATTTTATAACATATTCCTTAAATAAATGGGACTGATAAATAAAATTGTATCAGGCTTTCATGTTTCTTTAATGTTATGTATCATTGAACTTTTATTAATATAAAAGGGATTAAAATATCTAAAATTAAGGCAAAATTGCTACAGAGTCTATGAGCACAAACACTAACAGCTCATTAGATTGGTAGCATGTTTTACTGGAGAACATCTGGCCTGTGTCGAGGCTGTGAGCATACGCGCGGTAATGGTTTCTTTTTGAATAATATGTCAAGGGTAGTTAACTATTAAGTTTAGCATATGTATGCAAGTTAACCAATTCACTGGACACCTTGACCTTCAATTGTATTAATAAGGTCATGGAGCTATAGAACAGGGCTAGGGACATGGCGGTCATTGGTGGGGGGAGGAGGATACAGTTGGTCATTCTTTCGAGTGGAGCTGAAGTTACAGTAGTTGTTTTCATCTTTTTTTCCCTCCCGCCAAAGGCAGAGAGAACTTCCTTTGCCTCATTTCTCCAGTATAAATACACTTACAAGTGGATTTGATAAAAAAAAATTTTTTTTCCATACCAATTGGCACATTTATAAAACCAACCTAATCATTCTCAGTAAGTCAACTGCCTCAAGTATTTTTAACCTATGCAACCAAGATAAATACTGGACTAAAAAAAAATGAATTAGGATTTGCTCATTTCTCCAACTTCTATTAAGAAGTAGTCTTTGGTTTGCCTTTGGGGTATCTCTGTCTGCTGTTTCATATAGCCCTTGACAGACTTTTGCCGGCCCCACCCAAGACAGGAAGTCATTTTCAGTCTATGCCTGAGTTGAAAATCTCAGAGATTCAATCTGATATCACATTTAGTGTGTGAAGGCAGTACAGTCTCCTGGAGCTGCAAATATACCCGTAAAGTCTGGGAAGTTTATTTAGGCTCTTGCACAGAGCTCTAGAGGATACTAGACTTCTGGGTTTGGGTTTTAGGTCCAGGAAGGTGGCTTTATATTGACTGTTCAAATTTCGTTACTCTTTTCCTTGTTGTTGAATGAAATCCTATCTCAAAAAGAAAACTGTGGTTAGAATAAATAGCCTCTGGGAATTCATCTGGCTTTCCACAAATCTGTCTGAGGTGTCCTTTCTCCTTCGCTCTGTGAGCCCAATTTGGCTGAGGCTTGTTTTAAATCAGTTCCAATTGTAACAGTAGACAGTACAGATGCAGATTATGGGTGTTGCTGTGGACATCATTAATTACAAGATTTTTAACGGTCATCCTAATTACATAGGAACTTTCCATATTCTTCACATAAAGCCCTCAAATTTGCTAAGAAGCCCGCACTTGAGATTAGTGTTTGGAAATCAAAATAGGAACGAATGTGCTTGTAACACTATTAATGGAGTCATCTATGTGAGTCAAATCAGGGGCAGAGGCCCATCTAAAAATACCGGACAATCAGGGGAGCTAACTAATAAATAAATACTTAAGTAAGTGAAAGAAATCTATACCTTTTACTCCAGTCTCTTATAGGATAGCAAAGGATTTAATAAATAACACCCAGACCAGTTTATATCTGGTTTACTTTACATTCTCTTTGGTGTCTCATTTTCCAGGGCTCCTGCGTGGCTCAGTTGGCTAAGCATCTGACTCTTGATTTCAGCTCAGGTCATGATCTCAAGGTGGTGGAATCTAGCCCTGCATGGAGCTCTGAGCTCAGCAGGAAGTCTGCTGGAGATTTTCTCTCTCTCTCTTTCTCTATCTTATCCCCTCTCCCCCCACAAATAAATAAATAAATCTTAAAAAAAAAAAAAGAGTCTCTCATTTTCCAAACTTTCCCCACCATAAATACTCCACTTTGTTACGCCAGCCCAAGCCACTAGGACTCCTCTTCCTCTTCCTCCCTTCTCTCCACTCTAGGTCCATCTGTTATTCCCTCTTTCATGTCGGAGTATTATTTTGGTTCATTTTCTGATTTGCATGAGAAATGGGTGGATATGACAGGTTCTCCTACATGGAGGTGATGGGGTTTAGATATAAGTCAGGACCTGCATCAACTACTGTTACACAGTATTTAGCAACTTGAACGAGGAGAAAATTTTCTTTTTCTTTTCCTGCTTTATTGAAATATAATTGACATAGAACACTGTGTAAGTTTATGGTCTACAATGGAATGCTTTGCTATATGTATATATTGCAACACTATTGACAAGGGTGTTTTTTCTTCACCTTTTTTTTTTTTCCATTGGTGAGCACAATGAATAAGAAATTTAAAAGGTAGAGGAAACTATTCTATAAGAGAATGTGTGTGTAGGTACTTCAGCCTTGAAAATGGTAGAATTTATCACTAGTTAAAGTAAAAAAAGGACTTATTTATGAAAATATTCAAGGTTTTAGAGAAGAGGAAATACCTATGTGAAAGAAAAATGAGAGCTATACTAAAGGAAAAATAACAACAATGGAAGATGTTCTAGTCCTTTAAATACCGGGCTGGAAAAAAGCAAATATTTAGCTGTAAATTGTGAGCTTGGTATTAACAGTATGTTCAGGGAAGGTTCCAGAGAGTGAGCTGACTCAGTCAGATGATTACAGCGACATCTGAAAATTGAAAAAAACCAATAATGGAATCAACTGGGGAACCTCTCCCAAATGCATGAAGCATCTACCTAATATGTTTGCACCAATGAGGAAAATTTAAGCAAACAATAAATAGCATTTGTCAGGTTCTCTTCAGTGTGTTGGAGAAAACACAATTTGTGTGTGAAAGTGAGGGAGAATAAGGATAGCACGTTTAATGACAAAGCATGACTACGAAATGCATGGATTTATGTTTTAAGGGAAGTACTAAGAAGAAATGTACAAAAAGAAAGTCAAGGCTTAGCCCAGCTTTGTCCTAGATACTAAATCTACAATAAATAGGGCAACTATATAATTTATTTTCCAAACATGTACTCTTGTGAGAGTGAAAGATAGTTATATAAACATGATGAATATATGCTAGGATTGGCCTGGGCAAATGAATGTGTGGTCCATATAGTGACAGAGGCTGCATCTTATAATTAAATTATTATATAATTATTGTATAATTTAAGGATAATTAAATTATCCTTCTCAGTAAGGTATCAGTGTGTATGATTTGTACAAATAATACATATTTTTAGTAGTCAAATAATGAATTGACATATAGTTCCTATTATCTCCATCATGCAGAAAAGAGAAGGATGTTAGGAAGATGCATTTATGAAATGAGAAACACAGAGAAAAGAACTGTGCTGTGTGTCCAGTTTCTGTACTAAGGATAGGTCTACTAGGGAGATATGAGATAAAGAGAACACAGCATCTAAAAATAAAGGTGAAATAATGTTGATTGTAGGAGATAGACCTTGAAAACCCAAAAGCCATTAGACAGAGCAAGATGGGGTGAGAACACACCTGGGAGACTAAGTGACTAGAATGGTTAGTACGGTGAAGCCAAGAAAATTTCCAAGTGATCTTCTTACTATGGAAATGGTCTATAATACTCTGAACAGAAGGGGACTTATGGAGAATGAATCAACCATGCTATCTGGATATAGATATTCCAAACTTTAAGTTGTAACTTCAGTTTCATTATAGCTTATAAGAAAAAAAAATGGAAACACTACTACAGTGAGCACAAACATCAAATGAAGATGTATCCAATTTCAAAAGGCCAATCACTGAAATGAAAGTGACATTTTGAAGGAAATAAAAACAAAACCAGATAAAGAATTAGATCATTTTCACACACCTGAAAAGTAGACAGTTTCATTAAAATAACTTGTCTATGTTATTTCTGATTCTCACCATGATAAGCTTATACTCCAGGTGATGGTCAATTACAAGATTCCTTGGAATTTCATTATTAGTACTTGGGTTTTCATTAGTTTCAGTCTTCTTGGAATTTATGGGTAGAGGGAATGAGAATACACAAGTTATAAGAATCACTTTGCATATAAGATGGGCAAAACTGTCATTAATCGAGTTAATTATGTTATTATTGAAGAACAAATTAAAATAAATGTCATTAAAGATGTTGTCAATAGGCTAAGATGTTCAGCAGTTAAGAAATTTCTAGTAGCACCAATGACTTATGACTGTATTTATGATATCAGAAAAGGTATGGATAACAACTGAAATATTTATTTGGGTAGTCAGTCATCCAGTAGACAGACTATCTGAAAGCCCCAGATCAGTAGAAATCAACATAGATAATTGCTAGAGATCTATTATTATTGCCAATTGTTCACCTCTCACCTCTCTGCAAAAAAAATTTATATTCTCTCCCATTGCCATGAGACTTGTCACGTCCCTATTCCCTGGAGGAGGAATACACTTCCTCAACAAATTGACATTGTTTTTGGCCATTTGATTGGATTTGGCCAATGGACAATAAGCATACATGAATGATGTCACTTACAAATAAAAGTTCAAAGAGCCTTTTTCCTTTGCCATGAGAATAAACACGTTCCAAGAGGAAGCTCTCCTTCAGTGCAGAGCTAGAAATGAAGCAGTGACAAGAGCCAAGTTTCAGGTGTGAGACACTGTAAGGTGAGTTAGATGTAATGTGTATTTGTAAGACTCAGTGTAAGGTGCAACGTAAGCCAGTGAAGATTTGGGACCTTTTCCTTTTTTTTTTTTTTTTTTTTACCAGAGCAAAACTAACTCAAGTAAACTTCAAATGAGTGGTAGTTATGAGCAAGTTAATTGCAATTCAAAGGAAAAGGAATAAACATATTTTATTTTATAATTCTGTATTGATGTGGTGTTGCAAAATAAAAATCCAATAATGCATCCAGACTTATGAATAAGTATAGTGAGCCAGAAAGCTACCAAGTCTATCAGCCCTTAATGTCATAATGTGGAAATATCCACAAATATGGATTCCTAGCCAATGTTCTTTGTTCTCTTGTATTAAAAATTAAAAATTGGTTCTACTTCACGATATTTAAGAGAAGTTGTCAGTGCAAAGTTCTGTGCATTGAAGGTAGGCAGAGGACATGAAGAGTTCCAACAGAAGCCTTATCTAGGTATATGAACACATTCAAGAACAGAGCTATCTTCTGTTAATTGAGAATTTTGATGGTCTCTTGTTAATACCTGCCAACCAGAAACCATAGAAAGATTAGAAAATAACAATCTTGAAGCCATTTAGGAAAAATAAGTGCTAGTCTAACTTGGAGGAGCACATCTTTCTCAATGGGAAAATAAGCTGGACTTCAGACGTAAAGTATTAAGTTCAGCGACTTTTCATTAACAATCAGTTATAGAGAGAAAAGCATCAGCTAATATGGAAATTAGTGAAAGACCATAGTGAACTTTTGATTGGCCCCTTTAACATCTAATATAACTATTAACCTTCATGCAATAATAACTGCCAATATTATGTTCACTGTAATTAATTGCATGAGAGAGAAGACGCCTGTAGCATATGTCTGCTGAGGGCTTTGCAATGGGAAAACAAGGTGTAGATGGTCAAAGCCTATTTGCTGCAGGAAAGTACCATAGACCTAGAACTTGGTTAATGGTGGTGGTGGGAGTGGCAGCAAACTTCAAAACTAATCTTACTAACTCCGTCAATGGCTTAATCTGGGTAAAGTTTTAGAAGGACCAATCTGTAATAACTCTTGTCTAGTGGAAATCTGTATGAAACTATTGGAGAGGCTGTGGTCTGGCCAGGGGCACTGAGATCACATGAGGATACTGGCACGCCATCATAAATGCAATGCATTTCATCTGCAAGTTGGAAAACTTTGCCAGTTTTGATACAGGATAGATAGATAATAAAATACACTGATGGGAGTTAAAATTTGATGAAGACATAAGATTTCAGAAGTTAATGTCATTAAAATACCCAGGAAGGAAATCATGGATCCCGGGAATTCAGTAGGCTTGTGTCAGGAGGTGAGTTAGGTTCCCTGATGACTCTAAAAGTTTCTATGAATCTAGGGGTAAAATGCTATTTTTATTTGGTGAATCAATAATCAGTTTGCAACCCAAGATGGGTTGAGCACAGGGAGTAAGCTACAGGGTATAGCTTTAAAATCACAACAAAAGGAACAATACAAGTAACAAAAGGCATGAGGCATGATAAGACAAGTGGGTGGATAAGGAAACATTGACAGAGCAGCTATTTCATTGCATTAGAAGGAAGCCTAATGTTCCCAGGTTCTTTTAGGACAGTCCTCTATCACTAACGGGAATTAACTCTGGCCTTGCTTCAAAAAAAGAAGAACCCACAAACATGCCTTCATCCAGGCCAGCAGCAATCAATAATTAACCTTCAATTCCTCACAAGGAAAAAGGCTTGGGGTCTACAGACAGATTTTTGGACCCCAAATATTTTCATATTCAGGAATAAATGTAGGGAATGAAATCATCATGTGTATTAACAGCTGTGAGGCTGGGACGGGGAAGCAGACAGTCGAAAATGAGAAACTATCTATCTTCTGCAATTCACTGATTCTTACGAAAAATAAGAGGGGGAGAGGCTAGAGATGTCAAGACCCTGATAACACATCTAAACTATCTTCTTACTTATAAATTGGACCTGCTTTTTATTTTTATAATAGTAGTCGTTTCTCCAGAATGAGTGCAGGCTTTCCTCCCCAAAGATTAATCTATTAAGGTCACTGCAGAGATTCTAGCCTATGGACTTTCATACAGAAGACTTTTCTCTACAATTATTTATTTAAACAATGGGTCCACCTTTAGAGTAGAAAACTTAAGGGGATGGTTATATATATATGTGTGTGTATATATATATATATATATAAATTATATATTGCAGTGAACTGAAAGTAGTTGTGAAATTGGAAAGTAAAATCATCTGAAAAGGGAAGAGTTGACCCTTGAACAGCAGGGGTTTGAACTGTGCGAGTGCTCTTCTATGTGGATTTTTTTTTTATATATAGTACAGTACTTTAAATGTATTTTCTGAATAGTACTTTCTTTTCCTTATTTTACTGAAGAATCCAGTATATAATATATTATATAATACATATAACATACAAAATAAGTGTTAGTGGACTGTGTATGTTATCAGGAAGGCTTCTGGTCAACAGTAGGCTATTCATAGTTAAGTTTTGGGGGAGTCAAAATCCATGCAGAAATTTTCAACTGCGTGAGGGATCAGACTCTTAATGTCCACATTGTTCAAGTACCAACTGTACTTAGTTATACCATTCTGTTTTTAATGAAACCTAGAAAAATCATGCTATTCACTTTAGGAGCTATTTGGAAATCTCTCCTTCATTGTTCTTTATATATTCACAGGGCACGGAAAGTCTTATCAAGGAAAGTTCCCAAGGTGGCTACAAAAGCTATCCAAGAAAGAGTACCCATACAGACCCAGTTCAGGCCCTGAAAGAAGTCCGTCTTTGTAGCCCTGATGTCCTTAATACTTTTCAGTAACTTTAGCACCCTTGAAAAGCTACTGAATCCACTGAATTGATGATTATTTTCTCAATATATTAGAGCAGTATTCTTATACATATTATTTTTTTTTAAGATTTTATTTATTTATTTGACACAGCAAGAGAGCACAAGCAGGGGGAGTGGCAGGCAGAGGGAGAGAGAGAAGCAGGCTCCATGCTGATCAAGGAGCCAGTATGGGGGCTGATCCCAGGACTCCGGGATCATGACTTGAGCCGAAGGCAGATGCTTAACAGACTGAGTCACCCAGGCACCCCTCTTATACATATTTTTATACATTATAGGACTATATACACACACACACACACACACATATATATATATACACACACACTATTATACTAATATATGTATACATTAATATATATACACCATTATACTCAAGATATATATAAAAGAAATACAATAAATATTGACTGAATCAAAGAATTAATATTTATTCAAAATTGAAAGCAAAAAAAATTTATAAACTGGCCAAATAAAAATTAGACACAGCATTCTGGGAGAATAATATAATATAAATTGGAGTTTTGTGGGCCACAGAGATCGTGCTATCATTTCTGTGACCTACAAAACCTCCTTCTTTCCCTCCTTACCTCCCTATCTAATTTATCTCACATTTTCTACACCAATCTATGATTTTTCTGTTCTCCTCTTTTCTATCCTGCCCATTGGGGTTTACTTTGTTTTGATTTGTTATAAACTGCTAAAGAATGAAAGGTAACTCCAGGTTTATTGCCTTAGCAAGTGGACCCCAAATCTTGTTTTTACCTGTCCACAGCATTTGCTACCTCTGTTTCATTGCCTATCTACCTAGTGTTACCTCACGACCTCATTTCATTGTCTATGCCGAGAGATAGGATGGTGCTAGTGACCTGAAACTGAACTTCTGAGATTCTGGAACCTGCTGGGATCTCCCTTGTTCTTTTGGTATGTATGTGTCCCTGAACTATTTAAGGTGAGATTTGTACCTTCGTTTTCCAAATAAAGCAAATTAAAGTCTAATGGGATTTCACTATGAGAGAGCTTGAGAGGAACATTCTCTAAGTGACTTTAATGTTAACACTAGGAAAGTTTATTAAAATATAAAAAGAAGCAGATCTTTCTTTTCATATGTTATGTCCAAGAAATACCTGGGATATGCTATGCTTTTTTTTTTTTTTTTTTTTTTTTTTTTTTTTTTTTTACTGCAGGTACCTCTTTTATTGAACATCCCCTGAAGTGATAGAGTAATTCAAACTCCTTGTCCTAGGACTGCATGAGCGAGTATGACATGATATGAAAAGTGATCTGACTTTACCGGATGAAGGAATATAAATTAGAATACAAGTTTTAGGGAAGTTATATGTTTGTCTCAAACCCAGATGGCAAAGACAAATTTTTCTAGGAGAACCTGGGAGAAAAAAAAAATGACTTTAACAAATGTTGCTGGAATTTGGGATTTATAGCCCTTTAAAAATTCAAGAACTTAATTGTGAGTAAAGGAGACACCATTTTGCTGTCATCAAACAGTGCAGTCTAGTGAGAGAAACAGTTCTTAAAAATAAGTGTTATGCAGGACAAATGCGGTGTACTGTAAATGAAAAATCTAACTCAGTCTAGATAAATGTCCTCAGCATTTGCTTGAAAATAAAAACTTTGATCTTTTCATTGAAATCTAAAGGATGAGGGTTAGCTGACAAGAACAAAAAAAGAGAGAGAGAGAGAAGTCAGAATGGTTGGAGCAGAGGGAACAGTGTGTGTGATGGCTTAAGACAGGGAGTACTATTGCTCACCAGAGAAAAGGAAAGTCAGAGTGAAAGAAAGAAAAGAAAAATGTGAGAGATAAAGCTGAAGAGTGAAGAGCAGCGCAGATAATGGTGGACCTTGCACATGTTCAAAGCGGGGAAGCCAATGAAAACTTATGAACAAGAGAGATGCAGTCAGATTTGCATTGTTAAATAATGGATTTTCCTGGACTGTAGAGACAAGATCTGCAGAACAGAAAGAAAGTGGACCATTTAGAAGGGTGTTGCATTAATTCAGGGAACAGCAGATGATCGCTTGGATTAGGATCCTGGCAGAAAAGATGCTGAGAGATGCAGAGTCTGAGAGCTATTTAGGAGGCAAAATCGATAGAGCGTCAGACCTCCCTGATATGGGGATGAGAGATAGGAGAGTGTCTTGAACGATTCTCTGGTTTGCAACTTGTACAATTGGATGGATGCTGTTATCGTTCATTAAGATAGGAGCCATTAGAGGAAGACGCTACAAGTTCACCATCGAGCATGGAAACATACAAACAGGCAGTTAGCCAGATATATGGGGCTAGAATTCCAAAAGGCTGACATGCAAACACATATTTACATATTCCTAACAACGGAAGCCATGGGTATGATGTGAACCCTTAACGGAAAGACATTGAGTGGGCAATATCATATGACCAGTGACAAACCGCAAAGAAATTCAACAGTGAAGGATTAGATGGAAAAAAATGGACCATCCATGTGGTTGAGAAGGGAGGATTAGAGCCTAAGAGGAAAGCCAGAAGTGAGTGGTATCAAATAAACCAAAGCAATGTGCTGTCGCTTTTATGACTGTTGTTATGAATATTATTTTATTTAGAGGCAGTGATTTAATGTTAACTTAGACATAGTACAAAGTGCTTCTGAAATATCAGGTGAGGTGAAAGTGGGAAAGTATTCCCTGGACTCAGTGATATGAAGAACAGTGATGCAGAAAAGAAGAGCTAAGTAGAGGGGTGAGTAGCCAGGATGGAGTGGAGTGACGAATGAGAGCATGATAATGAAATCTCTTTTCTCTTCTCTTCTCTTCTCTTCTCTTCTCTTCTCTTCTCTTCTCTTCTCTTCACTTCTCTTCTCTTCTCTTCTCTTCTCTTCTCTTCTCTTCTCTTCTCTTCTCTTCTCTTTTTTTTATTTAAAGAAGTATTTAGAACACCTAAAACAAGGCAACATGATTCTTTCTTCTTGTCTTCGGGGGTGGGGTCCCTGGGTGGCTCCTCCGTTGCTGCTTTCTGAGACCGTGTTACCACCTCGGGGCTCCTCTGCAGCCACCCGTGCACCCCTCCTTCCCGCTCTCCTTGTCTTCAAGAGTAGATGCGCCTTCCTCATGGCTCTAATGGCTTTCTGTCGCTTCTTCAAGGTGTGTCTCCTCTGTCTCCATCAGGCCGCTCTCGTGCTCTTCCCGTTGCTCAGTCTTTGCAGCAGCTTGCTCTTCGCAGGAACCATGCCGCTCTGACTGCCCTCAGCTCGCTTTGCCACCTCCTTCTCCCTTTTCCCCTGCCTTTCTCGAGCCTGTCCCTCTGCCTGTGCAATTTCAGGGTCAATTTTTTCCATATCCACGTCTATTTTCAAACTGCACACACTTTTATGTTCGTTGTTCAAAGAATCTGTACTTTCCAGGAATTTCCTCTTCTTTTCCTGGTGTCGCTCCTCTATTTGAAGAAGTTCAGCCTCTAGTGTTTGCTGATGAGCCGTTAGGACTGGACCTGCTTTCTAGCTGTTGTGACAGCGGACCGAACATCTGGCACCGCACTCTCATTGAGGATTTCACTCATACGCGGTGGTTTCTCTGGAAGCTGACGGTGGCTGTATGCTTCCCTGACAGCGTCATTATAATCATCTGGATCTTCTGCTGAAGGCTCACGTGAGGTTCTCCTTTCTCCGTGCGACTTTCTCCTGTCTCTGTCCACTTTCTTCCTCCAAAGCAGCTTCTGTAGGACTTTCTGCATCTATGTAAGCAAAGTATGCAGGGGAATTATGATAGGCTTTTCTAGATTCATTGTACTCTCTTATCTGCATTTACATATTCTTGTTTTTTTCATTAGCGATCTCGCCACAGGCCACCGATAATCTTGCCAATCTCCCACAACATGAGGTCAGGGTTGGTCCCAGAACTGTCTGCTGTACCTCCCGTGGGGCATCAGTGGCTTACCTGTGGCCTTGGGTGTTTGGAATGGTAATATCAGAGGATGCTAAGATGGCTGTTGGTGACCGCGTTCCCTCCCAGCCTGTAGTTGTTGTAGGCGAGATGACTGTAAGGATTGTATCCCACAAAACCTGGTGTGCTGGGCATTTGTGTTTCAGGAGCTGGGGTGGGAGGTGGGGTGTAAGAGGGTCTTTTTGACCTTTTAGAAGATTTAGTTCTCAGTTCCT
The DNA here is from genome assembly GCF_002007445.2 of Ailuropoda melanoleuca. Lineage (NCBI taxonomy): Eukaryota > Metazoa > Chordata > Mammalia > Carnivora > Ursidae > Ailuropoda > Ailuropoda melanoleuca. Next base: position 119,657,705 of record NC_048224.1, read on the forward strand.
TAAGAATGAAACTGAGGAGGGCATAAAAAGTGCCCACAGCTTTACCTTCCTTTCCCTTTTGTGATGATGAAGAAATTTCTTACATTGGGTCCTGAAGGCGAGAATACAGGGCGGTAGTTGGGTAGTAAACTGACCTTGGAAAAAGGATTTTTTTTTTTTTTTTTTTTTTTTTTTTTTTGGGTTTGGGAATGCTTAAAAATTTTTCCATATAAATGAATGGTACTGGAGTTGCTTTTTTGTCTTATGCCATTTTGGCTAAGGGAAGGATTCCTAGGAATGCCCTCCTTTCGGATAGCGGGGAACACCTGCACTTGGAAAGGGCCAGGTTTTTCTGGGGAGGGTTGCTTCTTGGCAGAGCTGGACCATGGACTCCTCCGGGCCAACCGTCCTCTGTCCCTCCTTGCTGACCAGGCTGCCGAGGATAGGGACAACAGTGGATAATCTTTCTCTGATGCTTTATAATTCAATCCTCTCAGTACTTTGCTAAGCTTTTTAATTTCCCTCTTATTAAAATAAAAAGGAGGAGGATCCTGGATCCTTGAAGACCGATGCCTTTTTAGCTTTGCTTTGCGGTGACAGGGGGCTCTTGGCTACCTACAAAATGAGCGTCTTGGGGGAGCCAGTGAACGGACAATCACTGTTCTCCTAGGTCAGGCCGAGACCCTGGAGTCCGGCAGCCCTGGACCTTCTGGTCATTACCGTCGTGATGCCAAATGTTTTAGAGCAGTACCCAGGGAGATGCGAATGAAGGTGGGTGAGAGACACACAGGATCTTGGCAGGTGTTTGGCATATGGGGTAAGAGAGGCAGTGGAAAATCACATTAGGGGAAGGGGGGGGGCTTCTATTTTCACATCTGGGAGGAAACTGTCTTCCATAGCATCAAACTTCTTTCCAGGTCCTAGTTTTATAAATTGGCCCTACTGGATGGAAGGATAAAGGGCATTGTCAAGGGCATGGGCTCNGAGAGATGCAGTCAGATTTGCATTGTTAAATAATGGATTTTCCTGGACTGTAGAGACAAGATCTGCAGAACAGAAAGAAAGTGGACCATTTAGAAGGGTGTTGCATTAATTCAGGGAACAGCAGATGATCGCTTGGATTAGGATCCTGGCAGAAAAGATGCTGAGAGATGCAGAGTCTGAGAGCTATTTAGGAGGCAAAATCGATAGAGCGTCAGACCTCCCTGATATGGGGATGAGAGATAGGAGAGTGTCTTGAACGATTCTCTGGTTTGCAACTTGTACAATTGGATGGATGCTGTTATCGTTCATTAAGATAGGAGCCATTAGAGGAAGACGCTACAAGTTCACCATCGAGCATGGAAACATACAAACAGGCAGTTAGCCAGATATATGGGGCTAGAATTCCAAAAGGCTGACATGCAAACACATATTTACATATTCCTAACAACGGAAGCCATGGGTATGGTGTGAACCCTTAACGGAAAGACATTGAGTGGGCAATATCATATGACCAGTGACAAACCGCAAAGAAATTCAACAGTGAAGGATTAGATGGAAAAAAATGGACCATCCATGTGGTTGAGAAGGGAGGATTAGAGCCTAAGAGGAAAGCCAGAAGTGAGTGGTATCAAATAAACCAAAGCAATGTGCTGTCGCTTTTATGACTGTTGTTATGAATATTATTTTATTTAGAGGCAGTGATTTAATGTTAACTTAGACATAGTACAAAGTGCTTCTGAAATATCAGGTGAGGTGAAAGTGGGAAAGTATTCCCTGGACTCAGTGATATGAAGAACAGTGATGCAGAAAAGAAGAGCTAAGTAGAGGGGTGAGTAGCCAGGATGGAGTGGAGTGACGAATGAGAGCATGATAATGAAATCTCTTTTCTCTTCTCTTCTCTTCTCTTCTCTTCTCTTCTCTTCTCTTCTCTTCTCTTCACTTCTCTTCTCTTCTCTTCTCTTCTCTTCTCTTCTCTTCTCTTCTCTTCTCTTCTCTTCTCTTCTC
>NC_048224.1:119660864-119686970 GCF_002007445.2 Ailuropoda melanoleuca
TTTTTTTTTTTTTTTTTTTTTTTTTAGGGTTAGAGAGATTCCAGCCTGTTTCAGCGCCAATGGAAAAGATACATAGTAGGATGTAATATACAGAAAAGTGATTGATCTGGCCAAGAGGAGGTAGGAGCTGCTGAATGCAGAATTTCTTTGTTCCTGAGAAGAAGTACAAAAGAGGGGCAGGTACATATCCTAAAAGTGAATGTTTAAAACACTTCAAAGTCCTTTCTAAATGTTCATACAGATTAACTCACTCAATCCATAGCCATACAAAGTGGAAACACTGATAACTCCATTTCATAGATGAGAGATTAAGTAAATTAGCAAAAGCCAGTTTTATAGGTAATGGAACCAGGAATCAAACCTGGAAAGACTGACTCCAGCACCAAGCGGTTAGCCATTACCCTATTATTACCCTATATTATCTCTCTATCTGGTCTTACCATTTTCCAGCTAATTTGTGAGAACTCTGAGGGAAGCCTGTCTGCCTCATGACCTCCACTGGCTTTCAATAAAGACAAATTTAATCTTTGAATTGAAATACATATTCCAATATTTTAGATAAACAAAAGTTTAGAGGAGATGAGCAATGACCTCAATTTTATTTAGAGTAAATGGAAAAGACCAAATTTGAACCCAAATCTGTCTAAATTTAAAGCCATTGACCTTTTCCCTTGCCAAGATGAATGATTTTCAAGTTCTCATGGTTGAAAGCTGCTCTCCTGCTGATCGCAGTTACTCCAAGATTGATCTCTTAACCCTGCTTTAAAAGAAAGCTTTTCCTCCAAGTGTTTGAGTTTCTTCCAGGTTTTTCCTTGTGGTTGAGTTCCAATTTCAGAGCGTTGTGGTCTGAGAATATGCAGGGGATAATTTCAATCTTTTGGTATTGGCTGAGACCTGTTTTGTGTCCCAGAGCATGATCTATTCTTGAGAATGTTCCATGGGCATTTGAATAGAATGAGTATTCTTTGGTTCTGGGGTGTAGTGTTCTATATATATCTATGAGGTCCAACTCGTCGAGTATGGCATTCAAAGCCTTTGATTCTTTGCTTAGTTTTTGCCAGGGTGTTCTGTCTATTTCTGATAGTGGGGTGTTGAGGTCCCCTACTATTACTGTGTTCTTATCTATATGTCTCTTTATTTTGGTTAAGAGTTGGCTTGTGTATCTTGCTGCTCCCCTGTTGGGGGCATATATATTAATAATTGTCATATCCACTTGTTGAATACTTCCTTTAAGAATAATATAGTGCCCTTCTGTATCTCTCTCTATGGCCTCTAGTTTAAAATCCAGTCTATCTGATATGAGAATTGCTACTCCAGCTTTCTTTTGAGGTCCATTTGCGTGGAAGATGGTACTCCATCCCCTTACTCTAAGTCTGAATGCATCTTTGGGTTCAAAATGAGTCTCTTGTAGACAGCAAATGGATGGGTCATGTCTTTTTATCCAATCTGCAACCCTGTGGCGTTTTATGGGAGAGTTTAAGCCATTTAGATTGATAGAGATTATTGACAGATATGATTTTAATGATGCCATTTCTCTTTAAAGTCTTTGTATCGGTTGTGACTTGCTGCTCTGTATCACTCTTGGGGCCTTTTTACCTTTATAGAGCCCCCCTTAATATCTCCTGTAGGGCTGGTTTCGTGGTTACGAAATTGGTTAATGATTGGCGATTTTGGAACGTCTTTATTTCTCCATCAATTCTGAATGACAGCTTTGCTGGATAAAGGATCCTTGGCTGCATGTTTTTCTCTGAAAGAGCTTTAAAAATGCCCCCCCAAGCCTTTCTCTCATTCCAGGTCTCTGTAGACAGGTCTGACGTAATCCTGATACCTTTGCCTTGGTACGTGAGAAATTTCTTTGCCCTGGCCGCTTTCAATACTGTATCCTTGGATCTAATATTTGCGAATTGCACTATGACATGCCGTGGCGTAGGTTTGTCCTGGTTGAGCTTGGATGGGGTCCTCTCTGCCTCTTGGACACGAATGCTTGTTTCCCTTGCTAGATTAGGGAAGTTTTCAGCTACAATTTGTTCAAATATCTCTTCTAGACCTCTGTTTTTCTCCACCCCTTCAGGGATGCCGATGATTCTGACATTGGATCGTTTCATAGAGTCAGTAATCTCCCGTAATCTACATTCGTGGGCGTGGATTTTTTTAAGACCAGCTTCTATTTTCGTTTTTTCTTCTACTAACCCATCCTCCAATTCGCTAACGCGTTCCTCTGCCTCGGTGACCCTGGCCGTCAGAGCCTCTANTTTTTTCCCCCTTTTCCCCTCTAGAGCCTACTACAGTAATTCAAATTTGTTGCCCTCATCAGTGCTCCCTAGTACCCCATACCTACTTCAATCACAGCACACATCTTTGCATTATAATCATCTGGTTAATTACGGAACAAGATAACTGTTAAGGCCTTTCTTTCTTCCTTTCTTTTTTAAATGAGAAAGGCTACCGGCTGCTAAAAAGTAGTCTTGCTGAAAATAACCTGGAGCAGGTCTTGTAGATTATCAAACATTACTTATTTCGGTGTTTCAGCTTTACGAAGACATTGGATAGATTGTGTATGAAGTCCTAGGACTTTGACAAAATCAAAGTCTTGGATTTGCCTTGAATTGCTGTAATCTGAGATCCAATGTTACAGCAACATTCTGTGTGGGGAAAGGGTGCCATGTCTCATGTTCTTTGGTAAAGAAAGCCCCCCAAGTACACGAGAGGACGTTAACAGGTTAGGTAGTATAGTCTGAGCTGGTCAGGGGGAGGCTTGCTGATTCTTGGGGGGATCTTAGTCTCTATCTAAGGCTAGAACGAACACTTTGAGGCTCACGGATTATATTTGGCAGGTAATTGCTGAACATGGGGAAAGGCGATGAAAAATATCTGAAGTAGTCCTTACTCAGAGTGAGCAGCAGTGAACAGGTTTCATCTTCTTTACTGGGCAGGACCGGGTCTAGAAAATGTGTACTCTTTGGCAGTACGAAACCTTGACAAACCTCTGATTGTCTTATCCTGGCCCTGAAAGCTGCACCCCCACTCCCTAGCTACCAACTGACCCAAGTTTCTTGGACTAGCCTGGGGCAGGACATTTTAAGAGCTAAAGGAGGGGTTACTTGGGAAAATAAGGATCATTGCCAGTTTGTTAGGTAATAAATAGGGCAAAAGGATTTTCTTTTGCTAACTCCTACTCCAGCGTGCAGAGCCCCTGTTGATTTATTTTGCCGCTCCCCTATTGCAAACGTCTGCTCCCAGTGGGACTTAATTGTATATTTAATACGAAAGGCAGAAAGAAGCGTGGTATATGCATTTTTACTTCGGGTGGTAGGCTCACAGGGCTCTATCTCTCAGCGACTGCAATAGCTATTTCGTGGGACTTGCAGCACGATGCTAGGAATGTTGCAGATACCACCTCACTTAATACTCCCACTACTCTATATGACAGGAACCTGCCATTTGTTAAAACTTGAGACTTAGGCCTTAAACTACATGGCCAGCATCACATAATTAGATGTTGATAAAATCGGTATTGAATCAGACTTAAAATACAAGTAATATAGTTACAGAAACTGTACTATTAATCCTAAAAATAATTTTGTGCCTTGTCAAAGGGACTAGGCTGAAACTATTTTAAGTGGATTCTGTGTAAAGTAAAATTTCCTTCACTAGCAATCGTTTAAGCATAAAAACCTTGTATTTTCTCACAGGTAAATTATATTTTGGACACAGAATAAAGACGAGTTAGGAAATGAATACTAAAATTTCAACATTGCTTCAGAGCTGCGGTTTTTGAAAATATATTTAGTAACTTCAATAACCTATTTTTGATTTTGTGTCAATAATTTTAGAAGAGACACTATTGTTATAAATTGTGTAATTTGAAAATTAATCTTAGCCCGTAGTGAACAAACGTTTATTGAGTTTTTCTTCAAGGAGTACAACATGATTTAACTCTTTCCATGGCCTCTCTTTCCTAAGCCATACACACAAAAGTGGAGGAATTACAAAAATAAAAATTGGATGGTAGCATGGAAGTCTGCCCTGAATTGAACCAAAATAATAAAATATTCTTTGTATAAGGTCTAAAGATGTTTTATACACACCTCCTCCCCAACACCCTACCTCAACGTTCCTTCTTTTCCCTCCCTCTCATACATAAGGTATGTGGTCCCATACAGTGGATGTATCCTTGCAGAAGTCAATCAGCTGCTGTCATATCTTCCTGCATTTCCAGGATTAGAGCATGTCACCAGGAAGATTATTGATAACTGAAAATTATAAATCAGACTGAGATAGGGGAAAATTAATTAGACATGAATCAATAGTCCCTTAGAAATTACACAGCTTTTCCTTTACAGTTTTTTTCCTTTTCGTCTCTGTCCAATCCTTCAGGCCTTCCCCTTTCTCCTTTATTAAGCACTGAATCCTGAGTAGGCTGGAGCCACTGTCATAGGTGCTTATCTCTGGAGGGGTTCAGGTTTAGTGGAGAAGGACAACATATAAGCCAATACACTGCAAAAGAGGAGAAAGTGTTGTACGTAAAGATACGTAAAGAAACTATCGCACAGTGGATTTTCATTGTACCTCCCTCCTAGCATTTCAGATAAGGTGGTGTTATTCTAAATTAGCATTGTTTGACGATTGAGCACTTACAAAAAGAAATAGAAGGCTGTGATTTTAATTCAAACTGCCATTTAAATTGTTGTATTTTGGATTCTAGGGTCTAAGAGCTAAATTTCATCACCTTCCAAATTGGAAGCAGGCGATTTGATCAGGCAAATCCAAGGAAGAAGTTTAAAAAAATCTTTTTTTTAATAAAAATACCGTGACCTATTTTTCCATTTCAATGATTATCCTAATGGAGAAATTTTGATGATGTTTAATAAATTCCATTACCAACATTTACACAGCACTATATATCTATGATGACATTCTTTCTGAAACATTTTAAAGTGATTTAAATAATTTGATATTTTCAGTAAAGTTTAGTTATTTCAAAGCATTCTGAAAGCATGTTTATAGCAAATTAGTGAAGACTAATTCCAACTAGGATCACCAGTCTCCTAATGATCAATTCTGCGTGCTTCCCATTGTCCTATTATTAGGCCAATACTAGAGTTTTTTGATTTTCATATTATTTTTGACATAGCGCCATATGTAATAGTTTGCCTTCACTGGGTGGCTTAAACAATAGAAATTTATTGTCTCACCATTCAAAGGTGTCGACAAGTTTGGTTCCTTCTGAAGGGTGTAAGGGAAGGATGTGTTCTAGGTCTTTCTTCTTGGCTTGTAGATGGACGTCTTCATGTACACATGTTCCCCTATATGTGTGCCTGTGCAGAAATTTCCACGTCTTAAAAGGATACCAATCATATATGATTAGGGCCTACTCTATAGATCTCTTGTTAACTAATTACATCCCCAACATCCTATTTCCAAAAAAGGTCATTTTCTGAGGTATTGAGAGTTAAAACTTCAACACATAATTTTTTTGAGGGGGGTGCCCTGTGTAACCCATAACACCATCAAGTTTTGTAATTCAGTCCTTCTTTTAAAAAATGTGGGAATATTAAAAATAATGTCCTGATCTTTGGATCTTTGGTTTCTCATTAACAAACGGACAACAAATGAACATTTTTATAGACAAAGTATACTTTTGACCATCTGTAAAAGATCAGAAGGCATTTTTTTTTCCTACAGTCTTCCTTGTATACACGTGGACATGAGTAGTTTAGACCTGATGGTTTAAAATTCAGTATAGGGGCACCTGGGTAGCGTAGTCGTTAGTCGTCTGCCTTCAGCTCAGGGCGTGATCCTGGCATTCCGGGATCGAGTCCCACATCGGGCTCCTCCACTGGGAGCCTGCTTCTTCCTCTCCCACTCCCCTGCTGTGTTCCCTCTCTCGCTGGCTGTCTCTCTGTCACATAAATAAATAAAATCTTAAAAAAAAAAAAAAAGTCAGTATAATACCAAAAGGGTCTCATTTTGTTATGCTTTGTGTCTAGATGTAGGGGGAAGAGAGGTAGCGGTAGAGGGGGTTATCATGTGTTTGCTGATTGAACAAATTGTCCCTTTTTTAAAGTAGTTTCCACACCCAACATGGAGCCCAATATAGGGCTTGAACTCAGGACCTGAGATCCAGATGTAAGCTGAGATCAAGAGTCCGACGCTCAACCAACTGAGCCACCCAGGTGCCCAACAAATTACTTTGCAGTTAGTTTTGACTCTTGCAGATTATTTCCAAGATTATTCCCAGATTATTATCTTCAGAGTGTTCTATATGGAATATTTTGCTTTTTCTCACCCCACCCGACCCCCAAAGTCAGAAATTGTGCACTACATAAATATAAAACAAATAATAATTTTGGGTATTCAGGCACTTCTAGTTATTTTTGGTGTTTCTACCATATTGACTTTATCACCCAAGTTTGTAGAAAATTTTATCTTTGACAATGTATCTTTCAGGATGGAGGTTGAAGATATGAAAAGGCCAAGTGGAAGAAATGAGAGGTGGCAAGGGCCCTGGAGCATGAACCAGGGCTGGAGCTGTTTCTGCCCTCGCCTGACTTGCTGAGAAAGGCAGCTTTGTTCAGTGACTGATGTTGGGCCCAGCATCTCTTCTTCCTCCCACTTTATGACTCTTAACATTTTGTTTATAATTGCATTCAATATTATTTTTAAATCTTCTTTTATTTATTTCTAAATTCAATGTCTCTATGATCCCTTTTTCTTATAACTGTTTTCCTTTATATGTAAAATATTTCAGAAAGCAGTCTTTATTACAACTTAATTAAACTAAAATTAAGACAAAGTACAAAATTAAAACATTTTCCCAGACTGTTCAGTGTGGCATGTAGGCTTCATGCTGACCTTAATTCAATGTATTTAAAATTAAGCGCAGGCTTTATGCCTGGACCTTATGTAATTTCAGAGCTGAACGTGGGTAATGTAACATAGATTGATTTGAACTCATGTTCTCAGGTTATAGGTCCTGTCAGGGATGAGATTGAAACCTTACACATTCACTGCTTTTACTATGGGCTAATTGCTGAAACTCTCCAGATTTCAGTTCTCTTACCTGCAATATAAAGATAATAATGACTACCTCATAAGTTTGTGCAGGAATTAAGAGAGATGACAAATGTAAAGTGCCTGGAATGTTGTTTGTTTTCTGGAAGTGCTTAATAAGACCATCACCGTTATTGTGTAAACAAAAGTCCCAAAAGTCGTTCTATCTTCTCAATACAAACCATCTAAGAACATTTTCTTTAGTAAGACAGTTTATACCACCTCCAGGCATATATAAATTATCTTGTTAAATTTCATTTTCATTCCAAAGGCCTGATCTTAGCTTGCTTTCCTAAAAACCTTGTGTGTATTTTTCAATACTTGTGAGTATTTTTCTCTCTGAGCCTCAGTTTACACATCTATAAAAATAATCATGTCTAACAAGACTATTAGGACTGGTTTTGAAAATTAAATTATAAAGCATTATATATATATATATATATACACACACACACACATATATATATAATGCCTTGATGGCCATTTTGTACCAATATCGTCAAAATATCATGTTATCAAAATGGAGTTCAAGCGACAGATGCAGCCAAACTTACCCAGAAATACTGAGAAAAATGTATGTGCCTACCTAGCTAGCAAGCATTAATTAATAGATCAGTGGGAACTCTCTACCAATCACTGATTTCATCAGGTGTTATTCTAGAACATTTGACCCAAGTTAGCATTACAATTGAAACTTTGTGTGCTTATCTATATAATTATGAACATTTCAAGGTTAATTTCTCCAAAATTACATTTCATCTCTCATATATATATATATATATATATATATATATTTATTTATTTTAATGTATAAAAGCTTACCAAGCAAAATGGGACACACATTTGAGCCTTGTCCAACTTTACATATGAGGCTTGGAACTTGAGTCACTGATGTGTACTTTAGCCTTATATGTATAAACATGAGGCTTATTATCATTTTAAATATAGATTCTGTTGTGTTTTTAATAGTCAATAGTGTACATGAAGTCATTTTTATTATAGACCGAGACTCTGGAGAGCATAAATTCTTTCCTAAAAACTAGAAAATCAAATTTGCTTTCTGAGTATAAGTGCTATTAAATATATCTTTCTTTTTCATATATGGTTTGTGTTAGTTTGTAAAACCTTATCGACAGTTCTAAAATAGCATTTCTAAGGTATAGACATACTCAGTGATCCTTGAAGATAAGCTGTGATTGATGCAGGAATTAAATGCAGAAATATCTAGTAAATATTCATGAAAAATGATTATGTATTTACATTTACTTTATTGACCTGTGTAATGCTTTTTATTGAGCAAGAATGAAGTTTTTCAGGTTTCAAAAAGAAGGATTAAAAACTGGAATAAAATATGGTTTATTTATGATACATATATATATCAGAATTATATATATAGTATAAAAACTATGAGAATCCAGGAGATTTCAGAACAAAAAATGGGGAACCAGCTCATGGTAAGAGTATAAAGGTAAGAACAAGACTTGGTAGATATTAACAAAGGAAAAGAGATATAGTTTAGACGGCTTATAAAATTAGGTCAATTCTTTTGTTAATTGCTTTTTCTTTTAAAAGGTCTTGGGAGACTTTAATATAATAGTTATTTTAAGAATAAAATACCTTTCTTCTCCCATTCTCATATTTGATCATTAAAATTTTTACTATCAAGGGAAACTTACCATATTGCACTTTGAATCAGCTAAATTATATGAACAAATTATCTGTAACAAAGAGCTCATGTTTCTAGACATAATATCTGTCATGTTAATGAATTCCAAAATAAGAGATGATTTGGAATATATATTATATGCTACTTATTTTCTTTTGTTTTTCAGTGGTCTGCATGGGCTATTAGGATACTTAGGTCCAAAAATGGAATGACTCATTTTGGAATTTACCAAAACATGTTTAATTGACATGCTGAAGGAGAGTATTAATCTTCTGCTAAGATTATTAAGAATAAATATTAATGATAACCATGAGGAAACAAATATATATGTTTATATTTGTATCTTCTCAGAGATACCACATATAACAACATTTAGTATTAAAGATATAATGTCTATCGTGAAAACCCATATTGTGGTATCATAATAATGAAGAAATAAAAAGATTCAAAATAACTAAATCTGTATATGGTATCTATCTTTAACTTTACTAAATTATAATTCATATTATGTGTTTAGTAATATATCTGCTTTAAGTCATTCCTCACTTCCAGGATTTAATCTGCATGCTGGCAGGGACTCTACTTGTCTTATCCTCTATTGCGTATCCCGATCACATAGATGAGGACCTGTCACTAGGTCAATATGCAAGACATGGCAATTGGTAATTAACATTCCCCTTGTTGCAAAATTAAACAAAAATTTATAGAATATCCTATATGAATAAGTTAACTGTTAATAAAACTCCTTGTTAGCATTAATTAAAACTTTAATAACCTTCAGTTATTTAGGAATATATATCATATTTTGTAATATATACATATTTTAAAATTTTAGCCATAAATTGCAGTACGTAGAAAAGGCATTTGGGGCACCGGGTGACTCAGTCAGTTAAGCGTCTGCCTTCCGCTCAGGTCATGATCCCAGGGTCCTGGGATTGAGCCCCATGTCAGGCTCCCTGATGAGTGAGGAGTCTGCTTCTCCCTCTTCCTCTGCCCCTCCCCCTGCTAGTGCACTGTCTCTCTCTCTCTCTCTCTCAAATAAATAAATAAAATCTTTCAAAAAGTGCATTTGGAATTAAAAATAGGATTTATTATTGACCTTAGACTTGGCTCATTTTGTGCCATGTCTCTTTTTTGGCTCCTGTTACTCCTCTTATTACAGATAATAGAAAATAACCTGGATATTTTCATCATGAAGGTGGCTTCTTTAGTTATTTTTGTCTTTTAAGTGACACATATTTTGTACTGTCTAAATGGGAATAGACTGTCTTAAGAATTAGTGAGTTCTTTTTACTGGAACTATAAAAAATAAAGCTGGTAAATATATAATTCTGTCCTGGATATGCTGAGAAAGGATTCATACATTAAATATGAAATGGTACAGAAAATGCTTTTCAAATTGTAGTGAATGAATTTCTAGGGATTCTTTCTGATGGCCAAGGGTCCTCTTTGGGAATGAAGGAAGAGCCAAGCAGACAATGCTCTGGGGCCTTCATTTATGTTGTAAGCAGGGCAGATCGATATTAACTACTTTAGGTATTCAGGTTCCATAAAGGATTTACCCTGAGGAAAGTAGTACATGGTTATTTAAGCTTAATAGCCACAGTATTAAAGACTCTTTGAGGTCCTTTTAAAGTGGTGGTCCCGTAATTTCACAGATACATAAGATAAAGGTATCGTTTGTTTGTCTACAGAAGCTATTATCACTTTCCTCTTTGAGTATATATTCCCCTCCTTGAAGGAGAATTATATTACCCCTCTCCAGTGAATCATAGAAAATGTAGGGCTTGATAACACTGTTAATTTTGAAGTAGTTTTGAAAATATCTACTTGGCTATATTCATAGAAATATTAAGTATCTGTACAGTAAACTATGTATAAGAATAAGTTATCAGGGGCGCCTGGGTGGCACAGCAGTTGAGCGTCTGCCTTCGGCTCAGGGTGTGATCCCAGCGTTATGGGATCGAGCCCCACATCAGGCTCCTCTGCTATGAGCCTGCTTCTTCCTCTCCCACTCCCCCTGCTTGTGTTCCCTCTCTCGCTGGCTGTCTCTATCTCTGTCAAATAAATAAATAAAATCTTTTAAAAAAATAAAAAATAAAAAGAAAGTTATCAAAAATGTATGTAGTCTTCAGTAAAACAGAAATATATATGCATATATTTGAAAATGAAAAAAAGATATTCTAAACAGGTAGTAAGGAATTTTAAAAAGGTAAAGTAACTACACAATACCTACCATTAAGATAATGTATGGAAATGCTATTCATTTTTAATAGTTGGTTTTTGAACAATTTCAAAATTATAGAAAAGTAGTAAGTATAACATAAAAACTTTTTTTCTTTTTCTTTTTTTTTTTTCTTTGAAGCACAGGGCTCATCACTGTATTCCTCTCCAACCACCCTCAGCCACCACGAAGATTTTTTTCTTAAAATGTTGAGAGTGTATTGCTAAGCTGGTACCCCATCAACCCCAAATTCTTTAATATATATCTTGTAATTATATACATGGCTCTCACATAACCACAATACAAAAGTCACAACCTGAAAATTAACACTGATATGCCATATCCATTCCGTCCTTAAACCCCACTCATATTTTGTGAGTTATCTTGACAATATCCTTTTTTTTTTTTTTGTAGCAAATTGATCAGGTTCAGAATCATTGGTGGCTTTCACTTGGCATGATTCTTGTTTCCTTCAAACTAGAATAGTTCTCTGTGTTTCCTTGAGTTTCATGATCTTAAAACTTTCGAAGTATAAGAAAATCATTTTGTAGACTGTTCCTCCATCTGCGTTTGTATGATGCTTCCTCATGATTATCTGTGCATGATTGTCCTTTCCAGGAAAACCACAGAAGCCGGCGCCTTAGTCGGTGGCACGTGATTTTTAGTTTTACCTGATACTGATGATGATCACTGGTCAATTAAGGCAGTATCCGCAGCGTTCTCCATTGTAGAGTTACTCTTTTCTTCCTTTTACAATTGACAAATATTTTGTAGATGGGTACATTGAAACAATGTAAATAGCCTCGCTCCTCATCTAACTTTTGACTTATTCTACTTGTTTATTTATGTCAATATGAACTCATGATTATTACTTTATTCAATGAGTTAAAATTAATTAATATTATTTATGTGGCCAGAAGAAGAGCCCCTTTACCCTTATCACAGTGTGTGAGCTCTCAGCCTAGTCAGGTTCCATCACCCAGCTCTGGTAACTCACTCTAGTCCTCTGTGCCTCTCCAGCTCACATGCATGAGTCCACATGCCTTCATCACTGGGCCACTTCATAGTTCTAGGACTGAATTGCTTAGAATGGTAAAGGGAAAGATGGGGGAAAAAGAGGAAAAGAAAAAATATTTTTACCTCTATTATTTAAAATGCTGGGACTCCTGGGTGGCTTAGTTGGTTAAGCATCTGCTTTTGGCTCAGGTCATGATCCCAGGGTCCTGGGATCAAGTCCTGCATGGGGCTTCTTGCTCAGTGGGGGGCCTGCTTCTTCCTCTGTCCCTGCTTGAGCTGGCTCTCTATTTCTCTCACTCTGACAAATAAATAAATAAAATCTTTAAAAAATAATTTTAAAAGTAATAATAAAATGCTATTTTGTTACTGATTTAGAAAGTTAAATACTTTTTCATGTTTTCATGTTCTTTTAGAAACCCATGATTACAGTGATGGTGGTGGTGGTGGTGTGTCTGTAGGTGTGTGCATTTTCTCCCAATGAGTAGGCGTGTTGCAATTACAAATATTCTCTTACTAAGATTTATAGAAAACTAAAATTTGAAAAAAAATAGAAAAATACCATTGTGCAGTCAAATCTGAAATATCAGCTATCTACCTACTGCTCCTTTGGTAATAGAACCCTATTCCCACTCATAGTCTAAAAACATTAGAATCATCTTTGAATTCTCTCTTTCCTTTATCTCCTACAAAATTCTGTTGGTTTCGTATTTGCAGTATTTTACTTTTGCTTCTTCATTTACTTTATGTGTTCTCCTTTTCATCCTTCTTTCCCCTAGTTTGCCACAATGCCTCAAAACTGGTCTTCCTCCTACAACCTTTATGACTTGATCCTACAATGGGCTGCAAAATTACTATCTTCTGCCCCCCATTGCCAAGAAAAGAAAGGCATTCAACAACTTCTCTTTTCTAACCTACCTTTTCAATCTTTTCTTTTCCACTCTTTTCTTTTAAAATGGGTCACTCCAGCCAAAGAAAAGACGTATTGTTCCTTTTGGAAACTCTTGGATTTCCAGATCTGTACCTTTTCGTTTTCTTTTGCACATGGCACTCTTTTTTAATGCTCCATTCACTCAGCTGTTCCCTAATACTTAAAGCCCAGGTCAAATGTAGCCTCCTCTATGACATATTACATGACTTCCTTGGGTCATCCAGCCACATCTTTGTAACCAAATTACATATATCATTTCACACCATGTGTTTTATTTTTTTAAATTTATCCACCACTTTAGGGGCGCCTGGGTGGTGCAGTCGTTAAGCGTCTGCCTTCGGCTCAGGGCGTGATCCCAGCATTCTGGGATCAAGCCCCATGTCAGGCTCTTCTGCTGGGAGCCTGCTTCTTCCTCTCCCACTCCCCCTGCTTGTGTTCCCTCTCTTGCTGGCTGTCTCTCTCTGTCAAATTAAATAAAATCTTTAAAAAAAATTTATCAACCACTTTACATTTACAATGTGTCAAACACTATTTTAAGCACTTTACAAATACTGATTGAATTCTCAAAACAACCTTATCATGTAGGTATTATTGTTAATCTAAATCTTAACTGATTAAATAGGTTGTTTTAGCTTAGACTGGCAAAAGCCCAGCTATATAAATCGGGGAATGTTATCCCTATTTATAAATGGGGAAACTGAAATTCAGGCAAATTGGCTACATTGGCCAGGATCACACGTTTATAATAAACACATCTTGGATTTTAACTCATTTTCTGACTCTCAACTCTAAGAGCTTCACTTTGCCCTCTCAACTCTCACATTTACTCCACAAGGGAATAAAATGAAGGAAGAACTGTGTTCTCACATGCCCTCCTCAAGTTAGCCTTTGGGAAACAAAGATCAGAGCATGAACAATGGATTAGCAGCCAAGGAAAACATTTCACCATGTTCATGGAAGAAAATGTAGTCTCTATAGAGTATAAAGACGTGAAACTGTCTTGCCTCCCCACACTGAACATCAGGTCTGTAACAAACAGACAAGTGACAGACGTCAATGAGAAGCTTGAACAAACATTTTCTATACCACTGAGCATATTAGAGGCTTAAAAGCAGTGAAAATAAGTTATATCCAAAATAATGATGAAAGTAGCTATGAAGATGTGATTGGTTGCATCATCTTTTTCTCAGAATTTTATCTAACAAGTCAATTTAATTGCTGAACAGGGAATACTTCAGCACTTCCTCAAGATTATCTTTGGAAAAAGAAAAAGCATACCCAGGCAAATCAATTTAATTGTTAAAGAAGAATGAGAAAGGAAACTACACAAACAATGAAGCAAGAACAATGGACTTGAGTAGTAAACTTTATAAACTTAATAGCTGTCACAATTGAAAAAATAAAATTAAGGTTGTGGCTCAAGAGATTTTTAAGAACGCAATATCAAACTTTTACAAGTATTAAATATAATTTAACACTTCATCAGTAGTAGTTATTTTTAGCATAGATTCTACCCAAAGGCAGGGGTTCCTGACACACTCCCATTAGAAACACTTCTCTCTGTAGAGGTAAATCTCAACGTGAAAGAGTGGCTAGAATCAGTTATTGTATATTATATCTTCAATGGAAAGAGATAGGCATTACATTTCTATTTACCTTTTATCTATCTTTAAACTTGAAAAAAAACCACATTTTATATTTCTTTGGGAAAGAAGCCTTCTTTGATCCTGAACAACCTTACTCTCAAATCTAACCTAAGTTAGATTATCCCACGCTCACACGGTCCCTTTTACACAATGAGGGTGTTTCCTCATTTTTGCTGCCCAAACATACAATATTGATTATTTTTGTACCTATATTGTGATGAACATGAGCAAAAATATACATAATTTTTCAATAGGTGGAACTGCAAGGACGAAGAATTTGACCATTTCAAAATTTTGTAGATAGTAAAAATGCCTTTTAAAATATATTTCCTTAATTTATAGTCTACTCAAGTGCATAAAAGTGCCCATTTTAAACTCTCTCAACAATATTAAATAAGATATGATCACATTTTTACTTTTAAAGGTCTATTGGATGAACACTTATATCTCTAATATCTCATATTGCTTTAAATTCTATTCCCTAGATTATGAATTAAATTAAATATTTTAAGAATATTTACCATCAAATTATATTTCTTCTTTGAAGAAGTGGTTGTTTATATATTGTACTCACTCTTGCTTTGGATTACCTGTCTTTTTCATTATTTTTCAAGCTACCTTTGTAATTTCTAGACATTTCTATTTTTAATTTACATATACTACAATTATTTTCTGACTTTTTAAAGAAAGATAACTATATGTTGTGCCAAAAGAGGTGGTTTTATCTTTTTCATTATCATATTTATGTTCCTTAGTCATTTTTCTTGTCCTTTCATTTGTTGAGTAAATTGGGTGTATAACTGCTTGAAACCATAATGTCAAATGGGCACTGCTTATAGAGTTTGTATTTGGCATACTTGGGGATTAAAAGAAGTCATTATACCATAATTAAAAGTGGGTTTTCAGAAGTGATACAGTTTCTCAAGAGTGTGATGGAGAAATATATTTTACTGAACAGTCATTAGGTGAGGTAGGGAGTCTGTAATCTAATGACTTTCAGTTTATAGAATTCACCACTCCCCCTAAATCTTGCAATTTGTATGTGTAAACTTCAGAAAAATCTATTTCAAAATGGAATTTTAGTATAAAGCATTAGTTCTTAAAGTTTCTTTTTAAATGACATTGAGAATTCTTGTAGAGTTTTCTGGGTCCCGATGTTACTTTGAACATTCCATTAAAAAGTTTACAGCAAACTTTTGATGAATAATTTTAGGATATAGATTATTCTTACATGAATCAATGATTTCATTAGGAATTGCAAAACGGTTAATTTCTAATTCTGAATTTCTACATGAATTATCATCACCTATATGATTATTTCAAGTATAGTTAATTTAAGAATGTCATGATAAACACCTGATCTTTTCCTTTTACTTAAAAAATTTATTTTCTTTGGGGTATTTATTTATGTATTTATTTGGAGGGCTGTCAAATGATCCTTTATTGAAATTATTTTCCTGCATAGCTCCTAACAATCTGGGCATTCCACTTCACCACAATTGATGTCATCTATGATGTCATGAGGGTGGCAGCCATCAACATTGCAGCCCACAGATTGGGCAGTCCCCAGGATCTCTTTAATGGTTCTAGAGAGTTCTCTGGGTAAAGATCGGTGCTGCATCTTTAGGGCAATGTTGACAATCTCATCAAAAGTGGTATTTCTGCTGTGCTTAATGTTTTTCTGCTTCTTTCTGCCTCTTGACAATTCCGTGAGGGCTTTGCTAATCGGGGCAGAGGCAGAAGGTACCACTTCAATCTGGGCCTGTCTGTTCTGGTGGTTAATCCTCAGACCCTTCCAATCACCAGTTGCCTTGGCAATGTCATCACCAAACGTTTTTGGAGACAGACCCAGGCGACCATCTTCCCAGCCAGGGCAGAAGTGGCACCGACTTCCCCCCTGGTGCGCCTCAGGTATATGACTTTCATCCGGTCCAGGTCGAAATTAGGCAACATGGTAGATGCACTGGTGTCGATTAACCAGATTACCGATGACCAAGGACAGAGGCACCTCCGCCACTCCCCAGCCAAAAGCCCTTTTTTTGGTATTAAAAAAATTTTATAGTAACTAGTTTGTGCTGCAAGCGATCTCGAATATTGATGGATGGGTTAGTTGCTTTCAAACCGTCTTTATGTACTCTTGCAT
This sequence comes from Ailuropoda melanoleuca, assembly GCF_002007445.2. Lineage (NCBI taxonomy): Eukaryota > Metazoa > Chordata > Mammalia > Carnivora > Ursidae > Ailuropoda > Ailuropoda melanoleuca. The sequence continues at coordinate 119,677,542 of NC_048224.1, forward strand.
TTTTACATATTTGATGTGTTTAATAATTATTGTTCTTTTTTGTTTAAATTATCTCATTTTAGGAAAGTGGGAGCTTCTTCCAATTGGTTTTTGTGTCTTTATGGACACAAATCTTGAGGTCTTATAACTTTCTTGTCTGATGGCACAAAAAGGTGTCCCAGGATCATTTCATGTATCTCCTGCCCCAGATTTAACCAACTGGATTTAACCACTTATACAAAGAGCTCTAGTTTCTTTTTTGGAAATGAGATTTAGAAACCATAATTTGGGTAATGGGGGATGAGGAGGGTTCATGTACTGCTTTTTTTTTTTTCCTAGATAGCTATAGAGAAAGTGTTTTAAAAGGGAAATTAATCTCAAGTGCATACTGGTATTTCCATTTCAAATAGGTTACAAAAACATTTCTTTATGTTTTTAGGACCAACCACAAGGTAAGTTATTTTAATTGGTGTCACATTGTTGTCATTCTCGAAAAAGTAATAGGAAAGACAGTAATTAAAGACAACAATGACAATCAAGTGTCGTCTGCAGACTACTGCACAATGAAGGCTATAGATATGAACTGTTTTTACTCTGAGAAATGTAACCAGGGGACAGTACTATATTACTATGCTAAGTCTAGATATTCCCTGGGTGAAGCCCAACTTTGCTCATATTATTAAAGGAATATTAAAAAGTAAATTTTTAAGCATAACTTTTGCCAGTATCTGTTTACAATTTCTGAAGATAAAAATGTGTACTTTTCAGTAATATACCCAAAGACTGTTACATTTTATATACACATAATGCCCTTTTCAAATTCTTTAAGCTACTGAATCCTCTGTTGAGCTGAATTTGTACATGAAAGCTCAATGTGTAAATGAATGAATGCAGAACAGCTCTGGTTGGGGAGGTTTTTATGTACATTTTGTTTCAATAAAGTTGCCTAGAGTTCTTTCGCTCAGAGAATCATATTACCAAAATCACTTAAAATAGAAAAATAAAATTAAAAATAATCCTTTGGTTTTGAAATTAGAATAACTGGGGTCTAACTTGGTCATTCCACTTTCTCGTTCTGTAAATCAGGAAAAAATTATTTAATCTATCAGAGACATGGCATCATTACATATAAATTGAGAATCTCAGAAAGTTTCGAAAGTACTTTATATACTGAATGTTACATATAAACAAAGATTGTAATTGTATACTGAATTTTCATTTTCATTGACTATATGTCCTATTTTTAATCCTGATGCCACAAGATTACTAACCTTCCCCTTCCTCATCCTCAAAAGAAAGCTGGCAGGATTGTCATATACACTTAGTTCCCAAGTGAATCTAAAACAATTGTGAATACATAGGGCTTCTGTCTTTCAGGTGAAAATGTGAGGCTTTATTGGTAGAAGATATGCACTCTCGCCACTGACTAACTCATTCTGCTGTAGTTATTGTGTAGGCTGGCGCAGTATTGTACCTACTGAGCGCAGTATTTAAGACCTAGGGTATTTCACACATTCCTATAAACTCATAACATCACTACGATCTTTGCAGCAAGCAGCATGTGCATAAGCTATTAAGAAAAATTTGACCCATGAGATGATTTTACCATCCAACATGATTTAAATCTTTGATAGTGGCTATATTTTACATGAGATAATAGAAGCAATGAAATCTCTTTCAGGATAATTTCACTCACAAGGCAATCTCACATTACAGACCTTGAAAAAAGACATTTTAGGGAGGTGTCCTTGTTAGCATTATTTTAAGTACATCCATGATACGGATTAGATGTCTGAATGTTTGGTTAATAAATAACACATTCAGAGACAATGTGGATCCTGGTTACTACTCACTGTTTTATGTCCACTCTCTTACTTGCTGCTACCACACATNAAAACAAAAAAAAAAAAAAAAAAAAAAAAGGAAGTAAAATTATCCTGATATAAATTTAAGGAGATTATTTTGGATGTTACATTTTGGAAAGGTGAGAAGAATGAAGGATCACAAACTGAAAGCTCAATAAATATAAAAGTCTCCAAATTCAGAGTATTTAGTGTGACTACATTAAAGTACAGATAATTGAAATTTTTAATAATAGCACTTTTAACACTTCAACAACATATTATTATTTTTAGTTATCTGTTCCCCAAGAGGAAAATAGGTATAGGATTTTTAGTAATGAAGTTGGGACATTGTAAATGTAAATACAAGAAAGATAAGAAGTCTGTCCTGATATTAGATGTAGAAACAGAAGACTCCTTAACAACATTGTTCCTGATGTTGTTTATCCCTCATAACACTTCTTAGAAGTCTTGTGTCTTACCAAAATGCAGTTTGATGATAGGTTATCACAATTCCAATAGTAAAGCTACTTTGTTCATATCTATTTGCATAATGTATTATTTTTACAAATTTTTTAAAAGATTTTATTTATTTATTTGTCAGAGAGAGAGACTGAAAGCAGGGCGAGCAGAAGGCAGAGGGAGAAGCAGGCTTCCTGCTGAGCAAGGAGCCCCATGTGGTACTTGATCCCAGGACCCTGAGATCATGACCCAAGCAAAGGCAGACACTTAACTGACTGAGACACCCAGGCATCCCTGTTACAAATATTTTAGAAGACAGTTAACAAGGAAAAAGTTAATGCAGTAATCGATGTAACAAGGCAAATAAACACTTAACCTGAAATTAACAGAGTTCATTTACTTTTGAAATAAACACAACTTTATTTTTATGTTTACTTGCAAGTCTCAGGGTTTGTTTCTCTTTGTTAATTATTATATTTTTTAGGTAGTCCTCCAACCTTGTAAACACTTGTTATATATTCACTCAATAAATACCATATAGTATTTCTGGTAAGAATATGACAATGGCAAAAATAATAAATGTGAGAAATATTATTAAACTTATCGTGATGTATTATAGTCTTTCTTTTGACAAAGCCTGATGCTAGGTAAACCTTCAGGGAAGAGTGAGTGATCACAGGGTGTATAAGAAAAAGTATGTGAACCAAAAGGGGGAGGCCACCTGAAAAATAGGAAACTTCTTCTTTAGCAGATAAATAGCTTGTACCTGAAAGGAGGAAAATAAACTAGCTTGTTGCTAAGGGCAACTCTAAATGCTACTTCTTCAAGCATGACATTGTATTGGAAGATTCATGTCTGTGCGTCTGCTATTTATCTATCTGCAAGTGATTAAGAAAATGCTATTTTAAGTCAGGTGTTCACACAACTGTCAGCAATCATGAGTTGTGGGACAGAGAGCATAGGCACCTGGGCTTAAATTCTACACCTTCTGTGAAGCCCAAGGCACAAAAGTGAAAGACAGTGAAGACTAGGAACAAGAAGAAATGTGAGCTTCTTATCAAGCGGAATGTCGCCCTTGTCAAGTAAGGCTGACATTTGCTAGAATGTAACAGGATGCCCATCTGTTTTGGTCAAAACACAATTGCTGTACACTGGAAAATTACCTGAGATTAACTGGACATATTTGTTGCCTTGCAGCTCTTTGTCCACTTACCTTATATCAGGCTTGCTAAATAAATTATGGATATAAAAATAAATCAGGTTAAAGTTATAATAAAACATGTATAAAGATGCCTCAAGGGGCACTTGGGTAGCGCAGTCGTTAGGCGTCTGCCTTCGGCTCAGGGCGTGATCCTGGCGTTCCGGGATCTAGTCCCACATCCGGCTCCTCCGCTGGGAGCCTGCTTCTTCCCCTCCCACTCCCCTGCTGTGTTCCCTCTCTCGCTGGCTGTCTCTCTGTCACATAAATAAATAAAATCTTTAAAAAAAAAAAAAAGATGCCTCAAATCTGTTCAGGTAGTATTATGACTACTAAAATTTTGTAATGTTTGGCTGGACACTATTTGAAAAGATATTTACAATTTATATCAGACAATATCCCAGGGCATGTAAACATTTATAACCATAATTTTATTTTTTCCAGCTTTGACATATAACTGACAAAAAATGTATATAATTAATGTGCACGATGCAATGTTTTCATATATGTGTGCGCCCTGAAATGACCACCACAAACTAGCTGATGAACTCATGCATCTTTTCACGTAGTTACATTTTCGGTTTTTGTAGTGAGAACACTTAAGAACACCAACACTTTCTTAGTAAGTTTCAAGTATGTGCTACAGTGTTAACTATCGATTGTCTTCCTGCTGGACTCTAGATGCCCAGGACTTACTCATTCTGCACAACTGAAACCTTGCACCCTTTCACTAACCGTCCCCTTGCTTCCCTCAAGCCTCAGCTTCTAGCAACCCACCATTCTATCTCTGCTTCATTGAATTCAACTTTTAGATTCCACATATAAATGAGATCACACTATAATTTAAAATCCTAAGCATGTGATGTTGTTGTTCTTTGGAAATTGGGACGTTAATCTGTGCTGAAGGAAAACGACTACTAATCCCATTTTTTCTAGTAAAATCATGGTCATTGAGAAAAGAAGGTCCCATTTTAACTCTGGCATCTGGCATTTTCCATTTGTACAAAAGGTTTTGAGGTTACACAATGGAATGTTAGTTGCCCGTAGACTGTGCTTCTACCGCTAGAATGTGAACTAATGCGAAAGCAGGGCCTCCTTTCATCTTTCTTTCCCTTGCACCATGCTAGTCAACGTCTTTAGACAAGATGTTTTAATTTGTAGTGCCTCGGCCTCATTAACTATAATGCCAATACTAAAATTCACAAATTAACTTGACTCCTTATCCGCTATAATCAGAAACACAGTTCTGAAGTGTCAGTATAAAAAAAGATATAAAGACTGTGGAAAGGGAATTATCCAGATAGAGAATAAAGATTAGACATAGTCTGTATGTAGCATAAATAAACTTAACATCAAAGCTATCACTTCGCTTTGCACCTGCAAGCAGATAAGTCACCAACAGACTGCTGAGCACAGGTGTTATGCGCTCAATTCATCTGAGACCCCTAAACAGAGTACACTGCTATATTTACTTCTCCATGAAGCCTCTAAGTGGATGTTTATGTAGCTTTAGACAGAGTGAAGTTTCCTATATCTCTAAAAGTAGTTAGGTCCAAATTCAGTCCACTGTTAATGCCAATGAGACACAAAAAAACTTTGTGGTTATTACTTGCTACATCAAAGTCAATGGATCTGTCCCCCAAAAAGCAGATGCAAGAACCACATTATATAATAATGTTCTGTACTTATTAGTAAAAGGGGAGCTATTGTCTAGTCCCAGGGAGACACGATAAATTGATATTTTTTTTAACAACCTCAGCTGACAACTCCATCCTTGAATAATGAAGCTAATGCTTGTGTCAGAGCAAGGGCTTGGAAGGGTAATTTTAAGAGGTGTGGTTTCTCAGGAACCACACTTAGATTCTTACTCACCAGGCTTGTTTGGGGCCCAGAAACCTGAATTACCGGCAACGCTAGATTCCCAGGTGTTTTGGATACAGTCTGTAGGTTGATAGACAACTTTTTATTAAAAGGTCTCTGAGCTGTTATATACAGAAATAAAAATCACCCTCTTTAAGAGCACACTTGGAAGAATTTGTAATCACCAACATTAACAATATATAGTTTCCTAGCCCCAAAACTTTCCCGCCACCACTTTGCACTCAATCCCTCTTTCTGCCCCACACACCGGACAAGCACTCATTTGTTTTTTCTCTCCACAGTTTTGCCTTTACCATAATGGTATATAAAGAGAATCCCAGGATATGCACACTAAGTGTTCCTTCACTAACAGTATGCTAGCAGAGTCATCCGTGTTGTTGCATGTATCAGCAATTTATTCCTTTTGGTTACAGAGTGATATTTCATTTTATGGGTGGACCACAATTTCTTCTTTTTCTTCTTTTTTTTTTAGATTTTATTTATTTATTTTTATGAGAGAGTGAGAGAGTGAGCTGGGGAAGGGGCAGAGGGAGAGGAAGAGGGAAAAAATCCCAAGCAGACTCCCCACTGAGGACAGAGCTCAAAGCAAGCCTGGATCTCACAACCCTGAGATCATGACCTGAGTGGAAACCAAGAGTCAGATGCTCAACCAACTGAGCCACCCAGGCACCCCAAGACCAAAATTTCTTAATTTATTCATAAGCACGTGCACATTTGAGTTCTTTTCACAATTATAGCTGGAGCTGCTATGAATATTAGTAAATAGGTCCTTGCGTGACTTCTGTATTCACTTCTTTGGAATTGCTGGGTCTATAGTTGTCATGTCGTATGTTTAATGTTCCAAAAAAGTGCCAAACTGCTTTCCAAACTAGCTGTGTCATTTTGCCTTCCCATCGGCAATGTATGATAAATCAGTTTGCGCTACACACTTGCCGGAACACGGTATTGTTAGCCATTCTGATTTCAGCCACCCCATTGAATAGGCAAGAATATCTTTTTGTTAAAGATTTTTCTATATCTATTAAGAGTATCTTTTATTTATTTATTTATTTTGCTTTTATCTATTAAGAGTATCTTTTATTTATTTATTTATTTATTTATTTATTTTGCTTTTAGTCAGCCATTAATTACATTGATTATTTTTTTTTTTAAAGATTTTTATTTATTTATTTGACAGAGAGAGAGAGACAGACAGAGAGAGAGGAATACAAGCAGGGGGAGTGGGAGAGGACTCTGGGATCACGCCCTGGGCCAAAGACAGACGCCCAACGACTGAGCCATCCAGTTGCCCCTACACTGTTTACTTTTAAAAAATATTAAACCAGCCTTTCATGTTTGGAATCAACTTGTTTATAATCAATTATCCTTGTATTTATTTTTTAAAAGAGTTTATTTATTTATTTTAGGGATAGAGAGAGAGCAAGGGAGGAGCAGAGGGAGAGAGACAAGCAGACTTCCTGCTGAGTGCAGAGCCCGACACAGGGCTTGATCCCACCACCCTGAGATCATGACCTGAGTGGAAACCAAGAGTCAGACACTGTAATGGACTGAGCCACCCAGGGGGCCCTGTGAAAGATTATTGAATCTCTGTTTATAAGGGATATTACTGTGCAGTTTCCTTCTTCTTCTAATGTCTTTGGTTTTGAAATCAGGGTAATGCTGGCCTCATAGAACAAACTGTGACATGTTCCCTTTTCTACTTTTGATAAAGTTTGTGCACAATTGGTATGCTTTTTTTCTTGAAAATTTAGTACAATGCAACATTAAAATCATCTGAGTGTGTTTTCTCTGTGGAATTTTAACCAAAAATCCAACTTATTTAATAGACATAGAGCTTACCTGGTTTTCTAGTTCTGGATGTTTGCCATTTTATATGTTTATCTAAGTTATTGAATATATTAGTATAAAGATGTTTATAATAGTTGTCTATTACCTTTTTTAAGTGTGTGGACTCTATAATTACTCCTTCTCTTTCATTCCTAGTAATGGTAATTTGTGTCCTCAATTTTGTCCTCATCAATCTGGCTAGAGCTTTATCAATTTATTATTCCTCATTATAATAAATTTTGATCCAATTGATTTCTTCTATTGTTTTCTTATTTATATTTCATTGATTTTTTAAAATAAATGTTTTATTTTATAATCATTTTACATTTGAAGAAATATTAAAAGACTCAGCTTCCCCTATTATATTACGTTAGTATGGTACATCTATCTCAATAAATGAACAAATACTGATACGTTATTGTTAACTAAAGTTCATTTGGATTTCCTACGTTTTTATGTAAGGATCTTTTTTTTCTAGTCCAGGACCCTCCTAGGATATCACCTTATATTTAGTCATCATGTCTCCTTAGCCTTTGGCCGTGATAGTTGCTTAGGCTTGCCTTGTTTTTGATGACCTTGACAGTTTTGAAGAGTAGTGCTTAGATACTTTGCATGTTTTACTCAATTATGATTTCTCTGATTGGAGAATTCCCTCACAATTAGGCTGGGCTTATGAGTTTGCGGGAGGAAGTTTACTGAGGTTAACTGACATTTCATCACATGCAAGGGTTCATGTTATCAAACTCACTTATCACTGTTGTTGTTGACTTTGATCACCTAGCTGAGCTGGTATTTGTCAAGTTCCTCAACTATAAGGTTAATCTCCATCCCCACCCCCCCCCACCATACTGTCCTGTTTGGAAGGAAGTCACTATGTACAGCCCACATATAAGGAGTGGGAAGTTATCCTTCACCTCCCTGCGGGATTTACATATTTACATAAATTGCTTGGAACTTGTTCTGGGTTTAATAGTGTACCCTCCAAATGCATGTCTTTCTCAGAACATCAGAATGTGGCCTTATTGGAAATAAGGCAATTACAAATATAATTAGTTATGACGAGGTCGTATTAGAGTCAGCCTTTAATCCAATATTACTAGTATCTTTATAAGAGAAGAGACACAGAGACAGAAACACAGAGGGAAGAAGGACAATTGATGATGGAGGCAGAGTTGGAGGGATGCATTTACAGGTAAGGAACAGCAAGGATAGCCGGCAAACACCAAAAGCAGGAAGAGACAAGGACACTGAGGTTTTCTAGGGACTGAAGGTTGAGGAGTTTGATGATAAAAAAAAGAAAAAAAAATTCTTCCTTTCCCCTGGTGGCAGATGGTTTTTATATATATAGAAGAGTCCAGTAATTTGCAACTAGGCTGCCAAAGTCATTCACTCTTTATACACCTGCACCACTTGAAGAAAGCTCTCTCAGGTCTTCTGTCCTGAACTCAAACTTTCTCAAGTACATCTGGCCAAAGCCGATGGGAAAGAGGTGACAGGTGGTCAAAGACATCATGAGTCTGTAGCTAAAGGGCATTCTAAATCATTGCACTAGCCCATATTTGACCTTTAATATTTTGGGGTTTGTTTTGTTTTAGTTTTCTTCTTCCCCATTTTTATGGCTGGCACCCACACTCTTCCAGAGGGAAAATATGTCTGCGTGTCCTATCTCTCCTAGAAGGGACTTGTCAGCCTTTGAGTTACGATGTTATAAATTGCCTGGCTTTTTTCTCATTGTTAGGGTGTGTTTGATATTGTCTTGTGGCTTCTAACATCTTAAGTGGAAGTGGAATCTCACGCAGACAGAACCCTAGCAGGTGCTTTTCTTAAAGTACTGAAGGAAGTGAATATGCTGAAAGAAGTTTGAAGTTGCATTTCTGTCAGTAGTTGTTTTATGAAAACTCAAGTTACTTTCCTAAATTCAGATGTATTGTTCACAATCTTAGAAGAACATTTGCGCAACCAAGGAACCAATATATATGTTCAAATCATTTATAATATTAATTTATCTATTGCAGAAATACAGTGGAATCTTCTGAATTGTCCGGATACACCAGCTCTGGGACTTGAGGGATCATGATTTCACATAAAAGGAAATTGGGAGAAAAAGTTGAAAATCAAATTGGAAACATCTATTTTCCTCAAGTAAAAGAGGAGCAATGAGAATCATAAATCTGTCTCTTTCTTAAATTACAATGAAGTCCAAAGTATATGTAGATTAAAGAAGATTCTTTTTTTAAAAAA
>NC_048224.1:119687070-119711370 GCF_002007445.2 Ailuropoda melanoleuca
TGTTTTATGGGAGCATTCAAGCCGTTCACGTTGAGACTTCATACTGAGAGATATGATTTTAATGATGCCATAGATTAAAGAAGATTCTAATCAGGAAGGGCTTTCTCATACATTCCTCTTTTCTTTTGCTAATCTATCTTCACCATGGAATAATACTTATAGTCTCTTTTTTCTCCCCAGAGGATTTCAAATAATTTACACAAATATATTAATTTCAAGAAGAAAGCAACACCAAAATGCTTATGGAAATTCAAAGAAAACTTTCCTAAAGGTAAAAGGGAAGATGCCTATCCCTTGTGAATCAATTACCCTCTAGGCCCTACTGCTGACCAGAGAGGAGCTATTTCACATGGTTAGGGGACACAGCGCTCACCAGAAGTGTAGGACCTGAGCATCCTTGCACAAATGTCCCCAGCGCTACTGAAAAGTTTTTAGTAGATGAAAAAATAAATAAATAAATAAATGCATATCCAATTTTACTCTCTCAACAGACTGACAAAACAAAAACTTAGTTGAACTCAAAGTAATGAAATGAAATTGAGCCAAAAAGAATTTAAACTGCACATAAAAAGGGAAAGATAGTAGACAGATTTATTAATGCATGCAATCGTCTCCCTAGGAGGGTATTAAGGGCTTGATGTGAATCATTTAAAAAGGGCCTGGGGAAACACACACACACACACACACACACACAACATTAGGAGACATGCTAGAAGGACTCATTTGCACTGCAAACCAGCTAAATGTTTATTTAGCTCCAATATTTTTCAAGAACCATGACCATGAAAAAAAAAGTTTCATGGTAAGTATATTTAGAAAATAAATTGCAGGATTAAGAGTTAAAACTGTATATGATGTGAAGAAAATTTGAATCATTTATATATAGGATTGGAAAAGGAAAGCACTTTTTACACCAGGGCACAAAAACCATACATCATAATGAAAAAGTATAGTGAAGTTCACTCATTTAAATTTTAATTATTCTTAACAGCTAATATCCCAGTCAGATAGTAATAATATGATAAATATGGCACTCCAAATAACTGATAGGAGCCAATATTTACTGGACAATTATCACACGCCAAGTGCTCCACTCCCTACTTTATAAACCCTAGTTTGTTGAAATCGCCTACAGCTAAATGAAGTACATGGTGCTATTGTCCACATTCCACTGAACCAGAGTCTGTGTTAGGTGCATTGCCATGTCCGCGTCCAAACAGCCATGAGGCATTTATGCTGCGTAACAATATCGAAGCCCAGGTCTAGGTATCCTAAATCAGCGCTTCTTGGAATTTAGCGTATGTTTTACATGAACCAGGATCTTGTTAAAATACAAAATATGATCAGGAATCTGTATTTCTAATAAGATCCCAGGTGATGCTGATGTTGCCCGTCCGACAACCACACTATAACTAACAAGGCTACAGAGTATGACCTTTTACCACTAAAGTACACTTGCTCACCTGCACATATCAACTGAACCAATCATAGATAAAGTACGGGTAATTGCAGCCTGATGAGATTCTAGTACGTGTTTATGTGTGATGGGTGGTGAGGCTGGGATCAGGAATTCCACTTAGCATGGTAGAAGTTTAAAATGATAAAAGGATTTTGGAGACACTGTGGCAAAGGCTGCCAAAGTTTTCAATGCAGAAATGCAAAATGCTTTTGAATCCGCTTGTGTGTCTATACATTCATTATAGAAATAGGTTCATGCATGTGCTGAAATGTATTTATAAAGTGTAAAGTATTCATTGCAGCATTACTGTAATAGCTGCAAAAAATGGAATTCTCTGAAGTATTTAACTGTAGACAGGTTCAATCAAATCAAATAAATCTATCCAATGAAATGTTGGGCAGCATTCAAGAAGAAGACATATATCAAAATTACCTTCTTGGAAAATAACTCCCATTTGTTTTTAAGCTCAGTGTAGGTAGGGGCTGTCCGTTTGATTCATGTCTGGAACGTCTGTACAGGTAAAGCATGCATTTTACAGAGCAGGTACTCAAAACCCAATAATTTTTTTTGTTGCCTGAATGAAAGGATGACTTCCACGATATTCGATGGAGTGAAAAAACGTATAATAGTATCTTTAAGGGTTTCAGGAGGCATATTGCAAATTTTGGGTAGAGATAGAATTGTACTTTTATTTTATACTTGATTCTATGATTTGGCTAGGTAATGCCAGCTTTGCTATTATTTGGAAAATAAAATTAATTAAAATATACAAAAAGGAGCATCAAAAATATCCAAAATTCAGAATGTTAGTCCTCAGATTCCATTTTCTTTATTGTGGTTAAAAAGATGTAACGTTAAATGTTACCATCTTACCCCTTTGTACAGTAAATGCGCAGTTCTATAGTGTCAAGCATTTTCACATTGTCATGAAGGAGAGCTCCAGATTTGTTTCATCCTGCAAATCAGAAATTCTATATCCATTAAGTAACAACCATAGTCTTATTTAAAGGAAGAGCTTCAAGTTACTGTGTGGAATCAAAGATAAATTTCCTTTCAGACTTCTTCCACATATTTTATTCATGCGTTTAAGTTGGTGCAGCCAAAATTAGCCTCCGGGCTTCCCCTTTTGTCTTTTTTTAAGACATCTACTTTGTTCAATGCTGTTCCTCAATATATAGGTATAGCCAAAGTGAATTAAATGTTGTAAAATTGATTTGCACCACTGTCTAGTTCTGCATCAACTTTATGATATTAAGAATTCCACAAAAATTGTGAGACAATTGGGAATTAAGGGAGATAGAACCAAAAGAAAATGGTTTATTATGTATTCTAAATCTGTTTGAGTATGCACCAAGTAATGGCTGTATTTATTCTTCAACTCTGCCAAAATTTAGCTGTAAATAAAACAGAACCTGCTCAAAAACTGGCAGAGGCTAAATTATGAGTCCAAATCCTAGGGCTTTGTGATACAATTCATACAATTTACAACTACTATGCTTTTTTTTTTCAATTTTAGAATGTGTAAACATGCCTATTTCTTGAGATTGAGCCAGATATTTGTTCTCTAGGCTTTCAACTATTTACTGGGATATATGGTTATTGAGAGGTTTCAAAATCCCACGGACCAGAAACTCCATCCTGAAGTCCTGATTGATGTCATTGAACATGTGAGTCCTGCAATGTTATGTTCTCTTAGCATGAGTTCACCACCCGAGAATTTGAGGAAAGTCATTCCTGTTTAAACTTTAACCCATGACACGGCCAGTACTCAGATATAACTAGAACTGCTATTCCATTCATCTGATTTCAATCTTTCAAATTCCTTTTTTGGGCCCTGAAATCTGACTGCAATAGAGTTGCACTTTCCACAGAGAGGATCTTTTGAGAGGAAAAGGTAAACCTTGATGTTATGGTCCTGAGTGAGGGGCGTGGGATGTCAGAGGTACTTATGGCCAAACTGGTTGACTCCACGAGTTCGGACTGGTTATCAAAGTCCTGTTTTCAGCTAGGGTGCTGTGGGTGAAGGTCATCTGTATCGCTCTCTACAGTGGAAACCTCTGGAAACCTCTTTCTTATTTTCTTAAGTTGGTAATCTCCTTTATCGTGTACCATTTATTTGAACAATGACTTATAGAGTTAGGAACTTATCTATAGATTTCTAAAACACATATATTGGGTATAAAGGAAAAGGGGCTGCCTTTTAACTACTAAATTTTTAATAATGTGGATAAATCTGAAATATTGATTTCAGAAGAATAATATGGCACAAAAATTATCTGGAATAATATGGTCACAAATCTTTTCATGAAATATTTGTAACTGAAACAATAGAAAAAATAAGCATTTTCAAAACCGAAAAAAAAAGTTGACATTGTAAACTACAAATGAATTAGATTAACCAATCAGGAGAGTGTGAGGGTGCACAGAAAGGCAATAACTCTCCAGGTGTGGTCTAGGGTCTGGAATTATCAACATGACAAGAGAAACTTTAAGAAATATACATTACCAGGCTTATTGCAGACCAGCTAAATCCCATGGGAGAAAGGTTTACCAACACCTCTGCCCTCCAGGAGAGTCTACTGTGACATACAGGGTGTGAATTACTGCTGTAAACTATAGTGTAAGATAGGGTCAATCATTCACCACACTTTCATCAGTGCAGGTCGTCTTATGCTAAAAAAGGAGAGAGCAAAAAATCAACTACACCAACTATAAATCTGACATTTCCTCTTGAAGCCCAAGTACGATTTAAGTGATATCAGATTTAATCTTTGTTCTCCAATTTCCATACCTCAGTTTGTAACTCTGATAATAGTTCAATGGCGTTTACTATGTATTTGTATATACTCTTAAATTGAATATTCAATGATCATGGCTCATCAAGTTTAATTGTGACACTGGTAATTTCTATTTCAATGCTCCTCACTTGTGAGGCTGTGGGTGCGGCTGGTTCCTGAGTGCACTCCAAGTGCAGAGTGCCCTCTGCTCTCCAGCTGAGCCCAAGATGCCGACAATACCTGTGCCAAAAGGTGTCACTGGGCAAGGCTACTTTCAGGTGGCTTCCTGAGGCTGTGATTCTTTCCACAAAGTGGCTAATTATGAATACTGTGGCTTGATTGATACCTTTTTGTTCCTACTCTTACCTTGATCCCTGCCTTGTGACCATGTAATCTGCACCACCCCTCCCTGGTACTGCTGATTGGCATTTGACATGGGCAGTCTGGAAGGCTCAGAAGAAATGCAACATTTGAACTAAAATATCCATGAAATTGCTGTAAAGGCTAATTTGAGGGTGAGAAATTTTAGGCAAGTGTCAAGAATGAGAAAACAACTTTCGTTCCAGTACAACTTTAATAGGACTTATGTAGCAGACTAACCTGGGATTTGAGAAGTTTACATGAAAAAATATTTCCTTGCTGACATCAGATACCAGCAGTCAGATTACCATTTAAGACTCAGAGAGGTAGTGATAGTGTTTACTTAATAATGGGTGCATTCAATTTTGTGGTATACGGATGGGATGTTTTTGCATGTACATATTTGTACTCATAATATTCACAGTGCTTTTTTTTTCCTTCATTGTGCACACTTTCAGATTTTCTTTGGGCATCTCACTAGCACTCCCAGTGGCAATCATGTATTTGTTTGATGCCACTATTCTCAAAGTTGAATTTGGAGTACATATTGTGACTTTGTGTGATGGTCAGATGGGATTACGTTTATACAGTTTTTAAGAAGATGTAGACCTAGCCAAGCAATGTCACTTGTGCAATAACTCAACTGACATTCTTTTCAAATTACAACATGGGAATTTCACTGAAATAAAGGATCAAGACTTTGACGAAGTTGAATTCAAAGACATACTACAGCTCCCTACTCAAAGTGTAGTCTCAAGATCAGCATCACCTGCACGCTTGTCAGAAACATGTAATCTCAGGAACCACCAGAGACCGGAGTGGGATCTGTTACTAACAAGATTCCAAATGATTGGTACGTGCCTCAGAATCTCAGGTGCACAGCACTGGGGAAAGATAAATAATATTTGACTTATCCAGCAGATTGTCCTTTACCGTGAAAAATGAACATGTGCTTTGATTTACTGAGGTTTTCAGCTGCTGCTTTGGGGATTAAAGTACACAGAAATTGTCATGCTATCAGTAATCACAGACATAAGTATACCTCGTAAATGTACAACCAATCCATTGTTTCTTTATACCTATTGTGATAGGACCCCTTCAATAGTTATTTGATATTGAACAAGTTAATATTTCTCTTGTTTAAGTTCCTCGCCTGTAAAACGGGGACAAAAATAATACTTTCATTATAAGGCTATAGTGAGGATTACATGAATTATACATGTGAAATATTTAGAAGAGTGTTGGACACATAGTAAACACTCAACATTTATCCTTAGTACTGTTCTTTTTTAATTTTTCTTTTTTTTAGAGAGAGAGAGCATGTGCGAAAGAGAGAGAGAGAGAGAATGGTGAGGGACGGGCTGAGGGAGAGGGAGAAAGAGAAGCCCAGGCTGGTTTCAAGCCCAGTGGGAGCCCTGCAGGGCTAAATCTCATGACTTTAAGACCATGTCCCCAGACGAAATCAAGAGACAGATGCTTAACCAACCGAGCCACCCAGGTGCCGCATACTCTTAGTATTGGTTTTTGATGTTAGACACAGATATAAGCCCACCAGTTGCATGAATTTTTTTGATCATAGCCTCCAGAGAAATGCATCTGCCACCCCTGAGGTCTGCCAAGCTCCGCTGAGTTCAGCCAGAGCAGCTGAAAGCAGGCAGCAGTACCCACGGTCAGCACTGTTTTCTAGCCCCCTTCATCAAAGAGGTATGGCAAACCCCCAGAAAGATGGCTGATGGCATTAAAAATAAAACATGAAAGAAACAGAGCTTTCTCAAGGACATATTTTTTTTGTCTGACGGGGGTTTACAGAAAGTATGGTGTACTTGAAAGAGAAAACTGGCCAGAGGGTATAAACGTCCTTTGGTATTCTGACCACTCCAACAACTCTTGATTTTTAAAATAGTGTGTTTTTACTTAGTATCGGTTTTTCTATAAGATTTACTTAGGATCGAACTTCTAGAAATATGATTATTTTAGAATAGGTGTATGCCTTGTTTCAATGTAATAACAAAAAAAAAGTGTACAGGCTAGGTCTTCTTTGAAAAAGCAATTTCAGATAATGTTTCACAGAAAATTATAATGAATCAGTGTAACATTGCTTTCTTCTTAAAAAGGAAAAAAAAAGAAAGAAGAAAATACAACTAAAAATGACTCTTTGAAAATGAGGGCCCTTTTTCTATTTGCCATGTGGAAAGTGAAAATAGTTTATGACGGCATTTATGGAATATCCAAGACTGTCTACAAATGCAAAGTGAATAATAGTGATGAGGATCACATTAGAGACAAATGCTATTATATATTGGGCTTTTGTGAAGTGCACATGACTACACGCATTGCTTCTGATCCTAATAGCAAACTATAAGATAGGTATTATTATGATTATCAGGTAATATTATTTCTCTTTTAAAGATAATGAATATAATGTTCAAAGAAGTGCTGTACCTTGCCCCAGGTCTCTGACAAGGGGGTGCGGAGAGATAACCAGACGGGCTGCTCCTTAGTCCACATCAAAATCTTATCTTAAGCCAGGCCAGAGAAACTTCTCTAAGAATAACACTTCTGCTTCTCCCCAAACCATTTTGCTGTACTAATTTTTATATCCATACCCAGAGCCTCTGCTGTCCTGGAACTGGAGTAAGTGAGCATTCAACCCAGGCACGTACTTACTACTCTGAAGTCCCTCCTCTTAAAAATTCATTCTTTTGCAATCGACCATTGTTGACAGTGACCGCTGTAGACATTCTCATTCCTAGACAACCATTTCTATAGAAGAAACACAATTTCTATTTCTTAGTAGCATTACTGAAACCACAGGGCAAGAATATGTGTAACATTAATGGTTCCTACACATCAGAGATGATAGGAGGCTCTAGCATGTTTCTTCTGAAAACTCTGGCTCCCTAGTGTATAAATAGTTGGAGTTGGATGTAGATTTGCTGATGATTTAAAGGAAAGACAGAGTCCAGTTTCTCGCACTAGAGATATGCAGGACTGCTTAGAAGGGGGAATCTCCCTTTTCCAAAATAAGTAGAAGCCAGTGGAGGGAGGATTTATATTTGCTTTGAGTTTTATCACAATCTTTTTTTTTATTCCCTGGGGGTGGTGGTGGGGGAAGGGAATGTTAAGCCCATTATGCTTGAATAAACTTTTGAATTTGCAAGACATGAGCAACCAAATTTCGATTTGCATCAGAATGATTAAATATAATTGTTTCTAAATCCTTCTAAGACAAGATTCAGGACAGCTATTTTCCTAAATCTATAATTTTTATACAAATCATTTTCTAACTGCTCTTTGTATTTATAACTGTGACTTTTCTCACTGAATTTCTTCTCTTTAAAGTTTTTGTTTTAATCATGTTAGTTTTGCAGCCTGTTTGATTTTTTTGAAAGTTCAAAACCCACGTTTGGCAAAAAGTTTTCCCAGTTTACCTGGATGCAAAAGAAAAAGGGATGTTACCAAACCGCATAATATCCACAGCCTGGAGTGAACACTCACTGAAGGTAGGAGATCCGCATAGGAGGAGACAGAGTGAAGATACATAACATTTATAGAAACTACTTAGGAAACTTCAGTAAGGGTCTTTAGAGCAGTAATAACTCGGGACTGACGTCCCAAGCATCGCTGTGAATGCCCAGAGAAGCCGGCTTTGGATTTTGCATGGGGGGCTGGGGGGCTCAGAGCTCTGCCAGATGGGCGCACACACTGTGGGGTACACAGCAACCTTGTGTCTGTGCTGTCTCGGTCTGTGCAGCATATGGGATGAGGCTGTGCCTTTGATGAAAAACAAGCCTGTAAGATAAATACAACTCAGCCCTGCAGATGCACTGGAACAAAAGAAATATAAGAAATACAAGCAGAAAGCTTGATAGATTCGGCCGCATATAAATTTAAAATGTCTACACGTTAAAACACATGAAAAGGGGCATTTCAATCGAAAAATAGTGGAAGAAATTTAAGCTGACAATGCTTAAGACATAAAAGACAGCCAAAAACCTATGAAATGTATTGAACTTCATTTGTAATCAAACAAGGAATGCAATTAAAATGACAATGAGACCCCATTGGAAAAGACCGGAGGAACAGGGAAAAATGCTAGCAACAAGGAGGAAACAGGTACTTTTATACATTGTTACTGTCAATGGAGGAAATACATGATAAATACACTTGAAAGAGAAACTATCTTATCTTCTATCCTAAACTTAAAATGTCTGTGATTTTGATACAGTAATATCATATATTGGAATTTGTCAAAAAGACAACTACAAATATGTAAAAAAAAATACTACATAAAAATATATAAAAGATAATTTCATTATAGTATTTTTGGGGCAAATGTTAGAAATGGAAATGGAGACAACCTAAGTGTTAGAGTTTATATATGTTGAATATTTTATGGCAAATTTTCATGACACGATTCATGAAAGTAGCCAAAAACATAGTTTTCAAGAACGTGTAAGGATATGGGGGATATAATTATAATTACTATTAAATTTAAAAGCTTATAACACGTACCATTTAAGGCAAGTATGTAATCATAACATGAAAACTCAGAACGAAAAATGAAAAAGTTTATGTCTGGATGATAGAATTATGATGTAGTATTTTTCTTAACCCTTTTATCAAAATCATAAAGGTTAATGTGTCTAATGTACTGAAAGTTATATAATAATGTGCAAAAATTCCTCAAACTGCATTTTCTTGACCTCTAGTCTTAATTGCATGAGATGATAAATTAAAAATAGGTTTTGTTTTTCGGTCTGGGGGATACATTCATTAAAATAGATAATATTCTTACATCACTATTTATCTCTCTGAATGATGATGATTTAGCTCATTTCTATCACCGCCCACCCATTCACTCCTCTTCCTACCAATACAATCATATTGTGCAGTTTAATTTTTCAGTTGTTTCAAATATTAAAATAAATAAAAACATGTAAGCCACACTTCTTATTACCTTAACTAGAAATTATCTCTTGACTTCTCACTTTGTTAGAAGAGGCTTTAACTGCCCTATTCCTTCAGCTACCTCTCTTGCTCTCGCCTACCATTCTGATGCTGATATTTATAGTATTATTTTGCATCTGGAAGACAACAGCTATTTGCTATCCACATTGTGTAGAGATCAATTCTCATGCTGGAAAACAATTGGCAAGTCTTATGCTTGATTATGACTATGTCATTTTGACACTTCAAAGCCAAGGGCTGTGAGTCTTTTTGACTACACTGTCATGATCATGGCGCAGTCAAAAGAGAATATTCCTAGGATCAAATGAATCTTTTTACGTGCCATGGTAGCCATGAGAATGAGCTTTGTCAACCTTCGCCTACAGGGAGCGGAGTACCCAAGGATCCCGGCTGCTGGGCTCTGAAATCAGTGCTGGCACTGCGTTGATGCTGAGGCCGGAGTTCCAGGGTCTGCTCCCAGCCAAGGACTGCACATGGGAGGGTCACAAGGCAGTCTTGGGCCACATGGGACTCTTCTCATGGCTGCCACTGGCTCAAGAGCTGCTGGATGGCCTACTGTCCCTCCCTTAGACGCTCCAGGATGCTCCTATCGTACCTTCCTTCCCAGTCTTCCTCACTCAAACTCAGACTTGCCAGATAGCCCTCTGGAAGCCCTGCCAGCTGCCCACATTCTCACGCAATCACCTACCCTAATGAAATCTGTGCAGGTTGAAGCCTACTGTGCCACCTGCTTCTCTGGTGCCCTGACACAGATGCCAATATTTCCTCAAAATGATGCAATATTTTAATTTGCTTTAACCCTCAGTTATTTTAACCCTCAGTTCTGTACATTTTCTTAGTAATATCATTATATTAATTATTAATGATATCATTTATTATATTATGCATTGCCAGTTAATTATTAATTAGAATATTAATATAATATTATATTAATAATGAATTTATCATTTCCCTTTTAATCTATGTTTTATTACATAATCTTTTTTTTTTCAAATTTTCAATCGTACTGTCAGTTTTGATACATACCATTTCTTCATGCCCATGACCTCCTTCCCAGAGAATTCTGTCCTCTTGCTTTGACTTTTAACCTAGAATTTTCTTTCACTGATCTTCAGGTTTGAAATCACTATTGACTGGATCTCAGGATCTTTCCTTGACTTATTCCTCATTTTTTCTGAAGTGCATGCTCAACTGATTTCCTAAGAAAAGATGGGCCAGAAATAAATTTCCAAGTTTGGGAACTTTGTAATGGCTTTGTTCTGACTCAGGTATTATTGATAACCTGTCAGGGTTTTCAATTCTAGGCGGAAAATACTTCTCCCTCAGAATTTAGAAAGCCTTGTTCCATTGCCTTCTTTTTGTTTTTCTAAAGATTTATTTATCTATTTTAGAGAGAGAGTGTGCACAGGAGCATGGGGAGGGACAGAGAGGAGAGAGAGAATCCTCAAACAGACTCCCCACTGAGTACAGAGCCTGATTTGGGGCTCAATCCCACGACCCTGAGATCATGACCTGAACTGAAATCAAGAATCAGACAGACGCTCAACCAACTGAGCCTCTCAGGTACCGCCCATTGTCTTCTAATATACAGTTTCACTAATAATTCTGAGACAGGTTTGTATTCTTTAAATTACTGATGCTCTTTTTCTCTTCTATGAATTCTCTTATAATCTTTTGTATATTATTCACATACTCAATTTTACAGCAGTATATAAAGGTGTAAATTTTGTGCATACGTGTGTAATTGGTAAAAATACTTTTAAGGTTCCATGTTTCTCTTTAGCTTTTAGTAATTCTTATCTTTCATGATGGCCTGTCTTCCATTTTTTCTGCTGTCCATTTCTCAAATACCATTAGATTGAGATTCAGTCGCTTGAGTTTATCTTCTTGGTCCATTCTCTACCTCCATTCTCAGTGGGTTTTTTTTGTTTGTTTGTTTTAATTTGGTCAGTACAGAAAATGTAGCTTCTATTTATTTATTCCATAGCTTCTCTGATATTTCCTATGAATCTCATGCCACTGGTAAAGAAGCATGTCTCACATAACAGATATTTCAGATAATAGTTTTTTCCTATTAAAATATTTATTCACAATTCAACTTCCCACCAGTGCCAGCTTAAGTAGTTCTTTTTATAGAGATGAATCTCTTTTAGATCCTGTTCCCCTTTCCCTTCCCCAAAATGGCGACTGTGTAGAAGAGGTCTTATGTGTCCTTGGGGTTGTTAAGAGGATTTCAGACTTGTGAGCTTTTGTGCCCTTTTCCTGCCATGAGGGACTGTTCTGATATGACTACTGGACAAGTAACAGTGGTGTCTTTGGACTGGCTGCGTTTGGCATTTTGTGGGACATGCCTACACCTACAGCTAGGATCTGTGGTTCTTGCTCATTCGGTTTTCATCTGAAAGTCATCACTCTCAGAGGCTTCTTTTTTCTAACCCCAGCAATTATTTCTCAACTGCCTGCTCCCTCCACATAGGTTGGGGGTGGAGGTAGAGAATTATTGCTGTATCTTAACTAATTATTTCACCCAATATTCTCATTCTCTACCTGTGCAATCTCTTGGACGCCCTGGTGGGTGGGGCCCTGACGTGGAGCTAAGGTTCTTCAGTGGACCCATGGCTTCCTCCATGTTCAATGTAGTTCACGTAGTCCAATGGCAACAGGACACTTGCTTTATGTGTTCAGGTCCTGCAATGCATATTTGGGTCTATTTAAAATTTGTACTTTGCTAAGAGTAGGACCTAAGGAACAAAGCGACAATCGGGTGGGGAGACCCATCACGTAACGACTGTCTTCCTTCTTCCTCAAACAATTCTCAAGGTCAGAAAGAAGCAGCCTATTTATTTATTTATTCCTCTTTCAGCCTGGTCTCATGATTCAGCCCAGTGGCAGGTAGAATCAGCAGAGAAACCAGTTCTGTGATAGAAAAGCCCAAATCAGGTGGCATTTCAAGAATATTGTATTTACCACTGCTCTATAGGTGGCCCCTGAGGAACACTTCTATCTTCCCCTCCTGAGTTTGGAACTTACTGAAAAATAATACAGAAGAATCAAATAAGCAGAGAAAAATGGCATCTTTATTACTGATGAAGACGTTTGGTGAATGCGGCTTTAAGAATATGGCCACTTGGGCGCCTGGGTGGCTCAGTTGGTTGGGTGTCGGCCTTCAGCTCAGGTCATGATCCTAGGGTCCTGGGATCGAGTCCCACTCGGGCTTTCTGCTTGGTGGGGAGTTTGCTTCTCCTTCTGATGCTGCCTCCTTCTCTCTCTGTATCTCTCATGAATAAATAAAGAAAATCTTAAAAAAAAAATATGGCCACATATATTTGAAATGCTTCACCTCAAGGTTAAACATACCAACCAACACAATATTGGCAGTGGTGAATAAAGAGGGCCTTTCTGGCCAAGGAAAGTTTGTCCTCTAAAAGATTGAAGGAAGTAGGCATGCTGCTAGCTAGGTGGCCGCACAAGAGAACTTGGAGTGCCCATAGCCAACGAAGAAAATGTGTCATTTCCCTGCCCTTGGATAGAGGACAGGGAAGGAGCAGAGTGGAGCTGGATGTGTTCTTCCCTTACCTTTACTCCCTGAGTTCTGAGGTGGGAATTTGTTCCTTTTTCACAGAAATATGAGGAATGGGAAATAAATATTCTCCCCTTATACTTCTCAGGGTTTTTTTCTTGTTAGACTAAACAATTAATTCTATGACCAGCCCTCATTGCAGCTGCTCCCTTTCACAGAGGAGAGAGGAATACCAAGGGGGCCTGTGTGTGGGTCCTCCTGGATTCACTGGCAGGAAGTTCGTTTCTTCCCCCAGAGGATTTTGAAGTGGGTTAGAACCTTACCGTTTGGAGAAATCACCGGCGGGGGGGGAGGGGCTTGTTAGAAATGCAGAATTTGCTAGAAAGGTGGAATTTCAGACCCAGCCCAGCTGTATTTATTCTGTAATTTAACAGGATCCCCAGGTAATTCTTACGTACATTAAAGTTGGAGAAGCACTGGCTTAGAACAGGTAATTAATTAAAGTATCGCAAAGGCTTTGCTAAACCCTAAACTAAGTATTTCCTCCTCCTTTCCCGGCACAAATTACCCACGACTACTTTCTTCAATGTACCTCACCTGAGATTATGAGATGGAATTAAACAGTTGTGGCGGAAACCATAGATGAGATTAAACAATAGCTAATGGAAGAGCCTGATGGTAGTCAGTAAGTCACACGTTCCCTGTATTTGAGAGAAGCTCCTCCCACCATGCGGTTCAGAAAAAACCTTGCAGTCCCAAATGGAATCCCCTCACCCAAATCATAACTATAAAACTTGAACATATATCAAAGTTCATAGTTCTTGTGAACAAAAAAACGAAATTCGGAAACTGAAACTCATGGGCTGGGAGTGGCAGTGGCTTTCCGGGGTGCTTGGGCGGGTAACCCAGCGGAAGGCTGGGCAGTGGAGCGCTCGCTCTGCGGAAGCGGTGCAGGGACTGCCATCCCCTTCCTTATACTGTCTTCTCGCTCAGAAAGTGGCATTTGAGGCATATGTGCCTTTTAGCAATGTGTGGAAGTTTGCACTGGCGGTGGCCCAGTTCCCAGATCCTGAGTTCTCTTTTTTCCTGTGTTATTGGGCATCATACAAAAAAGGGAAAAAAGCAGCCTCAGGACAGATATCTCCACGCAACACGGCGAGACCCTGCCATCTTTCTTCTTTCACCTTTTGAATATTTCCAGCCCTGATTAGCATTTCTTTCTACTCGCTCTTTTCCTGCAGTACGAAGCTATGCCTTTTTTCACTTTTGCTTCCTCCCGCCCCCCCCATACTTTGAGAAGGGCTCCACGGAGCCTTTTAGCAGTTTAGCCTATGTTCACCTCTTTTTTCTTTCCTCTCTCTACTACATTTGGAGCGAGCAATTTCGCTAAATATAAAGGTTTATTTTACCCTTTCTCTGGTGGTGCTAGACATTTGCATTTCCTATGGAATTCTCTATTTTTGTTTTGTGAGGCCCCTTGGTTTCATATAGAAAATGAACAAAGTTTGGGTTTGCAAAAATCAATGAATATTCAAGGAAATATTGTATATCTTCACATCTGTCCTCTGAATATTTCCACCAAGGGGACATTTTGCCATCAGGCCAAGGATGAATACAATTTATTATTGCCCAGCCTGGGTGCCTGGTGCCTGCTCCCTTGTGTGCCTGTGGAGCACAGATCTCCCCACCTACGATAACTGCGTTTCCCGGAATCAGTAATTATGCAGTTATATAGACACTCATGTTACTAGTCACTCCCTCTCAAAATTGTTCATAACTTCTCTAGGTAACATTTCTAATATTTCCCTAACTACTTAGTTCTTATCTTCAAGTTGTGATTCATTTTGCTTTATGGATTCTTTAATTTAATCATTAAGAGGAAACTTAGCAATGTTTTTTGGACTCTTTCTCAGACAGGTTTCCAATCAATAAGACCTTGCTTTATCCCCTGCTATTGTGTGTTTATTTATTTTTGGGGGAACCCAGAAAGTCTTTCTGATCTGGTAGAAACTGAGACAGAGGCCCTTTTCTTAATACCTTCCTGAAAACCAGTGACACTGAAGTGTGCCTCCTCTGTTTTCTTATTTGTATGGCTTGACCACCAAGATCTCATTTGTCCCCTTTCAAAGGTCTATATCCTCTCCTTTATTATTATTATTTTATATATATATATTAATTTTTTATTGTATTATGTTAGTCACCATACAGTACATCATTAGTTTTTGATGTAGTGTTCCATGATTCATTGTTTGCCTATAACACCCAGTAGTCCATGCAAAACATGCCCTCCTTAATACCCATCACTGGCCTATCTCAATCCCCCACCCCACCCCTCTGAAAATCACAACATTTCTTGTGTGGAAATTCTCTCCTTCTAAAGCTTAATTAGTTTATTATGTTTTCACTTTTCACTACTCCCGATCATCAAGACCAAAGCCTGTTTTTAAATCAATCCAATCACTCTTAGATTTCCTGAGAAGTGACATTCCTTTTTTTTTCTTTTTTGTTAAGATTTTATTTATTCATTTGACAGAGAGACAGCCAGCGAGAGAGGGAACACAGCAGGGGGAGTGGGAGAGGAAGAAGAAGGCTTCCCAGCAAGGCAGGGAGCCTGATGCGGGGCTCAATCCCAGGACCCTGAGATCACGCTCTGAGCAGAAGGCAGGCACTTAAAACTGAGCCACCCAGGCGCCCCAGAAGTGACATTCCTAGACACAGAATGTTCTATCTAGCTCAGGTTTTCTAAGTTGACATCTTATTACATCTTTACAACTGCAATGATTTTACTGACATGTTTTTTGTCCTCAATTGAAGTTGATGGCATGTTCCTTATAAATTAATGGCCTATCATATCTTGTATAATAAGATCTACTGAGCTTATGTGGTTGGAGTCGCAGTCTGAATCTCTGAAATCTAACATTTTAATCAGAGTTTTGGAAACCAACACAATTCAGGTTCTGTTCTGAGACCAAATCAGGGGATGTGACTCAAAAGAAAGCCTATGTTACGAAAGGCTTTTACCCTTAGATATTTTTCTTTTAACCTTTAATGCAGTTAAAACCATTATGTATGTAAAAAACCATAATGTATGTTAAAACCAACAGAATATGGAACGTCTGATCTGCCACGATCTAGCTCACACATTGGTCACTCTCTGAACTTCTCACCAGAAATGCAGCTAGCTTTGCAGTTATAAATTCTAATCTGAAGTAATGGCTGAGAAGCACAAGAAAAGCACGGAAAATAATCCACACTTCAAATGACATAAATGCTAGTTTAATGAATTTTGTCTTGTTTTAAATAAGTACAAGGCAGGTCTCAAAGTCTCCATTTATTCAATATAATTTATTTGCTACATGAAATCTGTGTCAGCTTAGGTGGAATTGTGTTCCATCATGAAGGACCGTCTCATGCCTTAGGTTAGATCAGTGTCAGAGGCAGAGAATTCTCTTCCTGCATATTAAGTGCTGCAGAACCCATATTTAATCAGCCAAAGGCCCATTAAACGCAACACTGAACCTTTAAAAACAACAAATCCTCTATGGATAAGCCACTGTAAAAGGCTGACTTTATACCTTAAGGATTTTCATTAGTGATACGCCAAATTCCATTGGTCCTTAAATACCAATACTTATATATTTTCAAGGCTTCCCATTAGACTGTAGGATGCTGGATTTTTCTGAAGCCAATAAAAAACAACCCTTTCTACTTTCTTTCAGATTTGAAATAAGACATAGAACAGAAAAATGAAAAGCGAAAGGCTAGGTTAATTATTAATAACACAGAGTAGAGAACAGAACATCAGTTAATTTGGCAAAATGTCTTGCTTATCCTTCAGCCTAGAATTCCATAGACTTAGTCATGCAGTGCCTAGGGTCTGTAGACTTCTGCACGCCTCCCGTGCAGGGCAAGAGCCAGGCTCGAAGCTTACCCCATGAAGCAGAAGGGGATGCATATGTCTTGCAAAGCAGCTGGATGCAAAAGGAGACCTAGGAGGCACTGAGTCAACCACACGCATCTCTTTTCTTAAAGGTATTCGTCAGATGTATTTCTCCCACACATTTGTCTCCTGGGGAGTAGAGCATTAAGTTACTCCTTTCTATGAAAGTAAGAAAAAGTGGGAATAAACACCCCTGCTATATTATGCAAATGCAGATGGGGGCAATGGTTTTTGCATTCAGTTGATTATTCTTTTCATCTACTTTTTAACCAGTTATTTTGGGAAATAATTGAAAGGAGTAAATATTGTCTTCTCCAAAGCATGAAAATACTAGTTTTTCTTATTTTGGCAGTTCTAATCGGTTCTCATTGATTGCTGTTTTAGTTGCTGCTCATTGAGTGAAGAGGTGAGTGACAGGGCAACTCGATCACTGAGCAAATTTGTGTTTATCTGAGTGAGACCAGGAGGGACATTTTCTCTATAAAGATGTGGTTCCTGTCACAGCTCCAGTACTTGACTTTGGGCAAGTGGCATTTTTTCATGCTTTTTGTTTCAGTTCTTTGAAATGAACACAAGAACTTCATAAGATTATTATTATGATTAAATGAGGTGATATATATAAATTGTACAACATAGTGCTTAACGTATCACTCAAGTAAATTTTGTGCTCTGGTTATTAATAATTACCAGCTGCATTTAAAGACACAACGTTACTTTCTGTTTTCCTGTATACGTGTCAATGTTTTCATATATATATATCATACATAAAAACAGATAATTATTGACAATTACCTTCATTCTCTCTCTCTTTTTATCTGCACAAAGTACTATTGCTCTTAATCCCTACCTGCACTCCAATGAGCATATTCCTGTCTGTATTTCTTTTTCTAGGCACCTAACTGATAATGGTTGAAATATGTCTGACAAGATTTTGCTATCTTATAATTCTGCCAACATTCATCTGAGCATCTGTGGACTCAGGGATAAATGGTATTATGACAGAGTGTGTATCTCTGTGTGTCTCTTTGAGGAGACAATGGTAACTGTAGTTTTGAGAACAAGGCAAAAGAAAAAAGAGTACAATTCAGTCATGATAAGGACATGTGAACTGCTTTAAAAGGTTAATCAAGGACGAAATTTTTAGTATTTCCTAGTTCCCCTACGGAAACCAGAGACGTAAAACTTCCAGAAGTAATTTACTAGGCTGCCAATTAGATTGACTATTATTTGGTAACCCTAGTTTTGGAACATCTTCCTGGACACATGAGGTGACAGATGAAGTGGCAGTTTGAGGGTAGGATATAAACAGAATTCTGCAAATTTCTTCCAGACACAGGATTATAAGACAGTCACTGCCTGAGGCCCAAATTTCCTTGACCAAATATTATTCCAGAAAACTGTGAGGCCCTGACTTCTGTGATTATTTTGAGCTTGTGGTCAAGTGCTGTTGTACTTAGTAATGAACAGATATCCTCA
The DNA here is from genome assembly GCF_002007445.2 of Ailuropoda melanoleuca. Classification (NCBI taxonomy): domain Eukaryota; kingdom Metazoa; phylum Chordata; class Mammalia; order Carnivora; family Ursidae; genus Ailuropoda; species Ailuropoda melanoleuca. The sequence goes on from NC_048224.1 coordinate 119,705,574, forward strand.
ACACTGCTTCGGGCACTGATGTTTGCTACTCAAAAAAATTTTACCCAGAAAATGGAGAAGCTACTTCAGAAATTTTAGTTGTGTCTGCTAGAAACACATCCCTGAAAATGCATGCGTTACTAAATTAATAATACAGATTTTTTAAAATATGTATTTTTAGATAAATTTCAGAATACTTTGTCCATCATAGTTTGCTCTCTACTCATGTTTTAAGCCTGGGGTCTCCAGCAGGGCCCCTTGATTTATTGAAAAACAAGACAAAACGAAACTCCAGACCAAAGAGCCACTTTGTTTTTGGTTGCTACTGTAAACCACAGAGTGGATTTCAACCATTCCTAAAAATGCATTTCATGTTTTTAAGTAAAATGTAAAATTACTTAAATAAGTACACAGCTTTGTCAATTTGAGAGATTTCTGAGGTAGAAGGACATGCAAACCCATCTTCCACACGATCAAGGAAGCCGAGAGGGCTGCTTGCCTCTCATCATATCTGCCAGTGATCGTTTACAATAGAAATAATGGTAAACCAACAGAAGTTATACAGATGCTCCCTAACTTACAATAATAGTTCGACTTCAACTTGTGTTTTTTCGACTTTATGGTGGTGCAGATGCCGTACACATTCAGTAGAAAACATACTTAGAATTTTGAATTTGGATCTTCTCCTAGGCTCCCAATAGGCGGTACAATCCCCTCTCGGGCCACTGGGTGGGGACCGTGGACGGCAGCTCCCGGTCAGCCGCGCCATCACCAGGAGGATTAACAACCTGCCCCACTAACAACCATTCTCTACCCATACAACCATTCCGCTTTTTACCTTCAGTAGAGTATTCAACAAATTACATGATTTTCAACACTTCATTATAAAATAGGCTTTGTGTTAGAGGATTTTGCCCAACTGTAAGCTAATATAAGCGTTCTGATTGGATTTAAGGTCAGCTGGGCTAAGCTATAATGTTTGGTAGGTCATGTGTATTAACCCATTTTGACTTACAGTATTTTCAACTTATGATGGGTTTATGAGGATGTAACTTCATTGTAAGTCAATGAAGGTATGTACTAGTTATTTTTCAAAATCAAGATAGACAATGTAGAATGCAAAACTGTTGCATAATGTATAGAAATACCTCCATTATGTACAAGTACTCTGTTTTTAGAGGTTTGAATCCAATTATAATAATCTAGAGTTCTCACAGAATTTCATCAGAAAAATTTAAACCTCTGTCAAAAATCCTTGAAAGGCTAGGCATTAGGATGGAACACTGTGAAATAATTGTATTGTGATGAAAACTCTCGTTAATGGGCTCCTTTCTGAGTTTGCCCTTTTGCTGAAGGTACACACAGTTTTTGCCATTATTTGGCAATGTATTATAGAGTGTAGGTCACGACTTGGTGTTAGTCAAAGTTTATAGTTCCAAGACTTATCTAATTTTGTTTAAAATTAGATTTCAAATACTCAGATGCAAATGACAAAGCATGTTGATAGCATTGCCCTTTAGCTTTAGTTATTACGCTAAGGAAACAAGTCATCAAAAAAGCAATTGCTTTGAGTAGAGGAAAATACACCAGAAATCTAGTCTGTGACCTCTTTTTTAAAAACATATTATAAAAGCATCATTAAAACTACTAAAAATTATATAGGAAAGAAAATAATTCATGGTATGCTAAGCAACCTTAACATGTGACACATATAGAATAATGTATGCTTTAATCAATGCATTTTTATTTTGTTCTCTGGTAGAATGTTTTGATAGTATGACAAAGGGATGCCATTATTTGATGATTTATTTCATAAGGTTCTTTTTTTTTTTGCACCAAATTTATAGTTGTTTTTTTTTTTTTAATTTTGTTATTATATTATGTTAGTCACCATACAGTACATCCCCGGATTCCGATGCAAAGTTCGATGCTTCATTAGTTGCGTATAACACCCAGTGCACCATGCAATACGTGCCCTCCTTACTACCCATCACCAGTCTATCCCATTCCCGCACCCCCCTCCCCTCTGAAGTCTTCAGTTTGCTTCTCATAGTCCATAGTCTCTCATGTTTCATTTCCCCTTCTGATTGCCCCCCCCTTTTCTTTATCTCTTTCTTCCCCTATTGTTCATCCTAGATCTTATGTTCCATAGATGAGAGAAACCATATAATAATTGTCTTTCCCTGCTTGACTTATTTCACTTAGCATTATCTCCTCCAGTGCCGTCCATGTTGCAGCAAATGTTGAGAATTCGTTCTTTCTGATAGCTGAGTAATATTCCATTGTATATATGGACCACAGCTTCTTAATCCAGTCATCTGTTGAAGGGCATCTCGGCTCCTTCCATGATTTGGCTATTGTGGACAATGCAGCTANGCTATTGTGGACAATGCTGCTATGAACATTGGGGTGCATATGGCCCTTCTCTTCACTACGTCTGTTATCTTTGGGGTAAACACCCAGCACTGCAATGGCTGGATCATAGGGTAGATCAATTTTCACTTTTTAAGGGACCTCCACACTGTTTTCCAGAGTGGCTGTACCAACTTGCATTCCCACCAACAATGTAGGAGGGATCCCCTTTCTCCACATCCTCTCCAACAATTGTTGTTTCTTGCCTTGTCTATCTTTGCCATTCTAACTGGCGTAAGGTGGTATCTCAGTGTGGTTTTGATTTGAATTTCCCTGATGGCTAATGATTTTGAACATTTTTTCATGTGTCTGTTAGCCATTTGTATGTCTTCATTGGAAAAGTGTCTGTTCATATCTTCTGCCCATTTTATGATTTGTTTATTTGTTTCTCGTGTATTGAGTTTGAGAAGTTCTTTGTAGATCTTGGATACCAGTCCTTTATCTGTGGTGTCCTTTGCAAATATATTCTCCCATTCCGTGGGCTGTCTCTTAGTTTTTTTGACTGTTTCCTTGGCTGTGCAGAAGCTCTTTATCCTGATAAAGTCCCATAAGTTCATTTTATCTTTTATTTCTCTTGCCTTTGGAGATGTGTCGTGAAAAAGGTTGCTCTGGCCGATGTCATAGAAGTTGTTGCCTATGTTCTCCTCTAGAATTTTGATGGATTCCTGTCTCACATTGAGGTCTTTCATCCATTTGGAGTTTATTTTTGTGTATGGTGTGAGAGAGTGGTCAAGTTTCATTCTTTTGCATGTAGCTGTCCAATTTTCCCAGCACCATTTATTGAAGAGACTGTCTTTTTTCCACCGGATGTTTTTTCCTGCTTTATCAAAGATTAGTTGCCCAAAGAGCCGAGGGTCCATTTCTGGGTTCTCTATTCTGTTCCATTGGTCGATGTGTCTGTTTTTGTGCCAGTACCATGCTGTCTTTGTGATCACAGCTTTGTAGTACAGCTCGAAATCCGGCATTGTGATGCCCCCAGCTTTGTTTTTCCTTTTCAACAGTTCCTTGGAGATTCGGGGCCTTTTCTGGTTCCATACAAATTTAAGGACTATTTGTTCCAGTTCTTTGAAAAATGTCCTCGGTATTTTGATCGGGATAGCATTGAAAGTGTAGATTGCTCTGGGTAGTATGGACATTTTAACTATGTTAATTCTTCCAATCCATGANATTTCTGCTCTAATCTTGGTCAACTCCTTCCTTGTCAGTGGGTTAGGCCTGTCCCTCTGTTGCTGTTCCAGTTTCTTGAGGTGAGAATATAGAAACTGCATTTTAGATTTTTCTATTCTTTTGAGTGAGGCTTGGATGGCTATGTATTTCCCCCTTAGGACTGCCTTTGCAGTATCCCATAGGTTTTGGACCGTTGTGTATTCATTCTCGTTGGTCTCCATAAATTGTTTAATTTGTTTTTTGATTTCCTGGTTTATCGAGTCATTCTTGAGCAGGATGGTTCTTAGCCTCCAAGTGTTTGAGTTTCTTCCAGGTTTTTCCTTGTGGTTGAGTTCCAATTTCAGAGCGTTGTGGTCTGAGAATATGCAGGGGATAATTTCAATCTTTTGGTATTGGCTGAGACCTGTTTTGTGTCCCAGAGCATGATCTATTCTTGAGAATGTTCCATGGGCATTTGAATAGAATGAGTATTCTTTGGTTCTGGGGTGTAGTGTTCTATATATATCTATGAGGTCCAACTCGTCGAGTATGGCATTCAAAGCCTTTGATTCTTTGCTTAGTTTTTGCCAGGGTGTTCTGTCTATTTCTGATAGTGGGGTGTTGAGGTCCCCTACTATTACTGTGTTCTTATCTATATGTCTCTTTATTTTGGTTAAGAGTTGGCTTGTGTATCTTGCTGCTCCCCTGTTGGGGGCATATATATTAATAATTGTCATATCCACTTGTTGAATACTTCCTTTAAGAATAATATAGTGCCCTTCTGTATCTCTCTCTATGGCCTCTAGTTTAAAATCCAGTCTATCTGATATGAGAATTGCTACTCCAGCTTTCTTTTGAGGTCCATTTGCGTGGAAGATGGTACTCCATCCCCTTACTCTAAGTCTGAATGCATCTTTGGGTTCAAAATGAGTCTCTTGTAGACAGCAAATGGATGGGTCATGTCTTTTTATCCAATCTGCAACCCTGTGGCGTTTTATGGGAGAGTTTAAGCCATTTAGATTGATAGAGATTATTGACAGATATGATTTTAATGATGCCATTTCTCTTTAAAGTCTTTGTATCGGTTGTGACTTGCTGCTCTGTATCACTCTTGGGGCCTTTTTACCTTTATAGAGCCCCCCTTAATATCTCCTGTAGGGCTGGTTTCGTGGTTACGAAATTGGTTAATGATTGGCGATTTTGGAACGTCTTTATTTCTCCATCAATTCTGAATGACAGCTTTGCTGGATAAAGGATCCTTGGCTGCATGTTTTTCTCTGAAAGAGCTTTAAAAATGCCCCCCAAAGCCTTTCTCTCATTCCAGGTCTCTGTAGACAGGTCTGACGTAATCCTGATACCTTTGCCTTGGTACGTGAGAAATTTCTTTGCCCTGGCCGCTTTCAATACTGTATCCTTGGATCTAATATTTGCGAATTGCACTATGACATGCCGTGGCGTAGGTTTGTCCTGGTTGAGCTTGGATGGGGTCCTCTCTGCCTCTTGGACACGAATGCTTGTTTCCCTTGCTAGATTAGGGAAGTTTTCAGCTACAATTTGTTCAAATATCTCTTCTAGACCTCTGTTTTTCTCCACCCCTTCAGGGATGCCGATGATTCTGACATTGGATCGTTTCATAGAGTCAGTAATCTCCCGTAATCTACATTCGTGGGCGTGGATTTTTTTAAGACCAGCTTCTATTTTCGTTTTTTCTTCTACTAACCCATCCTCCAATTCGCTAACGCGTTCCTCTGCCTCGGTGACCCTGGCCGTCAGAGCCTCTAGTTTTGACTGCATTTGGCTCATAGAATTTTTAATTTCTGTCAGATTCGCTCTCATTTCTGCCCTTAGGGATTCTATATTCTCAGCAACGCTTTCTCTGATGCTTTTTTCAAGTTTACTCATCATCTTGACCATTGTTGCTCTGAATTCCATTTCTGATAATTGGGATACATCCAATAATTGGGATACATCCATATGTATTAATTCTGTGGCAGAGGCCACAGACTCATTATCCTTTCTTTGCTGGAGGGACTTCTCCTTCTCTGGGGGACTTCTCCTTCTCGTCATTCTGATGAAGAGAGATTGCAGGGTTGTCCAGAGCCCAAGTGTTGACTGGGACCCAGGCCGTGCGCCCTTGTTTTATAGAGATCTTAGGGATGTGGGCTTCTTCCTTAAAGAGTTTATTTATTTATTTGAGAGAGAGAGAGACAGTCAGCAAGAAAGGGAACCCAAGCAGAGGAGTGGGAGAGGAAGAAGCAGG
>NC_048224.1:119711451-119762421 GCF_002007445.2 Ailuropoda melanoleuca
TTTTTAATTTCTGTCAGATTCGCTCTCATTTCTGCCCTTAGGGATTCTATATTCTCAGCAACGCTTTCTCTGATGCTTTTTTCAAGTTTACTCATCATCTTGACCATTGTTGCTCTGAATTCCATTTCTGATAATTGGGATACATCCATATGTATTAATTCTGTGGCCGAGGCCAATTCTGTGGCAGAGGCCACAGACTCATTATCTTTTCTTTGCTGGGGGGGACTTCTCCTTCTCGTCATTCTGATGAGAGAGATTGCAGGGTTGTCCAGAGCCCAAGTTATTGACTGGGACCCAGGCCGTGCGCCCTTGTTTTATAGAATCTTAGGGATGTGGGCTTCTTCCTTAAAGATTTTATTTATTTATTTGAGAGAGAGAGACAGACAGTCAGCAAGAAAGGGAACCCAAGCAGGGGAGTGGGAGAGGAAGAAGCAGGCTCCCGGTAGAGAAGCCCAATGAGGGACTCTTTTCCGGAATGTTGTGATCACTCCCTAATCCGAAGACAGGAGCTTAATGACTGCGCCACTCAGGCACTCTGGGTTGTGGGCTTCTTGATTTTTCAGCCTGACTTCTGGCGGAGGTGCCTGCTGGCCGATACTGAAAAAACCGTGTTTGGGTAGAGTCTCCATGTCCCCTGCAAGGGGGGGGATGGGCGCCCTGTGAGCCAGTATTTCTAGGCTTTTGTTCTCTGGCGGCTTTCCCTGGCGGTTTGCTGTGCCTCTTCTGAGAGTCAGAGCAGCAGCGGCTGAAATTCAGCCTCTGTCTCAGAACAGAGGGATCGCAGATCGTTCTCCACTGATGTTCTGGGCACTTTAACTCTGTTTCTGTTGGTGCTGCTCAACCCTGCAGCATCCTAGGCTGTGCGCCCCACACCCGGCATCCCAGCCCTCACTTCCAGGGCCGGCGCGTCTCTGTCCTTTGTGTTTCCAACCCCGCCAGCCGCCAGTCGCCAGCCGCCCTGCGTGGGCTCCCGGAGCTCCCGGTCTCGGTCTGGTGTCTCGCGGGTGCTGACCGCGTGTCCGCCTGCTCCCCCGTGCAGGTGGCCCTCCAGCCGCCAGCCGCCCCTTGCACGCTCCCGAGCTCCTGGTCTCAGCCTGAATCCAGTGAGCACACCGGAGCTCTGGAGCTCCGTGAGATGCTTGTTGGCGCACGCTCCCGGCTCACGGACTCAGTCTGCTGTTTCCAGGGTGCGGGTCCGCGGTGTGCCGGCTCCCTGGTGCAGGTGGCCCTCCCGCCGCCAACCGCCCCGCGCGCGCTCCCGGAGCTCCCGTTCTCAGTCTGCTGTCTCAAGCATGCAGGTCCGTGGTCCGTCCGCTCCCCCGTGCAGGTGGCTACCGCTTCCCGGCACCCTGACACGGCGGCTCCCTCCCCCTTCTGTTTATTTTCCAATATCTGTGTGCTGTTTCACGGCTCCCCGCTTCGTACCTTGATACTCAGCGCCTGGAGATGTTCATTTGTAGAGATCCAGATGTATCTTCCTGCGTCTCAGGCTGATTCCCTGGATGTTCCTGCTGGTCTGGTACCTATCTTGCTCAACTCAGGGGACCGGCTGAAAAAGGGGTCCCCTACTCCTCCACCATCTTAACTCTCCTCCCCCATAAGGTTCTGTTTAAATAAACAAAGCCATAATTGAGAGAGCTATCTGCGGTCCATGAATTTACATGTGCAATTCTTCCATTTGTTAGGTACAATGGGGGCCAATCCAAGTAATTTATTTTTTGGTTCAATCATGTACTTGATATCAATGGAATATCTATTGTGAGCAAGTTATGAATTCTATATATTTGTAAGTCTAATTTTAGGTTAATTTTAAAATTAGGTCTAATTTGAGGTTAAAGTTGATATTTAAGCATGATACCTGGGGAAGATTTGGTTTAGAAGCTAGGTAAGACAGAGGTGATTCTGGGTCCACTCCAAAGACAATAGATACTTATTTGAGATGGGCCATCAGGCTTATTTGGGCTGGGAAGGTCAGGATGCCCACTCGGAACCCGCTGAGCACCCAGGGGACCTGGAGTAATTCTCCAGTATTCCCCGGGGCAGGATTGAAGCATGTAGCTGGTCTCTAATCATTCTGGGTGCCAAACCCTTTACAATATATCACATGTGCCCCATAAGGTATAGACACATTGAACTCGTTTCAGAATTGCTGTGAAATTAGCAGGCATTTGGACCCCTGAATTAAATTCCTGTTGGATTGTCAGCATTGTAAATATAAAAGAGGCTCTACAGTAGCAGCCAAAAGAAAGTGACTCTTTCTGCTGGAGGGGTGTGTGTGTGTGTGTGTGTGTGTGTGTGTGTGTGTACGCGCGGCATGCTTAAATAAATCAAGGACAAGAGAGCCCTGTGTGAGACCCCAGGATTAAAACATTGATAGAGAGCAAACTATGATGGACAAAGCGTTCTGAAGTTCATCTACCCTACTCTAACATTTACAACTCATCTGAGAGTTAATTGCTACTGCCCACAGATCATTCTCAGCAAGCTCTCTGTTCTTCATATCAGCTTCCTGTAGATCAGTACATTTAGAATTACCTTTGTATCCCTGCTTAAATCATAAGCTTTTACTTTCCCTCATGAGGATCCTCTTACAAGGTCTTGTACAGGAAGACCAGAAATATCATGATTTGTGAAAATAAATTCTTCAAAGCAAATGAAAAGATAACTTGTAGGAAAATTATGACATATGTCTCCTTTAATAATGACTTTGCAGTATTTTACCTCACAAGATAGGCATCAAAAAAATGTTAGTAGCGATAAGTATGATCATTAACCACAGTCAAGATAAATTATTTTGAGCAACTTTCATTTACTTATGGAATCTGTAAGATAGCCTTAGAGTACATAATTCTAGAGTTATATTAAGAAGAAAAAAGGCATAAATCATAGGGACAGTCTTGATAGCATGTTCAAAATAACCTAAAAATATGAACATAAAAGCAAATAAATAGTAGTAGTATGGTTTGTACCTGGAAATGGAGTTGTATCATAATTCAATGTCACAAATAAAGATTATAAACAAGAGCTGTTTTGATGAGTCACAGTTCACCATTTTACTTAGTTTTTTTTTTTTAATTTTCTGTGGCAGAAAGGATTAGCAACCTTGCGTGTTTTCATTATTCCACAGATGCTAAATATAATCATATCTGGTCTATTGTTTTAGTGCATTACTGTCTTCTTATAAAGAAGAGATCAATTTTATGTAAATATGTGTACATATCAGCACATCAGTTATAATGCAGGTTTAATAAAAATGATGACCTTTGAAGACACTACACAGAAAGTAAATAATCTTGATTATTAAGGAAATTCTCTACTTCTTAAGTACTTGTGAGGAAACTGATGTCTTGATTAGTAATGTGAGATTTAAATGAGAATAGTGAGAAATGCAATGAAACAACAGTATAATTAACAACATAACTTGGATTAAAATATATAGAAGATTTAGTCAGTGAAAGACATTTAATCCATACAGCAGTGGAGTTAAAATTAATTTTGAAGTGAATTGAAGATTTATTTATAAGTTGAAAATTAACTTTTAAAGACAGAATTCAGTGCTTGCCAGGCGATTGTGAGTATACTGGGGAAAAAAGACAAAAGTTTTAAAAACGCATTCCAAAGGGAGTCCTGGAAAACTGGGCTGCATTATCTTTTGTAATAGCGAGAGCTATTAGAAGTATGTGCACTCAAGATTTTTAAACATAGTTTAATTTTTTAAGTATTTTTAAACTACCAAGGGCATAATTTTTAAAAGACTAATTTTATTTTGGGAGCAGTGGTAGATTGGGGCTACAACACCTACCAGAATTTCTTTTATTTCAATTTCATGTACTCCCAGGGAAAATGTATTAATATTATTTTTTCCAAAACCCATTTTTACATGTGTTTTCTGAATTATCCATACAAGAATACTCAAGGCAGGAGGAACACCGCCACCATTCAAACAAAGAAATTTAGGCTGGGAGCAGCAAAGTGTCAAATAACAGTGACATAAAGGTGTGGTCTGGAAACAAGAAACTCAGCAGACTAGGCTCCTCCCAGTTTAAATTCAAAATTGTTGCTTACTTCCTCTGACACAGTAGCCAAGCTGTTGAACTTCTCTTTTGGAGTTGACATGAAATTTAGATATAATCTATGCAAATATGCCATCTCAGACGCTCTAAAAATGGCAACTAGTGATTTAGTGGAATTCCAAATCCATCCCAACCTTATTGCGTGACCTGAGGAAAGCTGCCATTTTCTCAACTCTGAAAGCTGGTTAAGTAACACTACAGGACGGTGTAAGGTGATGTTTATAAGCGTGCCGGGCACAGAGACAGTCCTGTCCTCTTCCCGTCCTTCATCTCTTTGTCTGTTTCAGGTTCCTAAGCAAGAATCCTTTCCCCTCTAAGGCACTACTTCCCTTCGTTTTGTCCTTAATCACTAAGAAATGAGGCTAAAACTAGGAAATCTGAGTGGCTTAAGCAAATCTATTACAGAATAAATCACCTTCTTGTGATGCTATGTTCTCTGGAAGCAATCTGTGTTAGAACAGGAAATAAAATACTAATGAGGGCAACTGAGTTCTGATGCCTCCTGTCTCTGACTTTAATCTCTATGGGATGTTTACACTTGAGCAAGTTACGTATTTTCTTAGATGGGAGGCATCTGTTTCCTAAACTGTTATGATACTTTGATTAAATAGATGAGATGAGATTTATCCCACATCTAAATTCTATATTATCATCAAATCAATCTCCATATCAGGGGATATCTATTTTCCTCTTCTCTGTTATTCTTAACTTCTCACCTGATAACGTTGTGCTCAATTTTGTCAGTTTGAATGACAAAATTTGGATATTAATGAAACTGCAGTTGTGATTTTTAACCTTTCACAGACCGTGAGCTTTGCTCCATTCCAGAAGCTACCACTAATGTATCCTTTAATTAGAGAGACAGGCTGATAAAATATGGATGGATCAGCAAAAACTCATTCCCAATTCTGGAAAAACAATTTAAAGTGCACACTCTGCTAACATTGTTATCACTTATATAAAGCTGTTGTGTGCTCATTGCAAAAAACACATTTTTCATCGTTGTGCTCTGTCTTCTTCAGAATCGACTCTTGAAGGAGGATTCTTCATGAATACAACAATGAAAAAGCTAGGATATACTATACACACATATACCTATATAATATCTAAATACATTTCTTAGACTAGGAATATTGATTATTGTGTGCATAAAATGGCCTATTATTTGTCTGATATGACACATTTGTCGATTTTCCTCAATATGTATAACTTAATGAGAAGAAATAAATTGCTTCTTTGACCAACTTCAGCACAACCACATCGATTTGCATTTCAAGCATACATTGAGAACATAAATACCATTTGATAGCTATTATTAATAACATTTCTCAAGAAACTAAATATTATTAATATTCAAAGGTAGAATAATTGTGATGAAAATCATAGGATTGACTCCTAGTCCCATTTTAACACAATCTGCTGAATTTGAATTTTCTGTGACTTAATTCAAATCTTTTGTATTTAGAAGATCCAAAGTGTAATTGACTACTTATGTCCTTTGCTAAGGTTCCAATGTCAGGAAAAGATAGATAACAAGACGACTAATGCTATTTATTCTAGGACTACTATGAGAATTGTCCAGGCAAATAAGTGACCAGGAATGAAAATGAGGCATGGTTTGTTATCATATTTGAATGATTACATTGACATTACCATTCATTCATACCAATAATTTAAAAAAAATCTTCCATATTTCAGGAACTTTGCCAAGATAATGCAAAAACTCTCTTGATTATGAGGTTCAGTATTATTTGTAGATAAAACCCATATCTCAATTTTAACATTCATTTTGGAGAGAGACTTGTTGAGATTTTATTTCAGTAACTTAGTACATAAAATTTCGTAAAGCAAACCCAAATAAAAGAGATACCTAGCATGAAAAGGTGCATAAACAAATGCTGTCCTGTGAGAGTTTAAAAAATTTATCAAGTGAGGAAAGAATAAGGTGGTCCTTCTATATCATGGATGCTGTGTCCTGAACGTCTTGAGAACTAACATGGGCTATCATTCTAGGAACCCAGATAGCTTACACCATTGCCTTGAGAGACCCCATGTTGCCTTTGTCTGTTTTCAGTAGAACACACGGTAGATACCTGTTTCTCATGTGAAGTGTGGGAGACAACTAAGGTTTGGATTACAAAGCAAACGTTAAACTATTTTTCATGTGTGCTATCTCACTTAAACGTCATCATAAATCCATGGGAGTAGGTCTTTTTGGTCCCATTTTTTTTCTTCAGTATGAGGGGATAGAAGCTTATCCTTATTGGATGTGCTGCATCACAGGTAAAATTCAAATTCTAAGTTTTCTGGATCTTAGAGACTGCAGTATCTTTTGCCTTGCTTGACGAGAGTGGAGTTACCGTCGAGTTAAATCCATCCTGAGCTTGAGTAAACATTTGTGTTGCATTGCCTAACAGACATGTATAAGCAAAGTGTCTACACTGCAATGGAATTCAGTTCTGAGAAGATTCAGAATGAAATTATATACTATGAAGAGAAAAAAAAAGAGATGTTAAATTTTCATTAGAAAAGAATATCAAATAAATCAATACCAAATTTATATCTGTGCACTCTTTGCTGAAATAGCATCAAAACATGCCACCAAACGTAAATTATAGAGTAAAAGAATAATAGAATATATTTTAAATTATTTAATACAGTAATTGATATTTGTTGAAACTGCTAAAATATCCCATGTTGTTAACAGATTCTGTCCTGTGCTGGATATAAATAAAACGAGAATAAAGTAACATATATCCAGCTTTTTCACACAAAACATCCATAAATTATTCTACTAGTTTTGGATAGTGCATACATAGATATATAAAATGCCGATAGATTAAACAACATATTTTCTGCATATCAGGGCTGCTGGTTGTTTTGATAAATAGAAAGAAATTAATGTGTTGGGCCAACTAAGGATTAGCTTAAAATAATGCAATAGACTATAAACTCAAAGTAACTATTAGTATAACAGTGTATTCTCCATTTTTTTTTCTTCCTCTATAGCTTTCTCAGAGGAGAATGCTCACATTATTTATTAACTTTTGAAAATTCAACAAAACAAACTAAAAGGTTTAGGGGCAATTCTTATATTATTGCGGTATATCTGAGCACAGCTTTATGTAGTTGAATTGACATTATTAACCAAACATAGTAAAATTCAATTGCAAAAGACTCTGGCAATATACTTAAAAATTAGTTATATTAAAATTGAATGGGGGAGCCTGGGTGGCTCAGTCAGTTAAGTGTCTGCCTTCGGCTCAGGTCATAATCCCAGGGTCCAGGATCCAGCCCCAAGTCAGGCTCTCTGCTCAGCAGGGCGCCTGTCTCTCCCTCTCACCCTGCTCATGCTCTCTCTCTCTCACATCAATAAATAAAATCTTTTCAAAAAATTTGACTACACAATCATTTGTGTTGTAATTATATGTGTATAAGTATATATAGGAAATAATATACATATTTGCATGTACATATAAATTAAATATGTATAAAAACAATGGTTATAGTATATAGCTTATGTGTTTAAATATTGAATGCATCAGTGTATGATTGTATAAAGCCAGCATAACTGATAATGCTAACTATACTAGAAAAAGGAAAATGTGTATGCCTTATTCTCTTTTGCTTTACCAAAATATGGAAAATTTTAAGACAGTTTTCAAGGCTAATTTATTAACGTAACTACACTATCAAGTTGATGACTATGTGGTCCAAATAGATAAGATAAAGTTCTAAGCACAAAAATTTAACTAAACGTAAAAAGGTCTTCCGTACCAATGCAAGTTTAATTGAGAATTACATATATACATATTAAATTAAAATCTTAAATTACACTTAAATATATAAATATCTTAAATTTAAATTAAATATACAAATAGCTTTCATTAATTTAATACATAGAGTGATAGACAATGGAAATTTCTCCCGAATTTTGATTGTATGAATGTGTGTAATTTATCGAATTGAGAAGGCAATGCTAGTAACTGATGGCTTATAATTCTTTAATGGATAGTATCTATTAAAAATATATAAATATTGGGGCGCCTGGTTGACACAGCGGTTAAGCGTCTGCCTTCAGCTCAGGGCGTGATCCCGGCGCTATGGGATCGAGCCCCACATCAGGCTCCTCCGCTGTGAGCCTGCTTCTTCCTCTCCCACTCCCCCTGCTTGTGTTCCCCCTCTCGCTGGCTGTCTCTCTCTGTCGAATAAATAAATAAAATCTTTAAAATATATATATATATAAATATAAAAGATAGTTACTTTGGGAATACTTAATCTCTAGAGTGTCTGCTTACTCTGCAATAAGATATCATATACTCATGAATTTGTAATCCAAATTGGTATTTTTGTACACAAATTTGACACATTCATAAATAATTTAGTTTTTCTAGTCTTATAGATACAGAGTCATTTGCACAATATGGAATATAAATGTATTTCCTGGCACTATCACTTGATGTTAGATTTTCTAATTTGATTCCTAGAAAAGGATATATTTTCATAATATTCTTGGCTTATTTATGAGATAATAATTGTGTTGATAAATCATTGTCCTAAGTGCATCACTATATTTAAGAAGAGAGAGACCTCTAAAACAATACAGATTTATATTTTTCTAAATAATAATTCATGAACAATAAGTCCTCATATGTTTGGGGGGTTTCCCTCGGATTTCATATGATTAGGGTTTCTCAATGCACCTAGTAGGAAAATCCCACTGTGGCTCATTTTATTATAGCAGGGGTCTGTGTTATTAATCATACACATCTTCATAACCCAGACCTCTGGTAACAATTGAGGTTGCTAGAAGATATGGTGAGTGAACTAATGCAGTGAATGATAAGCTTTCAACGCAAGGAAAGGGCTAGATTACGGTTCCCTTAAGCAAGTTGTGTAGATCCTGGTATTAGTTAACTATTGACATAGAAATAACAACGTGTGTGTGCACGTGCATGTGAGCATGTGCAAGGAAAACCTAGAACTCAACAGCTTAAAGCTGTATATATTTTTTCAGCCCTGGAGCATGCAGGTCAGCAATTTGGGATGATTTGCCTGCATAGTTTCTCTGGTCTCTGCTGAACTCATTCACATATAAACAGTTGTATGTCTAACAGGGTTTTGTGATGATTAAACCATATGCCTTTTATCCTCCAGTAAGCTGATTGGACATATTCTCATGGAAGGGGTGAAGACAGAGGTACAAAAGAAAAGCTTCAAAATTCAAGCCATTTAAGACTATTTGAATTATGGTCCCCAGCATTCCATCAGCCGTAAACACCTCACAGTGGAACCCAAATCAGGATGGAAGAAAACCACAAAGTTACATTAACAGTATGGAACCAGGGACTAGTAAACAATTGGGACTGTTAACGCAGTCAACTTACCACAGTCTCCTAAGATTTTAATTAGGTAAGATATGATAAAAGCCTATGAGTAATGGCAAAGGATATGTATAGGGGAAGACTGTAACCATTAGTGTCAAAGCAGAATTGAAAGAATTTATAAATTTGTAAAATATTTTGGTTGTGAGGGGTTAGGATGACTGTTAGGTAAAAGATGTTTTCGCGATTTCATTTATGGGGGTAGTGGCATTCATTTCCAACAGCTGTTCTAGCAAAATACTACAACTGGGTGGCTTAACCAAGAGCAATTTGTTCTCTCCCATTTCTTGACCCTAGAATTCCAGAATCAAGGAGTTAGCAGAGCCACACTCCATCTAAAACCCACAGGAGAAATCCTTCCTCCCCTCCTCTAATTTCTGGTGTTCCTTGGCTTGTAGATGGATTGCTCAAATCTCTGCCCCTATTGTCACAGAGGTGTATCTCCCTGTGTACTCATTGTCTTCACAAGAGCTTCCCTTGGTGTGTGTTTGCCCAAATTTGTCCCTTCTTTTCAGGACACCAGCCATATGGGATTAAGGGCCCACCCTACTGCAATATGACCTCATCCTAACTAATCATATCTGTCATGACCCTATTTCCAAATAAAATCACATTCTATTTTACTGGAGGTTAGGATTTCAACCTATCTTTGGGGGAGAGGGGGTGCATAGTTTAACCTATACAAATAGTGGTGTTAACCAAAACAAAGTGTTGATAGCAAAAATACATATATATTCAGAGAAGACATGAGGAAAAGATGAGTTTGAATCAGAACATTCCAAATCTAAGCTTTCAGAATAATACCCAGTTTAGAAACATAGAAAATATTAATAAATGTAAGATTAGTTTAGAGATGAGAGTGGGGCTAGAGAGGAAATATGAAACACTTGTCGAGGCAAAGGTTTTCCGTGTGGATTGGACAATAAGTCTAAAGACTAATATAAAAGTATAGGTACACAAATCTAGAAGAAATTTCAGAGAAGTGTGAGAAAGGTAGGAAAAGGCATTAAAGTATATATTATAATAAAATTGGGAAGAAGAGGTTTTACTTAGTCAAGTAAGGGACCAAATATAATATCTGAATAGATTAAACCTTAGAGATTGTTCAAGATGAGTGTGGCAACAGTTAACCTAGTATAATCTTAATTATTCATTTTTAAAAAGTGTCTAAAATTTTTAAAATTGGAATTATCATTATTACCAAATTAAGGAATATTCCATTTATGAATTTTAGAATTTAAGGAATAACAGTACTTAAATAATTTCATCTAGGAGAGTTTCAATTAAAATCTTTGTAAATAACATTTATCTGCTTTTCAAATAAGGATCTTGAAGGACCAAGAATAAAGGAAGCCAAGTCAATTTATTCTGATTATAGAATTCAAGCTCGTAGAACATATGGCAAATTTTGAAAATTAAAGAAAATATTCCCTTGAAATGCCTAGTTTTAGTGAAGTATGCATTGGAACTGGAATTGAAAATAACATAAAAACGAAATACATTTCATTATGCTTTTAAGGAAAACCAAAAGTTTGGAAGAGGGTAACCCTTTTCTGAATTCTTCCAAAATATTCTTCCTTGCTGTTCTATCACCGGGAAGCAGATGACTCAAGGGAAGTTCTTAAGAGCGTTAGATTTGAAGCTGGAATATAAATAATAAGTCTAAATCCTGGAAATACTTTTAAAAAAACAAGCAACTAATTAGAAAGCCAGGTGAGAAAAAGAATGTTATTTGCTCAAATGTCCACCTCTGGAAGTGAATAATTTTTATACCCTGTCTTTTCGAGAGTACTCCTTGAAGATATTAAGAACTGTGTGTAGGTTTTTATTTCTAGCAATTCTCTTTGGAACTTTGGCACTGAAAATACAGCATTAAGGGATTAGATAGAGTAATGATGCCAGTATTTTTTTTTTAACCTAAAAAGGAATTCAGTGGTATTTAGTGGAAAAACATGAGATTAACAGGCTGCAGACTAATGAGTCACCTAATTTGCGCAAGTTAATCTCCTGCTTTATAGCGTGGAAATACTACGTTCCTGCTTACACAGTTCTATCAAGCGCGGTGGAAATGATGTCGAGGAAGTGCTTGATCGTCAAAGTCCCACAACTGTTAGATTTTACCTTTTTACCTGAAACATATCAAGTCTCTGCTTGCCACTTTTATAACAAATATGATAAAGTTATAGGATCTAATCTATAACCTATCTTGTATATGCTTAATTCTAATAGTAGATAGAAAAGTCATAATCCTTCATTCAGTTAATTTATATTATGCTTTATTTCACTCATTATCTCCCAAGATTTTATTTAGCACTCCCTATGCTCCTACGATTCCACATGCCTTTTTATAGGTCATGGGAGATGCAGTTTTGTTTTCTTTTCTATCTTATATTCATATGAGAGTTTTGATAGTCTTAAGTATGGCCTTGAAAGCCATAAAAATTCTTCCATAAAGTTATTACATCTATATCGTTTAAGTCATTATGGGTACCACTGTCATATAAATCAAGAATTTAATAAATAGTTGTTTAGTTATAAAATCATGGATGTGAAAAGTGGAACAAGGGACCCAAAGATCCCTAGATCCCAATAAATTAAAGTCCCGAGTAAAACGGAAACTGTATTTGCACTTGAACCAATTTCCTTGTAGCTAGAGCGTTTTCTGGGAATTCTGCAGTTGGACAAGAGCCCAGGTCACTCTTGGCGGCTGCCCCATGACTGGGGCAGCAGCTGGTTCATACGTTTATATATTGATTACCCTCCAGATGGAGTGAAAAGATGAAGTAATTATGAATTATTATAGAAAATTGGGTTTTAAATTTTGACAACATGATGAAAACATTTCAAATCATGGTATTTCTTAAGATGATTAAGGGTTTATTTTTTATTTAATATCAATAATAAATAAATTTTAAATAATACCCCAAATCCTGTTGCCATACAGTTTTAAATTTTTTTTTAATTCAGTGTTATGAGTTAAGTTGAGCCGCCCGCCAATCTTTGGGAAGATATGAGAGATGCCCATGCAGATTTCTCCCATCCCTGAAAGGCCCGTGTTGCTCCGTTCATTTGACTGGACACAAAGTTTACTTTTAAAAATTACAGCACAAAGAAGACATTTCCTGGGATTCTCTCACTCCATAACTACTTAGTAAGAGTCTTCATCACAGCACAGCTGCTCGATATTTTCTCAGAGAAACTGCCATATTATTAGTGAAAGCAGGAACTTGCAAACGCACACTAGCTTTCAAGGTTTAGACTGCTTATCATTGTCTTCAAGGTTTCATTCACATATGCGTTGATTCGGGAAGTTGAGGAAAAGTTAATATGTATCCAATCCTAGAGTACTCTGGGGAGCAAAAGTCAATAAAACATGGCAAAGAATTCCCTATTTTTGGAAGTAAAACATACACACAGAAACAACAGGACAGCAATTACTGTACTGAAAATGAACAGGAGCGGTGGAATGTGTGGAAAACTCTTTCCCCATTTGCTCGAAGTATCTCAGTGACAAGGATAAAGTGGATGATTCAGTAAGCATTTGTCAGCAAAAGAAAGATTAATGTGGCAAAGTAGAGGAGGGAATCATAGGACACTTCTCTAATTTTATTCGAATGAGTCACACATTCAAATAAAATAATTTATTTGGATGATTCAACTATTACCTAACTTCTATAAGATGTCAGAAAATCTGTGTTCCAAAACATTTTAGAAATAAATAACTCCTATTTTGTGAATTTAATTTTTTTTAATTACCCATTGTGTACCTATAATATGAAAGACTGGGGCCAGGGAACATAAGATAAATAAGACACAATCTCTCTCTTTGGGAAGCTCACTGTCTGATTGGTAGGAAATCCATATAAAATGATAGGCTTGGTGCTAATGTTAAAAGCACAAATATTTGCAATTATACATATATGTGCATAAGAATATACCTGTAAAACTATATGTTTGAATTATACTTGCATTTACAATATGTAACACAAAAATTATGGTACTGTTGTCTCAGGTTTTCTAATATAACTAATTGTATATATACACTAATTGTATAATTATATCACATGACCAGCAGTATTTCCTCAAGAATTATTTTAAAATATCATTGAATGGAAGCATCAGTCTTACAAATGTGTATCAGCTTGTTCTGTTCTATTGCTTATAATTATAGCATTCTTATCTTGTTGACCAGATTCCAAAGACATATAATACAGCACCAGACAAATAAAATTAGTGTCCTATTCTTCTATTTTCATTTTCACATAAGAATACGTGACCAAATTTCACAGGCAGGACAGAGATTACTTAGTCTAACTATGGTGGATCATCCTGGTGAGAAATAATCTTAACCACAAAGATAATTTAGGACCATTTTTTTAAAACTCTGCTCTCACATAACATTCTAAAGACCATTTATAAAACTGGAATTTATCCAGATTCTGGAGACAATAGATTTGTATGTGTTAAATAATCTGTTTATGTCAATGAAAATCATTCTGGTCCTTGTGTAGACCAGCTGGATTATGCTAAAATACTCTGCTAATATTTGCCTCCTTGAAATTAAAGGAACATTAATATTTTCCTAAAAACAAAGTAGTATTTCAGAAAGCTTGCGACCTAATTTCAGCATCTTTAACACTGATTATAAATTTACCTTTTTATCAGGAATATCTCTACATTGAAAGATATTGTATGAACAAAAATGATGTAAAAAGAAGAAAAATAAGCCTTTTGAACTTAATTTTTTCCAGGTTCTGACCATTTCACTTCTTATGAATAATTACATATACTTCACTG
Source organism: Ailuropoda melanoleuca (assembly GCF_002007445.2). NCBI lineage: Eukaryota > Metazoa > Chordata > Mammalia > Carnivora > Ursidae > Ailuropoda > Ailuropoda melanoleuca. The sequence goes on from NC_048224.1 coordinate 119,725,706, forward strand.
TTTTTAAGCAAGCTCTACGCCCAGCGTGGGGCTTGAACTCACAATCCTGAGATCAAGAGTCACGTGCTCTACCACCGAGCCAGCCAGGTGCCACAGACTTCACTTTTAATATAAATAAGTTCCATATATCCCATTTTAAAAACAAAGTCATGCAACAATATTTACTGTGAAACCCCTGCTTTTCATTTCAATGTTTTAATACAAAAACAACTCAAGATATTGGGGTAATTAAAATATCTCCTGTAAAAGTCCAAGTAGAAAACACAGAAGACAGAGTGCCTGAATAATAACTTATGACCCTGTGATTTTATTAAACAAAACACTACTTAAAATTCTAGTCAGCATTTAATTTCCATGTAAAGAACTGTGTTTGGCAGAGTTTTACCAGCTTTTTGTAGATTTATTTAGCAGATGTCATTTTGGCTCCATAGGTGATATTTGTTCTAAACTTTGAAATTATACAAACGCTTGCCTTTCAACGACACCAGACCCTGCTCTCCTCATCCCCACCTCACAACCCTTTGAACATAGGCTGTGAATGATAGAATGTCATTAACCGAGCACTTACACAGTTTTGGTAAATTTAGAAAGAAGCCATCTACATGTTGTTGCTGTATTATTATCAATTTTTAAACGCTGTTCTATGGGAAATATTTGGGATTTCTAATTGAGGTGGAAGACAATGCTTGTTTTTCTGACCTATGTGATTATATTTATGCATGCTTTAAACCATTACCACCAACTTCTGACATACTGATTATGGGAAATTACATGCAATTCAAAGAGCTGTGTTAAAAATGAAGCCAAATTTAGCCAACTTAGGTTCAAGACTTGATATTTCTAGGTCATTCCCACATGAAGTGTAACTAGGCCATGCTAAATAAGTTCGACAAGGGTATTTTATTAACAAGTTTTTATTACTTGTCCTTTCGGTAACTGATGAAGCCCACTCAAGAGTTCTCTCTTTTCCTCTTGCTCTCCTGTAGGGTAGCACTTCTGGGTAGCCAGAGGAATCTTTCTAAAGATTTATTTATTGATTGATTGATTGATTTTAGAAAGAGTGTGGGGGGAGGGGCAAAGGAAGAGGTCAAGAGAATCTCCAGCAGACTCCCTGCTGAGCACAGACCCCCACATGGAGCTCAATCTCAAGACCCTGAGATGATGACCCTGAGATCATGACCTGAGCCAAAATCTAGAGTCGGAGGCTTAACAGACTGAGCCATCCAGGCACCCTGCCAAAGGAATCTTTCTAAAGAGTACTGCAAATCATGTCACACTGTCTGTAAAATCCATGGATACATCCTCAGTGCTCTGAAGATGTGGTTCATAGTACTAATCATGGCTTACCAAGCTCTCATCTAGCCACATTTGCCCTCTCTGCCTTTTATATCTTGCTCCTAGAATACGAAACCACAGGAAAAAACAATGATTTATTGTCATTGTTTTCTCTTGTCTCTGGGCTCTTCCATTCTACTCTTTAAGGCCATCATTCTCCTCATGCCTCTTTATTCTTATCATTTGTATCACCTTTTACAAAGTCTCCCTCAACCACCAAATTGATTTAAGCATCCTCCTACCTCATTACTTCCTGCCTAGGAGTTCTCACACTGCCATGTACTTTATATTTACTTCCTGTCTCTCCCTCTAGAAAGTAAGCTCCATGAAGCCTGTGAACTTGGAGTTTTAAACAAAAATACCAATATAGGAGCGTCTGGGTGGCTCAGTCGGTTGGGTGTCTGCCTTCGGCTCGGGTTGTGGTCCTGGGATCTAGTCCCCTGTCATGCTCCCTGCTCCGCCGGGAGCCTACTTCTCCCTCTGCCTCTGCCTCCTCTCTCTCTCTCTCTGTCTCTCATGAATAAAATAAAATTAAAAAAAAAGAATACCAATATAAATTATAAGTATACATCGTAGAGTGTATACAGATTTCTTTTAAGTGCTCCTAGTTTGGTAGAGACTCCCATACGTATTGCAAAAAATGTAGAGGAAGGAAACAATTTTAGATCAGGGCATTTCACAATAAAGAAAAACCAAACATTTTAGAGATTAACTAGAGCAGATCAGATTCTTTATTTTGTGTAATAAGAAATAAAGCTACAAAAGCATCATTGAATTGTCTGGGGAGTTACAGCTTCTTTCCTGTAGCTGGCTGCTGGTCAGATCATAACGCTAATTGATTGTTTTAAGTCTAGTTTGTTGTTATTTTGACATGCTAAAAATTTAGCTGTGCCTTTACAGTGAAGCATACCATATGAGGTTCAAAAAAAAATGTTTTTAATGAGTAATTGCGGGAATAGAAAAGTCAGGATGGGAAAATATATAAGGATAATTGAAATGTCAAAGCACAAACAGAAAGCTGAAAACAAGTACCAGTTTTTGAGGTGAGTAGAGCATCTGGTTATCAGGTTTCTAGAAGGCAAAGTACAATGAGAATTATCATTCATAATAAAAAATTCAGTGTCTCTTTAATAACATGTTTGAATTTCTCAACAGCAGGATTTTTGTTCTAAACGGTTTCTCACATACATGGCACTTCATAAGACTGAGAATATACTCCACAGCACCCTTAAATAAAGACTTTGGCAAGTTTCAGAGTTCCTTTCCTTATAAAATCTCTCAAAATAGACTGATGGCATAAGGCCAAACGTAGTTTGGTAAGTGCACACCTGCAAAAGTCCTAACTAAGCATCTCAGCTCTGTTCTCTAGCTCCAAACAAAAATAAAATTAAGAATTGATAGCAGATGGAAGGCCTGTCTAGGTTTTTAAAATCCACTGTGGATATTAAACCTCACAATAAAGATCTGGTTCAGAACTACAGAGACTAGAGTTCAACATATCATATGGATTTATCAAAATACTTACACAAAGGCAATCGGCAATTTCTAAGAATCATTCCTGCCTGGAGTGGAGAATGGGGAAAGGTAATGGTGTAACTTTCCCACTAATAGTGCTAAGTAACTCTCCGTGTTACCAAACCAGCAACCAGTAATACAAACACATGTATGTTGCTATTTTTTTCCCTGTGGGTAGAAAATTTATTAAGAAGTGAGCTTAGTACCAATACTTGGGAGAATCAATGACCAGAAATAGGCAGATGGGTACTTTAAACTGTGATGTTTTGGCTGATTCTATCAAGTGTTGGATCTGTGTTGGCTTTTAAGATTTCTTCAGAATGGATGCCATGGGGCTGGCCGGAACTTTATACTCCCATATGGGCTACTCACTGGATAAGCTAGAATGTTTTTAATTTAAGTTTTCAGTGTTTTTTCATAAACTGGTAACACATGATCCCCAAATTGCTTCATGTTCTTCATGTTCTCAAACCCATGTAAATAGCCCTCTTCTTGGTTTTGTTTATTTATTTCTAGATTTTTAGTGTCTGAAATTGTTTTAGTTACTGTTTTTTTTTAATTAAAAAAATTAGCTTTGATTTTTAAATCATTTCTCTTGTTTTACAGCTTTCATTCATATCTGCCATTATGTTTTCCTTTTTTTTTTAGTTTTTTTCCCTCACTTTTATTAGATTTGTTTTGATCTTTGCTAAATCTCAAATGAAACTTCAGTTTATGCATTGTATTAACTTCTGTTTTCAGCAATGTTTACTAATTACATAGCTGGGTTTTATTCTAGAAAAGTTGGCATTTCATATTTTAGAATCTTATTTATATCTCAAATTTAAAAATCATAAAATAAGTGGTATTTTTGATGCCCATTTAATTTAAAAGTTACCACTACTCCTTTAGGTCTGTCTGCACTTGATTGTACTTTTAAAATAAAATGAGTGGGGTACCTGTGTGACTCAGTCACTAAGCATCTGACTCTTGATACCAACTCAGGTCTTGATCTCAGGGTTGTGAGTTCAAGCCTTGCATGGAGCCTATTTAAAAAAAATAAAAATAAAATAATAATAATAAAATTAGTGACTTCAGGCTAATATTTTTAGATAATTATTTCATAAATTTTAGTTTCTCTCAAGAAAAAAAATCTCTTCACCTGCATTATGTGTATTTTTTAGGCTGTTCTTTATAGGCAGTTCCTTAGTTTTAATTAATCTTTCTATGCTTAAGACTTACTTTCTTATAATTTAAATATAATGACTGCTGTAGTCCATATATCTTGGGTTTTTTTGATGGGTTTAGGTACAGAATTTTTTTTTTCTAATCTAAGAAGAGCAGAAAAGAGACACATGCAAAGCTACAATAAGTATGATCCCCCAAACACACAGAAATAAAGTATTAAAATGTTTAAATTGGTTGTACAATTTCTGTCAGTTTACTCAGCTGAGAATTTAAAATTTTAACACACAAGCAAGAAATCTCTGACTGGATGAAAATCCTGGGTTGTACTGTATTCAACTCCGTCGACATAGTACTTAGTGTGCAGTGTGATTTTACTCTTCTCAGTAAGCTTATTTCCTCTGTTTTTCCTTTATGGGATTACTTATTTCCTTAATTTTGCAAGTCCAAAAATTTTCTGTTAGATATCTAGGTATGCTTCCAGTTTTCGATCACGTTTCCTGGAATTAAGATTCTCTCTCAGTCTCTGGGAAACTTTTTCTCCAGGAAATATTCTTTCTATAATAGCTGATAATTTCATTTTTTATTGTTCTTTGACCTCCTCTTGAGGAACACCTATTATTTCTATATTGGAAATTCATTCTCTCTGCCACAAACTCCATGTATGTTTTCGTATAGCTGTAAATTGCCGTGTTTTTTGTTTGTTTTTTTTTTTAAGTTTACATTCTAAGAGAGTTGGGCCTTCACATGTATTTTATGAAACTTAAGTATTTTTTTGGTGGAGGGATACAACACAATGACACTTGGATAGATGACGAATTGACTTTTTTGTTGGTGTGTATTTCAAGATGAGAGCAGGCTGCCAGGCAGGGCCACACAAGGGCTGAAACAATGGGATAAGGTAACAAGCAGGCTGGAGCTGAAGGGGGCAGCTTATATGTGTGGTAAGTGGGGGAGGGGTAGCTAGGTTTTGGCGGTTCCCATCAGATTGGCTATTTTGAATACTTCTGCAGGGTTTGGGGTATAGGGACTGTTCCCATTCTCTGGTATGGATGGGTGCATAGTGGCCCAGGGTGTGGGAGCCCAATAAGAGAAGTGATCGAGGTATGGATTTAAACAATTTTTCAAAAAGGGGAACTCATTGGCCTCTCACCAGGGCCTCAAAACTGGATCAAGACAGCATGTTACAAAAGATTACAATATGATTAGCTAATGCAACAAAACATAAGTTCTGTTTTCTTCCATTTTTAATGTGGGTTTAAAACTTTATTTTTGTTATATTTTTATTGAAGCTTTGCTCTTTTGCTGAAATTTTTCTATCTTATTGAATATTATTTTCTTCTTTTCTTTTTTTTTTTTAAGATTTTTATTTATTTGACAGAGAGAGAGAGAGAGAGAGACAGCCAGCGAGAGAGGGAACACAAGCAGGGGGAGTGGGAGAGGAAGAAGCAGGCTCCCAGCAGAGCAGGGAGACTGACGCGGAACTCGATCCTAGGACCCAGGATCACGCCCTGAGTAGAAGGCAGCCGCTTAACGACTGAGCCACCCAGGCACCCCTATTATTTTCATAATAAGCAAAAGCCTCTCTTTTGCTTATTTTTCATTGGGATCATTTCTTGAATCCTACTGTGTATGCCAGACCATGTTTTCTATTAGGACATGTGTTTATTCGTCTATCAATCTCTTCACTAATTCTAGTTTTTTTTACAGGTAGAGAAAACAATTTTCATCATAATAGTATTGGGGAAGACATACAAAGGTAATAACATTTAAGAATCAGTTCACTAGGTTTTTAATATTTTTTCTATATATCTAGAATTGCAAGAGTCCAAAATTGTTATTTGTCAAGTTCGTTTTTAGTGAATTTTAAGATTGAGAATCTCTTGTCTGAAATTACATTTGTGAGTTATAACATACATTGTTATTAATCTGTACTATTTCCTGCTTCCCCTTGCCATCGATCACAACTGATCAAGACTGTAAATAATGAAATACAGTGAAAGAGTTCACATAATTACATAAGTTACACATTTTAAAGCTCTAAGAATTTTAGAACATCCAAATGAGAGAGAGCATCCAAATGCACTAGGGTTAGTCGCAACATTTATGTGAGAGAATATTTTCTCTTTTACTGTATATAGTTATTGAAATCTCATACTCATGAGCATATATTTGACAAAGTATCTTATCAATTATAATTGTCATACAAATATTAGATACTGTTATTTTGCTTAATTTCTCTGACACATGGAAGTAAACATTAGATTCAGCATGATTTGTTTTTAATTTAGGCAATGCTAACGTTCTTATTGTTTATGTCAAAGAAACACAAGGAAATACAAAATTAAATGTATTCTCATCTCTCTATTGTCATTACAGATGTTCTGGTAATTCTTACTATCAAAATGTTTACTAGAAAATCAGTCAGATAACTTGGGTATATTCCAGGTTCTAGAACTTACTAGTTTATGTGGTAAATCATTTATCTTCTGAGAGCTTTGTTTTTGCTCCTCAGAGACTTAAATAATTTCAGTGTTAGTGGAGACCTTATAATCATGGAAATCATTGCCCTCATTTTTCAAGTGAAGTAACCACAAAACAGAAGGTAAATTGAACTAATGAAATGTGACAGCATTAGTGGTTACTGAGTCAAAGCAACCCATCCTTTGATCTTTGTGTTCCACTGTGTACTGTCCCTTGTTTTATAATTGGACTGAGGTGGAATATAGAAAAGAAATATTGGAAACCATAATGTGCTTTACAATTTGAAGATTCATTTCTATTAATATTGATAAAAATTTGATATTCCAAAAGAGAGTTTAACTCCATAGTAGCATTTCTTCAGTATTGTAGTTATTCTGATCTGTCCCAGTCAAGTGAATATTTGATATTCTAATATTACCAAAGTGAAAGCAAATTTTTGAAGAGAAATTTTACATCACTAAATAAAAAACAAATCTTACAAGAAAACAACATTAGAGGTGCCGTGTTATCATGAATACACTTCACTTATTGCATGGATAGTAATGGTGGTCCTGGAAACCCACCTACAGCCTCTCAGGAAAAACTGTTGCAGCCACCCACATACACAAATAGATAGTGAAAAAAAACCCTAAAACTTCTAAGTATAATGAGAAAAACTGAATATACTTAAAATTTCCACAGCCGTATTTAAATATGAATAAGAGTAAATGGATTGTAAATTACTGATGGATGGAGTTCATGTTGAAAATGATCCCTCCTATTTTCAATGCATATTTAAAACTTTTATGGAAATCTACAGGCTGAATATCCAGCTATAAATATCATATCTGACTCGTGTAAGGTGGCAACTGCTGATCTTATTTTTTTTAAATTGTCTTTTAACAAGCAGACGTCTTTTCTGTTGCAAAAGCATTTTCTTTGTATTCTGTATGCTTCATTTCCTCTTTTATGCATTTTCAACAAGAGTGACCCAGATGTGGAAGTTTTAGCATTCTATATATATATATATATATGTTTTAGCATTATATATATATATCAGCATATATTAATTGCTGGCTTGTGAATAATTTTAATTTACTCTTTCTCTATTTTAGTGTATTCTATACAAATCAATCTTTTATTATACCAAAAAGATTATTAACATTTCAGGACTGTTAAGGCTGATCATAATGTATAAATCATATTTGTGTGTGTGTATATGATTTCTCAATGTGTTGGAAATACATGTTATATTCCAAAATAATGAATTATTTAAATCATTTGCACAGCAAACTAAGAAAGTAAACGTTTCTGGCAGCTTTTATAATTTAAAACACACAAACCAAAAAGGCTTTAGCAGTTTTACAGAGAGTTTGAAAAGCGTACATTCAACCAAAAACCTAATTCTACCACTACTTACCACAGCAACATATGTTCAATGGCTAATTCTTATGCCAACTAACTTTTTCCAAATGTTACTAGGGCTTTTGAAAATTTTCAAGGCTCTTATGTTTAGAATTTTTTGAGAATTCAGAAATGAAAAAGGCTATTCATTTCATAGCTGCCTATACACATTAGAAAAGAGGGAGAAAAAAAAAGGAAAGGAGAAATTCAAAGTGTAGCATCCTAATGTGTGATAAGTAGATCTTTGTTCTCAACTGCTTTTATTCCCTCTCCACTTCTCATCCAATCCATCCCAGCTCTCTGCTCAACTGACAGAAAATTTTGTGTTGTTTTGGCATAGAAAGGAGTAATCTTTCACAAATCTATTCCTATATAAGAAAGTAGATCTTGCCATTCATTTTCTAGTCGTTTACTCTATAGTTCTCTGTGCCAGGCACTGTCCTGGGGCTAGGATGATATCAAAAGAACAACAACAATAAAAATGCCAGGTCTTCGTCCTCCTGAAATTTACTCTCTGGTAGAGAAGACAAACTTTAATTAAATACTTACAAAAATGCTTGTAAAATTACAACTGAGAAGAAGTTTTGAAGGATGAGTGAATATTCCATTGCCAGTGTAAAGATTTGAACAAGGAGTCAAAAGAGAAGGCTTTCTTAAAGAAGTATAAACTGAGCTTAGTTCTGAGACCAAAGTGGGAGTTAAGCAGGTAAAAAGCAAAGCAGAGTTTAACCAGGTGGGGGGATGGGCAAGAGCTTACGCATGAGTATGGGCCATCTTTTCTCCCTCCTGTCTCTCCTCCCATCATAAGATTGTGTTTAGATATGTCTACTCAAACTATCAGTGAGATTCTTCTATCAAGTCTGCTGAAGATGCTCTGCCTGGTACTTCTTTAAAATATAAGAGGAGAGAGAGGCACCTGGGTTACTCAGTTGGTTGAGCGTCTGCCTTTGGCTGAGGTCATGATCCTGGAGTCCAGGGATGGAGCCCTGCATTGGGTTCTCAGCTTTGCTGCTCAGTAAGGAGTCTGCTTCTCCCTCTGTTCCTCACCCAGCTCGTGCTCTCTTTAAATCTTTAAAAAATATATGAGGAGAGAGTTCAGATGTTTCTTGGACAATGACACTTCTAAATGTTATTACTGATATTCAGCTTTTCCACTTTAGATGTGACATTTTGAATACATTATTGGCATAAATTTGTATTTCTTGCATTATTTTTTTTTGTAATCCTCTAAATTGAAAATCAAGAGGTAAAAGTTAAGAAATTCTATTGGTTACATCTAATTTAATAGGACACGCTCAGTTAAAGTAGATTACTTCATAGACATAGATGGCATTTCTCCTGATGGATAATGGTTCTCTAATTCACAAGTTTCACTGAAGCTCAGGTTTAAAAAAGAATGTGGTGCTATACATAAATTATGTCTAGGTCAGGAGCCATAATTCCATGTTTTTTCTAACAATTTCTTATCAAAATACATGTGTATTCTTATATAGTAACAAAAGAAATGATACATGAAAATTGCTTCAGTACTGAGTTTCTTAGACATAGCTTTGCAAAGTCATAATTGATAATGTTAAGATGTGTTTTGTTACAAACAATATGAATATTGGATAAAAGAGCAAATTATTAAACTTTTGGAGTTTCTGTTCCCTCATCTAGAACTGTTATAACAAAGAATAGTTACAATGTAGCTATATTTACATTACAAATTAAACATATTTAATATATATTAAATATTTTATTTAGTTATATATTTTAAACATATGGTAAATAACATTCTTTATTGTGATATAAAAAGATATAAAATGTTTCAAAATCAATGGAATGATTAAGTTAGATAATTGATTTTAAAATCTTATTGTAGCATATTTTCTGGCAGATGTACGATCTCATTATTTTTAACCTAATGTGGCAAATATGGATTATGGAATGTCCCTAAATTCAAGGATTTAGTTTCATATCTGAAAGTGTCCTAGATTATTTTCATGTCTACCATCACCTTTCCAAAACCCAAACTTCTAGTAGGAAATAAAAGTAGGTTATTTGTGGGGGGGAAATGTTGCTTCTAAGTATTCCCTGTTGATCTCAGAGATACTTAACACGGTTTCTACACTGTCTAACATTCTCCCAAGGAATAACTAGTACCCTGAGCTCTTTACACAGTAACATCATGATCTTTCTTAGCAGAAGGCAATGGTCTGTGATTATTGAGGTATTGTTTCCCATGAGTCCTCAACAAGATGCACTGGAGAACGCTAATCAGTAGTTTCCTCTGTTTCGTATTATCAGTGTGATAGTATGATGCATGGAAATGTACAGGTTGCTTATGGGGAGAAAAGTGACATTTCTCTTTGGAAAAAGATCTACCTAAATTCTTTTAAAGGAATCTCCATTTAATTTTAATTTATAATTTTTTAAGCTATAATATTGCTTTGGAATAAAATAAGTTATATTGACAAATAGTATTTCAATTCATGTTTAACTAAAGTTAGAGTCTTCAAGACTCTGGATTGCGGAGATAAATCCAAAATAACTGAAAATATCAAGGGATGATATAGTTTGGATGGTTGTCATAAAATGTTAGAAGAATACGGTAAAAAACCATTTGTGTCTGTTGAGCTTGTGTGCCGTGACTGGGCAAGAGTAGAATAAGAGAAGTATATTTTGAGATACTTAAATTAGAGTGGGAGCAAAAATGAGAAAATATTCAAAATTGCTGATGTAAGTTAAGTCATATAACCCTTTGAGGGATACAATAAAAGATATATGAATTAATAACATTACTAGGTAAATGATCCTAATTTTAACAATGAAATCGCCTACAGTCATTTATACATTACATTTTGCAGAAGCCTGTTTTAGAAAGTTTTGAAGTACTTTGAAATAGTAGCCAAAAAATTGAAAGACTTAAAGTTCTGGAGCTAGGTCAGGATTTAAACCTTGGTTTTTGAACTTATAAATTATGTGACTTTAGGAAATCACCGAGCTTCTGTGCATTTCAGTTTGCACTTCTGGAAAATAATATAACAACACAAAATTTAGGATGTCATTATGGCTGTTAGCTGTGTAATAAAGCGCTGGTACAGACTTGATATTAGCTGTGATCTACACCGTCTTCTTCTCTGCAAGCACAGCAGAATTTCATCTCTAGTTTACTGAGGGGACAACAAGCACTTTGTCTCCTCCTCCACCAGTTTCCCCCTCTCCTGCCTTCAAGACAATTGACCACCGAACTCTTCCAAGAGGTCCAGGAGACATAGAATTTATAGTAGGATTTCCAGGTTGGGGATGGAGGGTGGGGGTGCCGGCATACTAAGATTGAGAAAAACACTCCAGTGAAACTGAGCGTGTGTGACAACTCTATTTTCTATGTGAATTCAGTCAGGAACCAAAGTCATCCATCGCTAGGACAGGCCAGTGATAAAAATGACGCGGAATAAAGTAAGAAACTCTAGATCACCGCTTGTCATGGCTCAAAGACCCCTGAGTGTCTTTTTCATATTCTGGATGACGAAATGCTAAGTGCACACATACAGTGCTTCTGCTGTATCCCGAAATGTCATGGCAGACTCGGAGGGAAACCCTCGCACTGAAGTTTTGGTGTCGGCTGCACTAGCTGCTCTTTAAAGGGAGCGACATTTTTACTTGAGAGAATAACTGTTGGATAGACTACAGTTATTATGAATTAAATAATTGGCAGATATTTTCTCCAAAATGACTGAAGTCTCTCACAAAAGAAAAAAATATCTGATTGTATTTGTTGGCCATAATAAAATTTGAACTTTCAAGCAAAAATCAGAATATTGAAATCATATCCTCTACTGTGTGTTAACCAGCTTTCCAATCTGTATACACTTTCTGAGAGGTTGGCAGTCTTAACAGCTATGGATTTTTGACTCTGTACACTGAAAAGATGTTACAAAATTATACACGAGTATGTAATCCTTTCAACGTGCAAGGCAGAGCAATGGATTTGAAGGTAACAGCGTACAAGAAAAGTTGATTGACACGGTTTCAGATTTTTCAATGCAACTAACCTTAAAGAAACCACAACTTGTTGAGTATCCTCAGTCATTTGAAAGACCTAAGTATTCCTCCCTTTTCCAAATACATGTCTGTGTGAGACTGAACTCTTCATCTCCTTCAGACAAAAATTGAATGCAGAAGCAGGTATGAGAATATTGTCTTCTATTCAGCCAGACTTTAAGAAGATCTACAAATATGTAAAACACACTCATCTCACACATTTTTTTGTCTTGGAAACTATAGTTATTTTTCACAGAAAATGTCATTTATCCTAACATGTGTTTATTGTTGTCGTTTTAAAAGAATTAATATTGTTTTTCAAATTTGATTTCTAATATGTAAATATGAGTAGGCATAGTGCATACAAACAAAAGCGCTTTGGTATCCTCAAATATTTTTAAGAGTGTGTACAGAGGAAAGTTTGAGAACTACCATTCTAGGTCACAGTTGGCAACCATTTTTTTCCGGCAAACGGGCAGATCGTGTATATTGTAGGTTTTTCAGGCTGTAAAATCTCTGTTGCAATTTTCCAGCTCCGCAGTTGTTGTGCAAAAACAGCCATAGACAATAGATAATCGGATGAATATGGCTGAGTTCCAATAAGAACTTCTTTACAAAAACAGGTGATAGGTCGAAATTGGCCCATAAACTGTAATTTGTCAGTGCTTGCTCTACGTGAGTAGACTTCAGAGAGGATGTAAGGGGTAAATAAAGACATTCTGAAAACATACAAACTTATTATGCTCCACAGAGCATTAAGAGAGATTTACTGATAAAACTGGGTTGGAGAAATCTTTGACAAATGATAGAAGACAGAGTTACTTGATGCTTTGTCAGTTATTCAACAGATATTTATGAAGCATTTCCTGAATTCCTCAGTCTAGTCTGGCGTTGACCCTCCCTCCTTCCAGAGACAGTGTGTGTAGCAGTATCAGTTCTAAAATGTAAATCAAGTAATCACTCCACCATTTGCTGGGCCATGGACAAAAGTAGCAACAACAAAGCAGAAGACAACAGAATAACACAGATTAAAAAGGAATATTGCACAAAGGAACTTCATGAACCCTTATGATGAAGATTGCAGAAATTTATCAAAAAATATAAAAAAATATTTCAGTAAATGGAGACTCCTACTTTTGCTGTACTTTTTTAGAACTGTCATATTTTGTATGATGAAGATACATTATTGATTTATTTAGTAATAAAAAATGGACAATCTGGAAGTCAGTGTCACATCTAAGAGTAAAGCAGGAGATGCAGTCTCATAAGTAGAAGGAAGATTTCTTTAACTATTATTAATAAAATATTTTTGTAAATTCTGTCCATATAATATGGAAATTAGTAAAACTAAGTCTGACAAAAGGGCAAGGCAACAATTAATATTTTTAGCAGCATAATAATGTGCAACAAGAGTTATTTTAAAAAATATTTAAAATCTTTCACCCAGAAATTTCACTTCTAGGAAATAATCAAGTCTAGGATATAATCAAACAAATTTTTTTTAAGTGTTTATTGTTCTGTTATTTTCTGGTATTTATAGTAGTCATGAATTTCACTGAAACCAAATGTTCAACAGTAGTGTAATGTTAAAATTATGGTCTCTATTCATTATCTCATTATTTCCAAATTACATTATTTCTTTTAAAAAAAATTCCAGTCAAGGTTTTGTGCCAGATTTCTACTTCTTGTCAGAGTCAGAATGAATCCTTTTCCCCAGTGTGAAATCCTGTCATCTAATCCAGTTCTCATCTTACCTATGACTTTTTAGCACCATCAGCTCTGCCACAATGGCTCTTTCCTCCTCCTTGATACAGTGGCTTCATGGAGCACACAAAGCATCACCTCTCTTGGTTTCACTCCTGACTCTCCTGCCCTGTGGTTCAGTTTCCTCCCCTGGCTCCTCTCTGAGGGGCCACATCTCTGTATTAGAAAATGACACAGCTTAATCCTTGGTCCCCTTCTCTTCTTTACTTACATTTTCGCCTCCGGTGATCTCATCTGGTTTCATGACCTTAAATATCATCTACATGCCAATGGCTGCCAAGTTCTCTCTCCAGATTCTGACCTCTCTCCTGAACTTCTGACTCATATATTTAAACAGTCTTTTTGGCACATTACTTGGATGGTAAATAGACATCTCAAATTTAGTTATCCTGAGCTGATCTCCAGACCTTTCTCCCAACATTGGGAGGGACTTACATGTAACCAGAGTAGATAGCCTTGTAGCCTGAGTCCGGAGGATCACATGGGGTGAGTAATCTGTGTTTACAGGTTGTTAATTTTATTAGAAAAGCATCAACACACCTTTATTTTTTAAAAAGTAAAATATACAGAAAAATTAGAAAATAATATTTCCTATAAACCACTGAATTTAAAAAGATATTAATACTTTTTCGGTATTTCCTTCAGATCTTTTTAAAAACAGGAAAATAATCTATAGATATAACTGATCTTTCTCTTTTGACTCCATCCTTCCCCCTCTTTTTCTCCCCCTTCTTCCCCTCTGCCTCCCCACCCCTCTCTTTTTCCTTCTCTCTCTTTCTTTCTCTCTGTTACCCTAGTGTTGATAAAAATAATTTCTATGTGTTAAAGCAAACACAAAACACTGGTAGAGTTTTAATAAAATAATCGATTTGATCATATTTGCATTACAAAAAGTCACTTTAGCTATAATGGTGGGGGAGGGGGAAGGAGTAAATTGCATGTGTGTATTTTACTTAGGAAGTTATCACATTATTACATAGCTGTGAGATAATTTATTATAGAAATGGAGGGAAATAAATAGATTGAGAAATATTGAAGGTTGGTGATTGATTAAATTTTGATGATTAAGGAAGTGGAACTGTTGGCAATGGCCCTAGAATTTTCCTTTTGCATAGGAGCATCATGTGGAATATACAGAGTATGGGTGTAAGATCTGGGCAGAGCAGGTTGCTTATACAGCATATCCTCCCAAATTGCTTGCTGTGTCCTTAGGTGTCCCAGAGATCACTCTTTCAGAAGGCAGGTGGCTTTGCATATCACCCTTCTCTTTCCTACCAGGTTACAATCATCTTTTAGGTGAAGCCCTAAAAAGTAAGAGTAAAACTTGTTCATGAGAATCCTAGGCTCTTAATTGCCTCACTGGGTCTAGGGGGAAGAACATAATCTTTTTTATGGAATTACTTTCACATGTTTTGCCCCCCCAAAGTAAACAATCTTTAATTTTGTTGAAGGAAAGAGAGTAAACATTTTAAATTATAAAAAAAGATGCATTTGTATATAAAATGCAATTTCAAATTTCTCCATGCCTGTGAGTGCATCTATAGATAAAATATGCCAGATAATATAAATGATTAACACATGGTTAGGGGATTTCAGTTGATTATTACTGTCTTTTAACTTTTCTTTATTTTGAAAAATCCCTAAATTACTGTTTCCCTTATATTCAGAATAAAAATAAGTTGTGTTAAATTCCTAGACACATTTTTACTATCTTTGTGACCATGGGCTATTTCACTAAGTCTCCAAGCCCTAGGATACTCACCTGTAAAATAAGGACAATAATATTTGTATCACATAATTGTTTTGAGGGATTCTTTAGATCCTGCATGTAAAGTACATATTATGCTAGCTTATGGACACACTACATGATAATCACTGCTATCTCTGCTGTTTACTATTGTTATTGCTATTAATGCCATTATTATTCAAATTTTTAGTATAACTTTAGCTTCTTATTCTAAAACTTAGCTGGGAAGTCTGAAGGGTTTGAACAAGAATTAGATAAAATCACAAGATAAATATGTGCCTCTACATGAGATATGAGAGGAAGGTGATTTGAAGCAATTTGGTAGGTAAAACATTTGAAAGATCATTTAAGTATTAAACCCCGCAGTATATTTGATGTATATTGCAAAATATCCAGAGATGTTATACGGCAAACACAAATTTTCAAAGCTATCTCATTTGTGGTAGACAGTTTCAGACTGTAGCCTGTGCCATACACCTTTTTTTTTTTAATGTGTTTGTAATGACAGTGTTTTTGCAGCTGAGTTATCTTTCTAAAGTAAGGCTCTGATCAAGTTGCTTCCTTACTTCGATAACATTTTCTAAGACTTCCAACTTCCTATAGAATAAAACCAAATTCTTCAGTGTGGAGCTTGATTTCCTCCAGCTCAACTAGCTTTTAGTGCCATTTCTTTCATTATACTTAACTCTACATGCTTTTTCCTTCCATTATAAAAGTCCCGTATGCCTTGGCTAACATGATTGCCTCCCAAAATATCACCACATCCTCCTCATCTTTGCTTGTCAAATCTTAACTTGCTCTTCAAGATCCAGTTCAAATATTGCTTCCTTCACCAAACAGCCCCAGATTTCCCCCACTGTGTGCAAATGTCCCTAAATTCCAGTGGTCTTTTTTATTTGTGTATTGCGATATGTATTGCATATGTATTTTACCTTAACAAAGGTACATTCTTTCTTTAACCTCATCCTCAGCTACTTAAAGGTGCCCCTCCCACCCAGGACAAGCACATGCATGCTGTTTTGCATATTTAGTCCCACAATTAGAGTTTGTTAAATTCTTTTCATAAGTGATTTACCCACTTACTCTATCAAAGTAAGTTCTTTCATCTTCATAATGAGGGAGTTGGAGATTATCTCTAATGCTCCTTCCAAATTTAGTGTAACATCATGGAAAGAGTGAGCTGTCCTCTCTCCAAACAAGAACTGGGGAATAAGATTGCCTCCGAGAGCTAAATCACCACACAATAGATGTAATTAGCCATCTGTTGGGAGTAACTCAAACTGTCTCTCAATGTATTACTGAAAAGTTTTGGAATTCCTAAGTCCCCCATCAAAGTGGCCTGTAATCATCTCAGGATGCAGTACTGGGATGGAGCAGTAATTGAAGTAGAAACCTAATCGACTATGTGAAATCTGTGTGCAGAAAGGCAGTGCATACTTTTTGCAACCAGGTGCTTAGAAAAGGTAAACCCAAAGAGTCAAATCTGGACAAAGTGGATAGGATTTTTGAGAAGAAGCCCATGAATTAAACCCTTTTGATACTAAGGGCTGTTATTATTAACATGGGGAAATTTTTCGTTCTTTCCTTTTTAAATATTATTCTCAACACTGCAATTGGATTCTCATATAGACTTTCATTAAAGATGCAATATGATGGCAATACTACCACAACCATTTCAGGTAGTGAAGGAATATTTATACTGCAGAAGCTTAATTTAGAATTAGAACAAAAGTAAACCTCTACTTGACAATTCGGGAAAACATTTGAACTCTCTCTCCTGCATCACCTCAAGCACATAATCACTGGCATTCACCAGATGGCAGAATAGTCTTGAATGGCTAGGTAGTTGCTTTAAAATAATTGTCTTTGGTTTCTTCTGCTTTATCCAGGTAGTTACTTCCAGCCAGATCGCCATAATTTCCTTCAATCAAAATGCTGAAAATACACCTGAAATTCTGAGAGAGTCTCCAAAAGTGCAAATTGCAATTGACTCTACAATTTGAGCATGAAGAGAAAGAAGATAATTTTCTAGAAGATAGGCATCAAAATCTGCCCTCCTACTATTCACTTTGAGCTTTCTAAGGACTGTATATACAAGTTCAATGCAAGTTCAAAATATACTCTTTAGAAAAGCTTGAGACCATAAATTTTTCTTAGCTAAACAAGCAAACTAATGACACCCAAATTGCCAGAGAACCCGAATGATCTATATAACTCCTGCCTGGGAAAATATTCTAAAATCTGTAGCATTGTTCTTGTTATAATGAAATTTATGACTATGTTTCTTGTCTTAAATAAAGAGCATTCTGGCTTATATGTTTGCTATAAATGTATAATAACACCAGAAATATATGAAATCAATATCCTGGACTCCCTATCAATAGTTTTAGAAAAAAATATTGTTTGAGGACTAGTGTCTGGGACACGGTAGGGACTCTATATTTGCTGATGAAGAGATAAATGTGAGATTTTTTTTTTTCTATAACATGCTCATACCGTGAGATAATAAAATTACCCCTTTTAAAAAATTATTTCACAACAGATGAGGAAACTGAATTTTAGGAATAAAAAGTTCAAGTAGCCAAACCTAGGAAACCAACTAGGAAGGGGCAGAGTGGAGGCTCAACCCCAGGTCAGCTGGATTCAAAGCCTACCTTCTTTTCCCAAGGTCCACATGCCCCAAATTACTCCTTTTCCCCTCCAAATACTTATTTCAATGTTGTTTTAAATAAAACTGCTACTAGATGGGGCGCCTGGGTGGCACAGCGGTTGAGCGTCTGCCTTCGGCTCAGGGCGTGATCCCGGTGATCTGGGATCTAGCCCCACATCAGGCTCTTCAGCTATGAGCCTGCTTCTTCCTCTCCCACTCCCCCTGCTTGTGTTCCCTCTCTCGCTGGCTGTCTCTATCTCTGTCGAATAAATAAATAAAATCTTTAAAAAAATAAATAAATAAATAAATAAAACTGCTACTGGAGAATAAAAATTAACAAATATTTGTATACCTATTCAAGCTGCACCATAAATTGTACTAAATTAACTTTTCCAGCAATGCAAGATTGATGGAAAGAAGGCAGAATTAAGCCACATCCAACCTAAGTCTCTTCTGACATCATTTTTGAGCACTGATTTATGACATACGTAGTTATATAAATGTCTTATTTCATCTTATCTCTGTCATCATCATCACCATTGTGTCTTCCATGTATTAAGTGTACACATTTATAATTTATAAAGATATATATGTATATATGTATATATATATATATATAGAAAGAGAGAGAGAGAGCGAGCGCCCAATGTGGGGCTTGAACTCACAACCCTGAGATCAAGACCTGAGCTGAGATCAAGAGTTAGATACTTAATGGACTGAGCCACCTAGGTGCCACATAAGGTTATACATTTTTTACAGCTTATGAAAACATTTCACAGACATTTGACATAATCCTTACAATAACCATGGTTCAGAAATATAATCTCCATATTATGGATAAGTTTTGAGATTTAGAGAATTTAAGAATTGAGATTCAGAAATCTTAGTCACTTGACTAAGATTTAAATTAGGTTCTATAGGGTTTTAGAAACTCTGTTCCCCACATATCTACTGCCTCCATTTGTGATTCAAGAAAAACATAATGGTACCATTTTATAATCTTTCTCAAAAGACCAGCGATAAAATCTCAACGTTTGCCCTTTTATGGGCAGGTGTATTTGGATAGTAGATGGAACATTTAAAGGATTAGCCATTTCATAAAAGTGTGAAAAATCTCCCAGGCTTGCCATGAATAACCTTTCTTAATTCTCTTTTTACTTTGCCTAGCCTTTCCCAAGCTCTAGCTGTATTTTGAATTATCACATATCCTATTTCTTCCTCTGAATTTTAAAATTCTGTTACCTTTGCATTTTGGATGTCACAAAGTCAAAACCAAGTTCTAATTGGTTTTATTTTGAGTCTTGGCCCACTCAGCACTCCCATGTTCCTTGAACCATTATTCACAATAGCTAAGGTAAAAAAACAAGCTAAATGTCCATCAGCAGATGAATGGATAAAGAAAATGTGGTGCATATATACAATGAGATATTATTCAACCATAAAAAAGAAAAAAATACCTGCTTTATTTACAATAACATTGATAAACATAAAGGACATTAAGTTAAGTGAAATAAGACAGAGAAAAGACAAATACTACATGGTATCACTTATGTGTGAAATTGAAATAAACAAATGAGTCAAACTCAGAAATAGAGTAGAATGGTGATTTCCAGTAGTTGGGGGGTGGGGGAAATGAAAAGATATTGGTCAAAGGAAAATTTTAGTTAAGCAAGATGAGCAAGTTCTTAGAGATCTGCTTACAACACTGTGACTACAGTTGACTACATAGTATTATACTCTTAAAAATCATTAAAAGGATAAATACGTTAAGTGCTCTTACCACAATAAAAAATAAAAAATAAATAAAATGAAAAAATCATCAGGACAGAAAGTAGAACTGTGCTTAGTAAAAGGGCATGGGGCATTATTGTTACTAAGTATAGAATTTGTTTTGCAGGAGAAAAAGTTTCCATAGATGGATGGTGTTGATGGTTGCACCATATGAATGTACTTAATACCACAGAACTATAAACTCGGAAATTGTTACAATAGTGCATTTTATGGTATGCGTATTTTACCACTATAAAAAAGAAATTGAGAAAACATTAGAAAAACATTGCAAATTTGGCCTTCTACACTATAATCTATGGCCTGTTTTAAATAAAATTGTTTTATATCTTAAAAAAAAGCACTGATTTATGACATACGTAGTCATATAAATGTCTTATTTCATCTTATCTCTGTCATCATCATCACAAAACACACACACACATACATACACACAAAGCAGCTTCGTTGGTTCAGATCCATGAAGTCAGCTTTATTTTTTTTTTATTTTTTTTTTAAAGATTTTATTTATTTATTTGACAGGGATAGAGACAGCCAGCGAGAGAGGGAGCACAAGCAGGGGGGTGGGAGAGGAAGAAGCAGGCTCATAGCGGAGGAGCCCGATGTGGGGCTAGATCCCATAACGACGGGATCACGCCCTGAGCCAAGGCAGACGCTTAACCGCTGTGCCACCCAGGCACCCCATGAAGTCAGCTTTAATGGGTAAAGTAACCACAAAGTCAAAGATCCAATGAACTGAAGGAACCAGAGAATTTCAGCAATCACCTTCAAACTTGAGAACCTGCACTTATGAAACCTAACACCAGCTATACTGACACAATGCCAAAGATCAGGGGAAGAGTGAAAATTAAAGAATGACACAGATTTTCCCAGATTGACCTAATGTTCATTGGCATGAACTGATGCTCTTTAAATATACTGTGAATATCCTATGAAATATAAGATAATTATGACCATGATTTCATTATACTATTACATAAATTGTTAAACTACCTTAAAATGCATGCTCTGTCATTAATTAAAACTCGGATATTTTACTCCTTTTTTACCTTGGATATTTTATTCTTCAATAAAACCGTAACAGGAAGGAAAGTTTCAGAACCCACTCTAATTTCTGTCTCATTATATATCAGTGTAATTTTGTCAATATAAATTATAAATATTTTATTGACCATTTGAGTAGAAGTAGGAAGTATTTCATAGTTTCAAAAAGACAACTTTCTCATTAAGAATGTCTAGTTAAGAATATTATATACTATAACCATTAGTAAATTAATTTAACCTAGTTGTGATAACTAAACCATGTATTTATCACACTCACAAACTATCCTATAATAAAATTACGTTTGGCCAGTACTTAAGAATTACAAATATCAAGTAATAGTTTTCTTTCGCTTGACGAACAAGAACAATACTCCACTTTCTTCCAGCCTGTGGGAAGGTGGCAAAAGAGATAGATCCGGGGTTGTCTGTTATAGTCTCCCATGTTGCCAGAGGGTTTTCCCATAAAACATATCTGACCATGATGAAGGGGCCCAGAGAGGGTGAAAGGCAAAAGGTGCAGAGAAGCAAGAAGTTAAAGCTCTATTAGACAGATGTTGGCGTAGTGTAAGAGAAGGCAAATTTCTTTCTCCAGGAAAAGCAGATATTACACACTTCAGGGGTGGAGTCCTATTATCGTGTCAACACTTAGCTCTTTTATATTTATGGGTGTTCTCTTCTGATCAGTCTTGCTCTCTTTTTGGTGTCTATGAAAACTTTTTCAAAATATTTACTGAACTTGGATTCAACAGATTTATTCACAAGAGACAAGATAGGGAAACAACCTAAGCTTTTTCCTTAAGCTTTTGAGTGCCTTCCCTACATTAAACCAAGGCTAGTACAGCATTTCCTATTCACCTACTAGGGCCATCTTTTGGTTCCTATTTCAGGCAAACAACCAAACAAACTCCCTGAGCCACAACATTAAAGGCAGAATCTTTGCTTACTGAGCTCATATCAATAAATGCAACCTGATCTAACTTTATGTTCCTTCTAACATTACCCTACTCTCTTAATATCTATTCCCACCCATTGTCCCTAGATTTCTGTCTCTATAAATTATAAAACTCAAGCATTTCTTTTGGAGAGTAATGCATGTCTTCATGGTCCATAATTTATACCTCACTTTTATAGCCCTCCTGGGATGTGAGTCTAGTTATCTAGAAGCAAAGAGGGATGTGCGGCTGTGGCCTCAGGAATACCAGTATTGTCTTTCTTGCCTGACAGCTGCTTCAGGAAAGGTATTAAAATCCTAGGGCAATGCAGAGTAATCATCTCAGATGAGGGTGGGGAGGGCTCTTCCACAGGCAAAGAAGACTCATCAGAATTCAGGGGCTCAGTTTCCCCCATCATTGTCTTCCCCATCATTCTCACTTCAACTTTAAGAATCCCATTTCTTCTCAATCTGTGCTCTCACTTTAGAGAGACACCCTGTGAGACAGGAAGTTGATTATACATTATAACTCATCCAGTCACAGGCACGATTTTGGTTTTGATTTTTCCCAAACTCATGCCTGAGATTATAGGAGATAAGGGTCTTCTTCAGGGTACGCACA
Source organism: Ailuropoda melanoleuca (assembly GCF_002007445.2). Lineage (NCBI taxonomy): Eukaryota > Metazoa > Chordata > Mammalia > Carnivora > Ursidae > Ailuropoda > Ailuropoda melanoleuca. Next base: position 119,748,159 of record NC_048224.1, read on the forward strand.
CACAGCTTTCAGATCACTCTGTGAGACTTGAGCTGGGAATTTGGATCCCTGTGCTCATCCATTTCTTTCCCCATTTTGTCCAGTGACAGGAGGAAAAACTGGACAATCTCTTTATATTTACTAGTTTGCCAAAAATGTTTGAAAGTATCACCCAGCTGCTTGCTTCTCATAAGGGAGTATTTAAGTCAGGGTATTTTCTCTCTCCAGTAGCCACCCTGTTTACATATGAGAATAAAGTCATATGCACTTTTTCTGTTTAACAACTTCTTTTCAAATGTCATTTTCAAAGACTGTTGAGACCCATGAAGCCTTAAATGCAGTTTGACAAGGCCAGTAGGGGGGATCTCTCTCCCCCTGGGAAGCTTTCTTGCAAACCCTTTTATCTGAACCAGTTGCCTTTTCTCATGCATTGTGTATTATATAGTTTCTTTGCACAGGAGTGGAGCAAATTCATCACACACTTGCCACCAAATACGTATCAGCACATAAAAAATTTAAATTTTCTGGAGTTATGTGTACATAGTCCTACAGGGATACCTGTCAGATGCTATGCTCATTCAGCAGGAGAGTTGTGATATGCAGTAGAACAAGGTTTCCGCAGTCTATAAGTAAGAGGGTAGACACAAGCTTAACACAAACGAAAGCCAAAGAGTTTCTTGCGTCTGCTGGAAGTCATTATGACTTTGCCTCATCAATATAAAAAAAGTGATGCCAGTTCAGTAATAGATTCACTTTAAGAGTTTCCCATGTAAAAAACCCACAAAGTGAACATGGGATAACAGTGGATGTTTTTAAAAATATTATGAGACATTTTGTACGTTGAAGTATTAGTTCCCAATGTCATCATTTAGTATTAGCAATTCTTAATTCTTTCTGCTACATTGCCAGAATAGTGCAGCGAGCTGCAAATACTAGTTTAGGTTGTCAAACCAAGGTATTATAAAAATCCTCATGTGTAAACTAATGTTCTATTTTTAGCTGTGTATTAAAAAACAAAATGAAACGACATTTTCCTTCACTGTGCAAAACCTGTTTATTTGATGTAGTCCCAATAGTTTATTTTTGCTTTTGTTTCTCTTGCCTTAGGAGACATATTTAGAAAAGTATGTTGCTATGGCTGATGTCAAAGAAATTACTGCCCATGTTCTCTTCTGGGTTTCTATGGTTTCAGATCTCCCTGTTAGGTCTTAATCCATCTTCAGTTTATTTTCCTGGATGGTGTTAGAAAGTGGCCCAGTTCCATTCTTTTGCATGTAGCTGTCCAGTTTCCCAGCACCATTTACTGAAGAGAATGTCTTTTCCCTGTTGTATATTCTCGCTTCCTTTGTCATAGATTGATTAACTATATGATCATGAGTTTATTTCTGGGCTCTCTATTCTATTCCAGTGATCGATGTGCCTATTTTTGTGCCAGTACCATACTGTTTCGATTACTACAGCTTTGTAATATATCTTGAAATCTATAATTGTGATGTCTCCAGCTTTGTTCTTTCTCAAGATCGCTTTGGCTATTCAGGGTCTTTTGTGGTTCCATACAAATTTTAGGGTTATTTGTTCTAGTTCTGGGAAAAAATGCTGTTGGTATTTTGATAGGGATTGCATTACATCTGTAGATGGCTTTGGGTAGTATAGATACCATCAACAAAACAAAAACACAGGGGTGCCTGGGTGGCTCAGCCGTTAAGCTTAAGCATCTGCCTTCAGCTCAGGTCATGCTCCCAGGGTTCTGGGATCGAGCCCTGCATCAGGCTCCCTGCTCAGTGGGAAGCCTGCTTCTTCCTCTCACGCCCCCCCCCCCCCCCCCCCCCCGCTTCTGTTCCCTCTCTCGCTGGCTGTCTCTCTGTCAAAGAAATAAATAAAATCTTAAAAAAAAAAAAACCTACTAAATGGGAGAAGATATTTGCAAATGATACATCCAATAAGAGATTAATATCCAAAATATATAAAGAACTTATACAACTCAACACCAAAAGACCAATCTGATTAAAAAATGGGCAGAGGACTTGAATAAACATTTTTCCAAAGAAGATGTACAGATGGCCAACAGATACATGAAAAGAAGTTTAACATCATTCATCATCATGGAAGTGCAAATCAAAACCACAATGAGATATCGCCTCACACCTGTGAGAATGGCTGGGGAAAAAAACCAAAAGAAAACAAGAAATAACAAGTGTTGGTGAGTATGTGGAGAAAAAGGAATTCTCACACACTTTTGGGAATATAGGTTGGTAGAGCCATTGCGGAAATCAGTATAAAGTTTCCACAAAAAATTAAAGATAGTAACACTATATGATCCAACAATTCTAATATTGGGATATTTACCCAAAGGAAAAAAAAAACACTAATTCAAAAATGTATATAAGCCTCTATGTTTATTGCAGCATTGTTTACAATAGCCAACATATGGAAGCCACCGAATGCCCATCAACAGATGAATGGAGAAAGAAGATGTGGTTTATATACAATAATGTAATATTACAGAACCATAAAAAGGATGAGATCTTGCCATTTGTAACAACATGGATAGATCTAGAAAGTAATATGCTAAGCGAAATAAATCAAACTGAGAAAGACGAATACTATATGATTTCACTCATACGTGGAATCTCTAAAACAAAACAAATAAATAAGCAAACAAACATAGAGCAGAGTCAGACCTATAAACACAGAGAACAAAACTGAAGGTTGCCAGAGGAAAGGGGGTGGACAAAATGGGGGAAGGGGTGTTGGAGATGCAGGATTCCAGTTATGGAATGAATATGTCACTGTAGTGAGCATAGCATAATGTATAGAAATGTTGAGTCACTACAGTGTACTCTTGAAACTATGTAACATTGTATGTCAACTGTGCTTAAACATAAAAAAAACCCCACCAAAACAAAATAAAATGAATACACCAGGAATAGTGGAAAAATAATTAATTTATATACAGAAGAAATCAAAGTGATGATCCAAATTATAGCATGTTTGAGAGTACAGCAAGTTTTTTATTTTTATTTATTTTTTAAAGATTTTATTTATTTATTTGACAGAGAGAGAGAGGCAACCAGCGAGAGAGGGAACACAAGCAGGGGGAGTGGGAGAGGAAGAAGCAGGCTCCCAGCAGAGGAGCCTGACGCAGGGCTCGATCCCAGAATACCGGGATCACGCCCTGAGCCAAAGGCAGATGCTTGACTGAGCCACCCAGGCGCCCCAGGAAGTTTTTTAAAATACTGTACATGGAAGTCCATGTTGGTACAATCTTTCTGGAAAACGAACTGACATTTTATTTTTAAAAAATTGACGAATACACCTGGAACTAATATAACCCTGTATGTTAACTGTACTGGAATTAAAACTTAAAAATTAATAGAAAATAAATTATAAAAAATAAAAATAAAAAAAGGTAAAAAAACTGATAAAATATTCATCCTTTTTTTCCAGATCATTTAAATTCTCAAAATTTACTGTAAGGGAATAATTTGGATTATATACAAATTTTAAACAATGATAATGTACTTCCCAGAATTATGCATAATAACAGAGAAGGAGCATCAATGTAAATCTTGAAAAGTAGGGAAATGTTTGAATAAATGATATAACAATTATATAAATGACTATCAGGCAAACATTATATTTTAAATAATATTTAATGACATGGGGAAACATAATAATAGAAGAATGGATGTTTTAAAGTGACATTTTGAAAATTAATATTTCTAATACATGCATCCATTATACATATATATGAGCTTTCATGTCTATTTCTGTAGAGTAGGATCATGAATAACTTCGATTTTCTTTGTGTTTTCCATATTTTCCAAATTTTTATAATGGCACATATTACTGTTAGAAATTGTCAACACATGGTGATTTCTAGATCACTTTTACATGTTCACATGATCATGAGATGGTTGTAGTACTCATAGGAATGACTCCAAGATGCAAGTAACTGGAAATATCAATCAAAGTTCACCAGCTTCGGGACAAATATCTAAGAAACAAAAGTTCTAATAAATATTCTTTAGTGTTGGTCCTATTAAAGGAAGCACAAGATATTCTTCTGGTTATTACCTTGTTACAATTTTTTATTTTTCACCATCCAATAACCTCAAATCTTGAACAAATCACATTGTTGAATATTTAATCACCTATATGTTCATGCACTGTTCTTTAAGTGAGGCAAACAAATTCAGGACACTAACACTATTAAACTTGAGCAGGTCTTGGACTTCCTACAACATCTCAAAGCAAACTTTTGATTTATTCTAGTTCCATTCAAAACATTTGATATATTCTGGTGTCATTCGAAAGGAGAACACTTAGTTTAGGTAACATAGATTGAAAAGGGGGCCCAATATGCCACCTGGAATAATTACAATTTGGTCATGTTTTTATAAGGATAGAATAAAGTGAGTGTTAAAATCCATTTGAAGTAGGATTATTAAACCTAAAACTGGAACTCAAAGTGAGGTAAAAACTGATATGTTTTGAGAAAGTAGAAATATGATTACATAGAAAACCAGCTCTATTAGTTTGGATTCATTACTGGAATGACCTTTTTCAATGTCTTCTATATTAATATAAATCTTTCTATTATACTCACTTTCAGGGTAGTGACTAAGAGGCAAAGAGAGTGTAACATAATGAAATACACATGTGTATGGGTGTGTACACACATATCTTAGGTATTATTGTATCAGTCTGGATAGTATTGTATTATTCTGAATAATATTGTATTTTTACGTGGGTTATATATATATATATATATTATATATANCCCCCACCCCCCAGCCCCATGCACCCTCTCTCTGTCTCTCTCATATAAATAAATATTTAAAAAAAACATATTGACTGTAATTGCTAGTAACCAAGCTTTCCTTATATTTGACAGCATAAAATAACATAGGGTTCTCATTTTTCCTTAGGTAAAAGTAGATAGTACAAGATAAAATTTCATCAACATTGTGCTGATTATAATTAAAATATTAAAGAAGTGTTTTGTATTTATTTCTTTTTTTAAGGGGTGGAACTGTATTTGTGCATTTGTGTGTGTATTTTGTGCATATGTGTATGTAACACAACTGAGGGATAGGACACTAAATTACAGCCAGTAATTCAGTTACAGTTGCTGTTATGGCTAAATGTGTGTGTCCTTTCACCCCCCCAAACTCTTATGTTGAAAAGTAATCCCTGAAGTGATGGTATTTGGAAGTGGGCCTTTGGAAAGTGATTAGGGTGGAGCACTCACAATAGTTTGTGTCCTTCTAAGAGGCTGAAGAGACCAGAGTTCTCTGCTTCTACCATGTGAGGGCACAACTAGAATGGGGCTATGAACCAGGGAGTGGTCCCTCACCAGACAACGAATCTGCCAGCAACTTGATCTGGGACTTCTCAGCCCCCACAACTGTGAGAAATAAATTTCTGTTGGTTTATAAGCACCCCAGTCTGTGGTATGTAGTACAACAGCTCAAATAGACTAAGATGGCTACTCATTATAATAGTTATTCTCAAGAGTGGAGATAGCATAGGAAGTTGTATCAAAATCTCCAATGGGGAAGAGGGTACAGTTTGGAAACACAAAAACATTGAAGATCATTTTGATGCATCATATATAAATGTATTCTGTTGTCCCTGGAGAATGGTGCTTTAAATAGGAAATCTGAAATCCTGAGAAAGAAGAAAACAGTATTTTTTTTAGGCTGACATTTAATATATGGGTGTATTTTAAATACACATACAAATATAAAACAATAAAATTATATTTTGAAATTAATACACTCATTATATCTAATGTAAGTAAAAATATTTAGCTTTCTTTATATTTTTACTGTGTTTATATATGCATGCAAATATATATGTGTATATATATATATATGCACATATATAATACACACACATTGATACAGACACCCAAAGACATACAATTAGAGACAATGGCAGAGAGTCAGAAGACAGAGATTGAGGGGAAAAAGATACAAATTAAGACAGAAAAAAATATTTCCTTGTGTTGAGTAAATAAGAAGACTCATTTATTCTTCCATATTCATATACTCATTCATTCCCTCACTTATTCATTGTTAGTTTATTATTGCTTTCATGTTCAGGGATGATTTAGGCTTTGTAATTATAATGATGAATAAAATTTTATTTTTGCAATCAACACACCAGTTATAGTTCTGAAAATCAATGTGCAAATTAAAATTTCAAATATTGGCTGATGCTTTAAATTATACCAATAAGCATAATAGGTCACAATTTAAGTATTAAAGTATTCTTTAGGGATTATTAAGTTACATATAATATTCTACATATACATAATGTATGCAAGTATGTCTAAAGTTTAACAGAATTTCTTATCTGTTTTGTCAATTCTGATTGTCACATTTTTTTCTCAAGTTTACATACAGTTAGGACTTTCATATATATTCTTGATTAAGTGTGTGGATAAATGATCATTTTAATTTGGTCAAAGAAATGTTGGAAGTATAAAAAGATACCCCAAGGGAGAATTTTGACTAGAAAACAATTGAATGGATCACAAATTTATATGCCTACTAGTGTTAGTTATCAGTTTATTACCTCTCACCTCAAAACCCAATTTAATTGCTTATTCTGCAAAAGTGAGACAGAGTTTTTTAAAGATTTTCCCTTTCCCATCTGGCATGATGTTAAGCTTTTTCAGAAGAGGATGCTGGAGCAACGTTGCAGGACCATCTTTTCCGGTACCAGTGTCTTCTCCTTAATGGGCTTCTTCAGCTGGAGGCTTCGCTTGTGTCCAGCTCCTGCGCTGCATTGGGCTTTTCCAGCTATTTGGCTTACCAACCCTGGGCTCCTGAAGTGGGCCAGAGTCCTCGACACAGATTACTAAACCCTACACAGTTTTTTCAGCACTAGTCTCCAGAGGAGCAGATGCCTTTTTCAAGGCGCAACACCTGCAGTGTGCATGGATTCTCCAGTGCTGGTGTCCTGCAGAATGGGTAGTTTCTCCAGACCCTGTTTCCTTCCATAGGCACGGGTTCCTTCAGTGCCATGGCTAGTCCAGCACACAAGTCTTAGTGTACGGGGAGGTCGGCAAATCTCAGAGGCCAACACATTCTCTTGGCATTCTGCATTGGGTGGTTTTGTACTCACAAGCCAGCAGTGAGACCCCTTCCTGTGAATGGCTTTCTCTGGCATCCAGAGGGGGGATTTCCAGCAAGTTCTGCCAGCATAGACCTAAATCCTGGGGGATGAGTGAAGACTTTCCCTTGAGCGCTCCAGCCCAGTCCTAGAGGTAGTGGCCACAACTCATATCTGTGTTCCCATTTTCATTAGAATTCTCTTTATTTCTACTTCTCACTAGCCACTACCTCTTTACTTCAATTTCTTGTTATAGTTAATCATTCTTTATATTAAACTTCTCTTATTCAAATAACCATGTGGTTTCTCTCTCCCCTCTGGACACTAATGGATACACTAATGAATAATTACATTGACTACAATAACCAGACAAAAATATTGTTCTGGTTAATATCTAGTTATTAATTTCATATCTCTTACACTGGGTAAGTCATGAAACACTGAGCATGATACAATCAATTCTGTGTCTCATATTTTTGTAAGATTATTGATAAACTAAGTAAGTTGCTAAGATAGTAGTCAGGATGATGAAACATATCAAACCATGATATATGTTTATGTGAATTCAGACTCTTTCATTGGACAATTTAGGAGGAGATATCTGTCTTTAAATATTTGAAGGTTTGTTATGCAACTGGAAAATTAGATTTGTTATACAACCAACTGAAAAAATGAGGATAATGAGACAAATATTTCTACAATAATAAGGAAGGGTTTCTAACAATAGACTGGGTTAAAATGGAGTAGTAATTTCTCTGTCATTAGAACTGTTTAAATTAAGCTCAGGTGCCTGTTTTTCTTAGATATTAGTGAAGGATAATATGTATCATGAAGTATATGCCATCTACAATCACTTTCAATGCTGAAAGTCATACAACCATACGTCTCTGACCATAAAGCGATTGATAACTATGTTATCCGTAATAGTTTGTGAAGGATTTTATCTCTCCTTTCAAGGAATTTGTGTATGATTTTGCAATCTTCGTTAACATTTATATATTTATGTAGGTCAGTGATGAAAAGCAGGGTGTTCACTCAAATGTAGTTTCATTAACTGAAGTTACTTCACTTGAAATATGCAGGCTTTCAATTGCAACAATATTAAAACCAGAACAAAAAAAATCATATTGGATTTAAATAATAGGATTTTGTTCCATAAATGCAAAGCTTCTCTCCCTGAATATTATGATTTCAGTATAATCTCATATGTACAGTTATTTTTCTTTAATTACTCTCCATTATTCTGTTAACTTCATTGGAAAAATAGGCCCTGATGGGTCTCATGAGACATGTAAGTTATTTCTTAAAGTGTTAGCTAACAATTCAAGCACAAGACTGTTTGACTAAACTTTAGAAGTAATTTAAGGATACTGAATAAAAAGAACTAAGCTGGAATGTGTCCCGAGTACTGGAGTGACACGAGAGCTTCAATGAACACAATCAGTCAGGAATCTGATCTCACTTCTCATCCTTGCTACATGTATCATTTTGAATCCTTGTATTATTCTTGGGTGTTGATGCATTTCTAACTTTTATGGAAATGCACTATCTTACAATTCATGAACACCATAATATATTGCCCTCAAATGTCCTTTAAAGCTTTTTCCTATTTTATTGTCAAATTCAGAAGTTTAGCATTTTTTCAGTTTTATCTGTTTTCTTAAAGAGACCTATGCTCAACTAAGCTGGTAGAAACATCTGAATTTACTTGTCAAGTTGTTCAATATCAATAGCCAACTTCAGAAGAGAGGGTCCTAAAAATATTACCAAACTGTATTACATGAATTTATGTATATTTTTGCTTATCTTTGTGAATATTCAAATAACCTTTATTTAATGCCTGGTATAGGTTGAGTTATATTAAGTACTAATTATACAAAGTCAAAATGTCTGTTGTATTTTCTCAAATGGAAGAACTCATCTAGTTTGAAAAAAACTGACTTGAAAAATTGAAAAATGGGAACCTAGTGTTAGAAGAGTTCTGTTCAATTCATTGTGGGTTAGAAGGAAACATAAATATGTCCAGTGTCAGTAGGCCAGCATGTCCTTTAAGCAGTTTTATATAGGTTAACAAGAATAGGTATAGGTGAGAGGAAACCTTAAATGTGTCTGCAAAAATTGTGGCTACATTTCCACCTGATGTAGTTGGAGGGTGAGGTAGACATGAGAAAGTGAGATGAGAAGAATTTGGGAATCCAGGAGATGCTAGGTGGTGAAGCACCACCCGCTCTGAACAAGGCCTGACTCTGCATTAGTTTCCCATGTCTTTACACAAGGACCAACTAATATTTTATCTATGTCAAAAAATCATCTTCAAGTCATTTTTTTTATCCTTATATGTGTCATCATCATTACAGGAAACAGATGGTACACCCAAAGTGAATAATTTGAAAAGAATTCCATAAAGAGACTAAAGTTGAAGACAAGGTATAAATGCAACCATAGAGATAGTGTCATACCCCAAGGCCAGTGGAATGTAGGAGGAAGCATGACAAGGACCAGTCAGGCCAAGGGATAAATCTGGGGAATGTATAACCCAAACTCTCCCTCCATCCTTCCACTTATCTCATAACACTGTCACTCATCTACCAAACCCAAAAGAAAACTGAGGAACCAAGGAACCTCTAGACCATAATAATTTGCTTCTAGTGCATAGAGTGGAGTGAAAGATGATGGAGAGTGATCTGGAAGGGCAAAAGAAGAGAGCTAGTGCACTGTCCGATGTGACATTAAAATCAACAGGAACTTTTACATTGGACTTCTAAATTTCCCTATTATCTCTGCATAAATATATATGGAGAGTTAAGAATTTGAATTTGAATCTACACTTAATAGGGTTCATTGGAGGTTTTCTGGAAACAAAATGACATGTTTAGATTTGTATTTTAAAGTCATCATTCATAACCTTTCTAACGTGGAGGATGAATGAGGACATAAAACCACTGGTGGTCAATAGTCCATGCAAATGAAAATAAGCATATGAATTACATTAATAGCATGGAGGACAACAAAGAAGGAATTGAAGATTACCAAGAGGTAAGTCAAAAAGTGTTTGCTGAACAGTTTTGTGTCTGCCTCTGAATGAGAGTATGTCTGTGGGAGGGGTAATGGTGTTAGTAAACTATGAAATTAAAATTGATTTCAAAAATCCATTTTGGAGTTATTGGTCATGACATTGACCTAAATACCTAGGGGAAGAAATACATTTAGTTCTTGGTGAGATAAAAGTAAATTCTGTCGGGATGATGAAATAGAGATGGCTAAGAAACGTACAGATGGTGATTAGTGATAAGAGGTCAGAAATATGTGTATAAAGCTCAAAGTAGTGGTTTGAATTAGAGATATAAATTGAAGTTGAAACCATAAAAATGGATAAGATTGCCCAGGGAGATCCACTGTAGAGAGACAAGGGTCATTACTGAGTCATCCGTATTTTCAAATTTACTAAACACACACACACACACAAAGAAATAAAACACATAATGATTTAAAAGAAAGAAACATAAAATTTTCATTATTCTCCGATGACACAATTATACAGACAGAAAATCCTAAAAGTGCTAGAAGGAAAAGAAGACCTACTAGATCTAATAAGTCAGTTTAATAATGTCTCAGAAGTCAAAATTAATTATATAACTCTATGGTAGCAATAAACATTTGGAAAATGGCATTTAAAGAATACCATTTAAAATAGTATCCAAAGACAAAAGATACATGGGATTATATTTTATGAAAGTTGTTCAAGATCTTTACATTAAAAACTATAAAATATGAGTGAGGTAAATTTTTAAAGTCCTAAATTAACAAGAAACATACCACATTTATGGATTGAAAGACTCAAAATTATTAACATGGCAAAAGTCTCCAAAATAAAGTACAAACTCAATGCAATCCTAAAATCACAGCACACGTTTTTGTGAATAATGGCAAAGTGATTCAAAAACTTAAATGGAAATGAAAAAGCTCTAGAATAACCAAAGCAATCTTGACAAAGAGAAACAAAATAGGAAGACTCTCCCTTTCTGACTTCAAGTTTTACTATTAAGCTACAGTGAACAAGACAGTGTGGCTCAGCAAAAAAGACAAACAGATTGATGGAACAGAGTGGATGGTTCAAAAATAGGCCCTCACATACCTATATGATTATCAAATGATTTTTAAGTGTGTTAAAACAATCCAGTGGGGAAAGAAAAATTTCTTCAACAAATGGTGTTGGAATTGCTGAATATAAAAAATAAAACAAAGGAAACCTTGACATTTAACTCACATAAAACATAAAAAAATAATTCAAAATGGGTCCTCTTGAATTCAAGACCTAACACTCAACACGTAGACTTTGAAGTTAAAAGCCAAAACTGTAAGTGTTCTAGAAGAAAACAATATATTTGTGACCTAAATAAGGAAATATTTCATTTTTCCATCATAAAAATTTTAAGTATTTTTTCACTAGCTCCTGGAAGAGTATAAATTGGCTAGCCAGAGACTGGGAAAAAATATTTTGACACATCTGACAAAGAACTTAATCTACAAATATAAAGAACTCTTACAACTCCTTAATAAAATTACTAACAACGCAAAATAATTTGTAAAAGTCTGAGGTGACAAAATAAAATTATTTGTATGTCGATATTGGTATGGGTTACAAAATTGTACACATGTGCCAAAACTGACCTGCCTATGTTAAATAATTGTACATTACATTACATGAATACTAGGACTCAAAAATGAAATTAACTGGACATTTCACAGTTTATTTGGGCAAAGGAGAGACATATCTTATATGTCCTCTAAAACCAACCTTACAAAAATCACAAAAAGCCTTCTTGTGTCTTGTGGGTGGTTTATTTTTCTGTAGAAAGACATCAGTACTATAATTGCAAAGCAATGCATTTGTCCTATAGAAGATTATGACGTGGCAACTCAGGACATGCTAAGTACCTAACAGTCCTTACATGCATATATGCTTAATATTATTGTTTGGTGTAATCATTCAAATGTAATTAGATCACAAAACGGACACATAGGTACAAACTGGCTCCATATCACTACTCCACTTGGGTCCCAGAAAAGCCAGTGATGGCGGTGAAAAGAGAAGTGTGGCAGAAACTTAACTGGTTATTCACACAGCAAAGATCCATGTTAACAGAAAAACCCTTAGTGTTCTTCTGAATATCACTCAAGTTTGCTCCAACACAGGCTAACTTCCTCCAGAGTTACTTTTTATGAAATGTATTGAATGAGAGTGGCCCTGACTTTTATTTAGTTTGAAATAGATCATATATCTTCATATCATAGAAATAATATAAAAATTATAAACTCACGTTCAGATTAAGAAGTAAAGTTTAAATCCACATTCCCTGTGTATTTCTCGAAATTCGCCTTTTCCCCTCTCCTCCACTCCCACTATACAAGAGGCAATTATCATCTGGAACTTGATATACATCAGTTCCATAGGTGTTTGCAAATTTGTTACAGATTTATCAGAGAACAACGCACGGTCTGGTTTGGGGAGTTTTAATTCTAGAAATGAATTTTATTATATTGCTTCAATGCTTTTGCAACGTGGTATTTTTCACTCCATATTGTATTTGTGAGATCTCTCCGTGTTGATACAGGCTACTTCAGTTCACTCATTTCCTCACCTATGGTTTTGTTCTGTTTTGCTTGTTTTGTTTTTAATTCTTATTTTTTTGGCCCAACACTTGATAGGGATAAGCCGGTGAACTTCCATTTTGATCATGTTGCCTTTTTTTCTTTTCTCCTTTAGTGAAATTGAAAGTACCCTGATGAGTATTTCAGGCATTTTCTGGGTGAGAGAACTGACTTTGGCAGGAGTTTGTATGCCACAGTTGTTTTCCCCTTTCAGAGCTGAGCTGAAGTGTTAATTACTTATTCCAACTGGCAGTCTTGCAAAAATTTCTTTGAAAGCGAGGGCTAAAATTGTGGAGATAGTAGCTGTGAAAGAAGAGCATGGCAACCCACATTTATGCCAAACAAGGTGACAAAAATGGATGAAAGCAGTGTCCCTAAAACTGACCTAAAGCTTCCAACAGAACAAAAGGAAATATATACAGATCCCAAAATGATTGAAGTGAGTAAGCTCCCATAGTTCCACCATTATGTCTAAATAGAGAGATGACACTTTTCCCAGCTCACAGAATGTGAGATATTTTTGGAGATAATGCCAATGTATTTGAAGTGAGTCAAGAATTCTCTGCTCCATCTGCATGCCTGGATAGGGTGTGTTTTCTGTACATAAATGGGGTGACGATCATAATGATAACACTATTATTATTTGAATGCTTATTCTGTGCCCAGCAGCATTCTAAAGACTTTACATATATCTGATTAATTCCTCACAATAACCTTTTGAAGTAAAAACCATTATTTTTCCTATTTTTAAGTGAAGGACATGGGGACAAAAAGATTCGGTACCCAGTCCAAATATATAATTCTTAAAAAAAAATCGAAAATTGAAATTTATGTTAGAATTTCCCCATTTTATTCAGTGAATATTAACCAGTCTCCCTCTCCTTACCATTTCTGTTAATCTCTAGAGAACACCACAGTGGAGCAATAATTTCCTTTATACCCCTTTCCACGCTATTTAAATATATGTCCCTTCGGTGTTCTGAAAGCTAGGCCAGTGTTCCCAGCTGTACAAAAAGTTAAAAAAGTTTGGGTTTGATTAGACTTGAATTTGTCTTAATTCTAGATCTATAACTTACTAGTTGCCGAACTGACCATCAGTTTTCTCATTTTTCAAATGGATAATAATAGTACTTCATGCATTGTTGTGATGATCAAATGAGTTCATGCGCGCAGAGTTGCATTTGGGAGGAGTTCCCAGAATGGGATACAAATCCCACAACTGAGAACAAAAAGTGTGAAGGATCCAGTGTTGTAAACCTAGGGAACTACCATCTGTTAGAACTAACCAAAAATCCCAAAGGCAATCTTCAAGGTACAAGTTCAACAGAAACATTACCTCCACCTCTGTCACTACCTGGATGAATGAATATAAGTGTAAAATGGTGAGCGATGGCCTTTGGGTTGGGTGCAGTTCATCAAAAGAAACTCTCCCTTTACCTTCTTTTTTTTTTTTTTATAATTAATTTTATTTTATTATATTATGTTAATCACCATACAGTACATCCCC